>NC_090448.1:1037542506-1037852672 GCF_031143425.1 Pleurodeles waltl | reverse complement strand
ACTGGCTCTGGAGGGGGCAACATGACCTGTGCTTGGTCCTGGGGAGTGCAAGGCCACAGTCTCTCAAGTGGGTGACTTGCCCACTGCCTCTGGAGGGGGCAACATACCTTGTGCTTGATCCTAGGGAGTGTAAGGCCACAGTTTCTCAAGTGGCTGACTTGCCCACTGGCTCTGGAGGGGGCAACATGCCCTGTGCTTTGTCCTGAGGAGTGCAAGGCCACAGTCTCTCAAGTGGGTGACTTGCCCACTAGCTCTGGAGGGGGCAACATGCCCTGTGCTTGGTCCTGGGGAGTGCAAGGTCACAGTCTCTCAAGTGGGTGACTTGCCCACTAGCTCTGGAGGGGCAACATGCCCTGTGCTTGATCCTGGGGAGTGCAATGTCAAAGTCTCTCAAGTGGGTGACTTGACCACATGCTCTGAAGGAGGCATTGTTCCCAGTGAGCTTCATCCTGTGGAGAATGGGGTGAGTGGATGGCTTCTTCCACTGGTTTTGGAGGGGACATTGAGCGCTGTGATACAGATCTTGGGGAGTGCAAGGTCACAGTCTCTCAGCTTGGTGTCAGATCCACAGGATTTGCTGGTGCCAGGCCCTACAACAGCCCATGGAGGCAGAACTACACACTCTCCGCCAGCGGTGACAGCTGCTCAGTGGTGGCAGTGGTGGTGCTGCTGGTGGTGCTGGCAGTGGTGTGGGGAGGCTCCAGCCCATACCCTGCAGCCTCAGATGGCTGCCCACTGGGGCTGCAGCTGCTGGCAGCGGTGCTGATGGCGGTGCTGGTGGCAGTGCAGGTAGCGGTGCAGGTGGTGGAGCTGGCAGTGGTGGGGGGAGGCTCCAGCCCTTCCCATGCAGCCTCAGACTGCTGCCCACTGGGGCTGCTGCTGATGGCAGTGGTGTGGTGGCAGTGCAGGTAGCGGTGCAGGTGCATGCTGGCAGTGGTGGGGGGAAGCTCCAGCCCTTCCCCTGCAGACTCGGACGGCTGCCCACTGGGGCTGCTGCAGCTGGCAGTGGTGCTGGTGGCGGTGCTGGTGGCGGTGCAGGTGGCGGTGTTGCAGTGGTGGGAGGAAGCTCCAGCCCTTCCCCTGCAGCCTCGGATGGCTGCACCACCATGGTTGGTGGTGGGGGCTCCAACTGAGTCCCTGCACCAGACCCCTTGTCTCTACTGCCTGCTGTTGAAGGCCCCTTGCCCCTCCTTCCTGCAGCTGGGGCTGCCTACTTGCCCTTCCTTCCTGTAGCTGGTGCTGCCTCCTTGCCCTTCCGTTCTGCAGCTGGGGCTGCCTCCTTGCCCTTCCGTACTGCAGCTGGGGCTGACTGTGTGCCTTTCCTCGATGCACTTGGGGCTGGCACCCTGTCCGTCTGCCTGGCTGGTGGCCGGGATCCTTTCCTACATGGAGTTGTTGGGTACACAACTGTGCCCGTGGACTGGGTGGCTGAGGTGCTTGCCTGGGTTTTGACTGCCCTGGCCTGACGTGAGGGTTGGGGGAGGGGCAGGGAAGAGATCAGTGGTGGAAAGGAAAAGCTTCTTAGGGACATTGGGGTGGGAAGAGGGAGATGGTTGGGAGTGGAGGAAGAGGGAGTGATGGTAGGAGGTGTCTGTCTGCGGTGTTTGGGTGGAGGTGCATGTGCTGGATGCTCTTGTGCGGTGGATGGCTGTTGGGTGTCTGAGTGCTTGCGTTTGGGTTTTTTATTAGGAGTTTGAGTATTTTTTTATTTTTTTTAAGGATATGTTGTGTATTAATTTATGCAATATATGGGTTGTGGTTGTTATGGGTGGGCAACTGTATTAATACTCAAGTATTAATTTAAATATTTGAATTTTTTTATATGTTGTAATTTATGTTGTGGGTTTAGGGGTGGTATCTATGGGATGTAGGGGTTATGGGTGGGGAAGTGTATTAGTAATTTGGGTATTAGTTGGTATGTTTGAGTAATATTTTATTTATTTTTGTAAAAATGAGGTGTGGGATTATAGATGGGATATATGGGATGTATGTGTTATGGGTTGTAAGTATGTTAATACTTGGTTATTTTTTTATATATTTGGCTAATTTAACAAAGGTTAATACAAATAATTTGTGGTTTAATGATTGGGATAGATTGAATGGAGGGGTAATGGGTGGTGAAGTGTTTTAGTATTTGGGTTTTAATTTGTATTTTATTTAAATGTAGTTTGGTTGTGTAATGGTTGGAATGTATTGGGATCTAGGTGTTATGGGTGGGAATTATATTAGTAGTCTGGTATTAATTATTGTATTTGGGTAATTGTTTATTTTTTTTTCTTAAAAGTATATTTAGATTTAGGGGTGGGGTAAAGCGGATGTAGGGTTTATGGTTGGGGCAATATTTTTATGATTAGTTTTTTTTCTATGTTTGAGTATTTTTTATATTTATGTAAATTATTTTTTTTAGGATGCAATTTTGTTTATTGGTGGATAATGATTTGGAAATGTATTGATAGATTATAATTTTTTATTATGGGTGAAATATTTTATTTTGTTATTTTTTTAGGTTTTGTATTTTTTTTTATTTGTTGTTATTAAAGGTGTAAATATAATTTTGTTTGCAAATAGTTATGTTTAAAAATATATATTTGAATGTTTAATAGTTTAGTAGTTGGTACAGTAGAATTTGGATTATAATAATGATATATTTTATTTTTTTAATAATGTTTATATTTATTAGATTGTAATTTGTTTTTGTGATTTTTAAAATTTGTTAAAATATTGTTTTTAATTATTTGGATTATTTTTGTTTGATCTGATGCAATTAATATTATTTTTGTTTTGTAATGAATTTTTTGGATGTATAATTTTATGTATATATTTAATTGAATTGATATTATTTCTAAAAATGTACTAATGAATTAATTATTTGTAGATAATACATAGAAATGTTTTTTAGTTTTTTTTAGGTGTTAGACATTTTTTCATTTGCAATAATCTTTTTTTTCATGCAAATTTAATTTTGAAAAAATAAAAACACCATTAATTTTTTGTTAAATATTTTTTTATTTTGAACATAATCAAGTTTAAAAAAATGCAAACATTTTTTTTAATTATTATTTAATATTAACATAATTTTAGAATTTTTTAAACAATTTTTTTATATTTATTTATCTATTTTCTGTGGTATTTTCTTATTTTCCCTATTATAGTCTGTGAGTGATTAGTCAGTTTTCTATTTTTAGTGCTCTTCCATGTTTACGTTGTTTGACGTCTTCTGTTTTCAGTCGGTGGAGCATCGCGGTCAAGATAGGACGGAAGCGGAGACCTCCTTCAGGTAAGTGGGATTATAATTTTTTTTACAGTATGTAGTAGGGTATTTTTATTACAGAAATAGTTGTCAGAGGTAGTTATAAGGTTTTATTTTGAACATAATCAAGTTTAAAAAAATGCAAACATTTTTTTTTATTATTATTTAATATTAACAGAATTTTAGAAATGTTTAAACAATTTTTTTATATTTATTTATCTATTTTCGGTGGTATTTTCTTATTTTCCCTATTATAGTCTGTGAGTGATTAGTCAGTTTTCTATTTTTAGTGCTCTTCCATGTTTACGTTGTTTGACGTCTTCTGTTTTCAGTCGGTGGAGCATCGCGGTCAAGATAGGACGGAAGCGGAGACCTCCTTCAGGTAAGTGGGATTATAATTTTTTTTACAGGATGTAGTAGGGTATTTTTATTACAGAAATAGTTGTCAGAGGTAGTTATAAGGTAGGTAGTAGATTTTCGGTGTTTGCTATGTTTTTTATGTTTAATTATTTGTTTTCGTATATTTTTGTATACAATAGTGGTATCGTAAAAGTAAACAAATTTGTTTAGCAGTGTTTTATATTTCAAATGATTATACTGATTTTGTAGTAGTTGGAAAGAATTGTATATTCTTGTGATAAATTTGTTTTAGGGATTTTTGAGGGAGTCAGTTGTTCGGTTTATGAAAATAATATTTGGTTCATTGTAATAGGTTTCGTAATTAATTTTTTCTTTTGTGTTAGTAGTATCCTTTATTTCGTTTTCATGTCTTTTTCTTGATAGTTAATGTTTTATTTAATGATGTGGCTTTGGTAAGTATACGATAATTTGGTTAAAAAAAAAGTATATTTGTTTTTTTTCATTTCTGTGTTTTTTATCGAATTTCTGGTTTGGTAAAGTATTATATATTTTTTTAATTCTTTTTATTGTGTATAGAGTTCGGTGTTTTTATCATCCATTTAATATGACTATTTTTTTATTGTTTTTGGATGATTAATGTTTTTTTTTTTTAAGTGTGAGATGCTTCTTTTATATTAATCAAGAAGATTTCTTCAGCAACACGTGTTTGGATAAAGACATGAAAACTTGAAAGGTAGGAACAATTTTTGTTGTCTAAGTTTAGTGTAAATTTTTAATTGATGGTGTTTTTTTTTTTTAAACTGGCAAGTAATTTTTTAGTAGGTTAGTGGTTGTTAGTAATGTAGAATATATGCTAGACTGTTGAGGTAGTCTGATGGTGTTATTGTATCAAATTGTTGTATTTTTCCCAAAATTCTTTCGGTCATTTATTTTGCTTTTTTTACTTGTGCGTGGGTTTCGGCTACCTGAGAGTGATTGAGCAAGTCTCATTTCTTGGAAACTTTGTTCCTTTTTCAAAATTTCCATGAAATGATACAGGTTTCGGTGGGGTTTACCTATTACTTTATTGAAGGCGTTTTGTCCATCCTTCTATGGCAATATTAATCTTTGCACCACCTTCTAAACAGGTCTGGTAGCAGTTCCACCATTTTATTGGAAATCTTGGCTTTCGTCTGCGACCAGATCTGTTTAGGTGTCCAATCCAGGTTTCTTCAAAGTAATTTAGTAAGTGTGCTAATTTGTCTTCATTTTGTGTATAATAGTTAGAGTCTGTTATTGCAGTGTAATACTCATCTACTTTTATAGGTTGTACAAAGCATAATGCTGTGAGTTTTTTTAATTCAAATTGTAGTATGCAGTCTGAGAAATATTTTCTACTTAGGGATGATTTTTGTATTCTACGCCAATATCCTTGTGAAAAGTGGAAAAAGCATCCTTAAATTTGGGTTTGTGGATATATTTTTAGTATTGTGTTTATGATTGATAATTCGAAATCTAGTATTACTTTTCTAGGTGTTTTATTGAATGTTTTGTTTTTGATTGTTGATAAAAATTCACTGTAAGTAGAGGAATGTTTATCAGGTAGTAATGCATACACTAGGGGGATTGTAGTGCTATTTTTTGTGGCATGTATGGTGTAAGTTTGAGTGAATGGATGGGGTATAGATTTAAAGGTTCCATCCATCATCCAAATTTCACTATTTTGTAGGATTAGTAAGTTGCATGTTGTGCTAAATATTAAAATTCTTTTTTGAGGGTTTTCATTGTTGTGAAGGAAGAAAGTTTCTTTGGAGAAGGTAATTGTTAGTTCTGGTGGGATGTTAATGTCTTCATGGGTTTGTGGTGTTATATGTTGGGGATTACTTGCCAGTCTTTCTCGTTGAAATATTCTGCTAAGGTTTGGTATAGAAGGCATGCTACCGGAAATCTGTACTGGAATATTTTGTACTACCTCCCTTATAACCTGTCCGCAGGAGTCATTGGAGGTGTGTGCAATATTTTAACTTTTTTGTATGTTTTCTCTTATCTCAATTTCTATTGCAGAGGCAGAGTGGTTGATATCTGTTGTCTTAACAACTGTGTTTTCTAGAGTTACAGCTCTGCCTCTGCAATGTGAAGAGTGGAATTGTACACACCTCCAATGGCTCCTGAGGTTGACAACCTTGTCTCTGCAATAAAGATAACCTTCATACTTTAGTAGCTGGTTTCCGGTTCTTGAGGTTATGTAACTTGCTTCTCCTTGCAATGCCATTTGTGAAATATCTGTAAATAATATAAAAGAAATAGGTTAAAGGAAGTTTGCAGTTTTTATTATTAAATCTGTGGTGGATTTAGTTTACCAAATAGTAAGTTAATTAATGTATAATGTGTCCTATTTGTAAGTGTTTGGTGTAGGTGGTTTGTTAACTTTTACATTTGGTGATTTTGTGTTATTTATTGAGGTAAGTAATTTTTGCTTTTAGATTTGTATATGTGGGTCTATTGTGCTCCTAGTGTTTGTTATGAGGTAAGTACATAGTGGAGTTGTAATAGTATATTATTTGATAGTTACTCTCCAGCACCTATGTAAATGTAAGTATGTAGTGAAGTTGGTTTGGTTATTTTGTAATGTCCTGAGTATTTGTAATGTGATATGAGGTAAGGAGTTGGTGGAGTTGGAATAGTTATTTTAGTGCTCTTTACTGTGTAGCAGCTGTTGTAACGAAAGTATGTGGTGGAGTTGTGATAGTAAATTTTATTTTGGTTATTTTGTAGTAGATATTGTAATGTAAGTATGTGGGGTATTTGTAATAATTTATTTGTAGTGTAGTTAATGTGTGTAATGTCTTTTGAGGTAAGTAGTTTGTGGAATTAGAATAATAATTTAAGTTCTATATAGTGTGCAGCAACTGCTTTGAGTTTAGTATTTGGTGGAGTTGTAATAGTAAATTTATTTACAGTAATTGTGCTGCACATACTATGATGTGATGATGTGGGTTTTTTGCTATGGTTATTTTGCAATGTGCTGTTTTAATATTTCTGATTTGGTCTGAGGTAAGTAGTTGGTGTATTTGTTATAGTTATTTTGGTTGTATTTGGTGTGAAGGATGTGCTGTGAGGTAAGTATTTGGTGGATTTGTAATGGTAAATTTATTTCTGTTTATTGTGCAGCAGCTGTTTAGAGGTAAGTGTTTGGTGGAGTTGTAATAGTTACTTTTTTTATATATTGAGTATGGTATATGATGTTTCAAAATAGAATGTGGGAAATTTGTAGTGGTTTGTTTGTAATGTTAATAATATTTACTATCTGCTGTGAGGTAAGTAGTTGGTGGAGTTGGTATAATTTTTATAATTTTATTTAGTGTTTAGTAGTTGAATTGATATTTGAATTTGGTGGAGCTGTTATAGTTAATTTATTTTTTAAGTTAATATTTTGTATGCATGTTTATTTAAGTCTGTGGGCAATTTGCAATGGTTTCATTTGATTATGATAGTTATTTTGGGTCTATTTATATAGAAATATTTGTGATTATAATTGTATTTTGGTACTATATGTACTGTGTTTGTGAAGTGTTTTTCATTTTACTGAGTTTATGTGTGTTTGGTGTCAAGTTAAGGGGTATTTGAAGAAGAATGCTTGTTTAGTTTTATTTAATTAGAAAATCTGGTTGTATGTTGTAATGAAAATATTATACTTACTTTGAGTTTTTTTCAGATGTTATTTTGTTTTTTGATTTATTTCACTTTTTTATGTCTTCTGGTGTTTTTTTTGGTGCCTTGGAGTCTGTAAGAAATAATAAAGAGTGTATTATTTAGTTTATTATTGTGTTTTATTAATTATTTTGTTTTTTTTTAATTTAGAAGTAATTTTTTTAGTAGGTTTGAAATTTGAGGTGAATAATATTTGGTTGTTGATTAAATGTATTAGGTGAATTAATTTTTTTTAAACTAATTTGTAGTTCTAATATTTTATATATATATTTTAATTATATTATAATGATTTTTTCTAGTATTATGGTATTCGTTTATTTAACAGTTTTTTTAATGCAATTGTTTATGGTTTAGTGAAATTGTTTTTTTAATAATGGTAATGGTTTACCTTTGATGGTGAAGGTGTGGTTTTTATTTTTTGGTCAGTTTCTTGATATTTATGCCTGCAACAAAATAGCACGAAAGGTACATTAATTATATATTATTTTAGCTGTGGTATAGGTTAGTCAATTTCTTTATATTTCTTTATGGATATTTTACCTTGTTGTCTCAATAGATGGCGGTGTTGGATAAATTATATTTTAATTTCTTTCCGTAGTGATGTGCTCGTCTTCTCTGTCAGTTGCTCGGTGTAGTAATGAGTAGAAAATGGAGGTTGTTGGTACTTATATGTGTTTTTGTAAGTATTGTTTTATTTGTATATTGAATGTGTTTTGGACGTGTTTCTTTATTGTGAATTCATTTGTGATATTAGATATATATAATTGTGGAGTGTATTTGTTTTTGTAGTTTGTAATTTTTTTATGTTCGTTATCGTTTGTTTAGTAGAGGAATTATTTCCTGGGTCATGTAGAAACTGTTGTAGGACTATCATTTTATGTAGGTTTTTTTTTTAGTGTTGTGTTTTTTTAATAATTATTTAAGTATTATTTATTTTGAATTAAAACGGTGTTGATATGTTTTAGCTTTTTGTGATGTTTTCTTTTTTGTATGTAGGAAAGATGTTGTTTTTGATTTCGCTTATTTTTTATGTAGTACTGTAGTGGTTTTAATATTTTATTTATTAATCACTGTTGTTTAGTTGTGATGTTAATTATTTATATTTTTCGTTGTTTAGAGTTCGTTTTAAATATGTTAGGTGTTAAGGCGTTTTCATGGTTGGGTAGTATTTGTTTGGGTATTCGTTGTTTGGCTAGTCGTTTGTTTGGGTAGTAGTTATTTTAGGAGTCGTTGTTTAAGTATTTGTTGTTTGGTTAGTAGTTTGTTTAGGTAGTAGTTATTTGGGGACTCGTTGTTTAGGTAGTCGTTGTTTAGATAGTAGTGGTTTAGTGGAATATTTCGTGATTTAGTGGTTCCCGTAGTCGTTAAATAGGTGGTCGTTGTTTAGGCATAATTTAGTTAATGTTTTTTTTCGTTGTTTAGACTTCGTTGTAAAAAAAATCATTTTATATGTTTTTTCGGTGTTGGGTAGTCATTGTTTAGGTAGTAGTGGTTTAGTGTCATATTCGTAGGAGGAAGGTGACCCTACTTCCCCAGAAACACACTAAAGTTGTGATAGGAGATTCTGCGAAGACCACAACTATCTGCAAAGCACTGAAGATGGATTCCTGGCCCTGAGGACCTGTATGGGAAGGGGACCAAGTCCAAGAGTCACAAATCAAATCAAATCAAATCAAATCATTAACATTTATATAGTGCGCTACTCACCCGTGCGGGTCTCAAGGCGCTAGGGGAAAGGGGGGGGGTTACTGCTGCTCGAAAAGCCAGGTTTTTAGGAGTCTCCGGAATGCCGAGTGGTCCTGGGTGGTCCTGAGGCTGGTGGGGAGGGAGTTCCAGGACTTGGCTGCCAGGAAGGAGAAAGACCTCCCACCCGCCGTGGAGCGGCGGATGCGAGGGACGGCAGCGAGCGCGAGACCAGAGGAACGGAGGAGATGGGTGGGGACGTAGAAGCTGAGGCGTCGGTTGAGGTATTCCGGTCCCTTGTTGTGGAGGGCTTTGTGTGCGTGGGTGAGAAGTCGAAAGGTGATCCTTTTGCTGACTGAGAGCCAATGCAGGTGTCTCAGGTGTGCGGAGATTTGGCTGTTGCGGGGTACGTCGAGGATGAGGCGGGCCGAGGCGTTTTGAATGCGTTGCAGGCGATTTTGGAGTTTGGTGGTGGTCCCAGCGTAGAGGATGTTGCCGTAGTCCAGGCGGCTCGTGACGAGGGCGTGGGTCACGGTTTTTCTAGTGTCGGCGGGGATCCAGCGGAAGATCTTGCGGAGCATGCGGAGGGTGAGGAAGCAAGCGGAGGACACGACGTTGACTTGCTTGGTCATGGTGAGAAGGGGGTCCAAGATGAAGCCGAGGTTGCGGGCGTGGTCTGTGGGGGTCGGTGCGGTGCCGAGGGCTGTGGGCCACCAGGAGTCGTCCCAGGCGGACGGGGTGTTGCCGAGGATGAGGACTTCCGTTTTGTCAGAGTTCAGCTTTAGGCGGCTGAGCCTCATCCAATCTGCGACGTCCTTCATACCCTCTTGTATGTTGGTCTTGGCGCTGGCGGGGTCCTTGGTGAGGGAGAGTATAAGTTGGGTGTCGTCGGCGTAGGAGGTGATGATGATGTCGTGCTTGCGTACGATGTTGGCAAGGGGGCTCATGTAGACATTGAAGAGTGTCGGGCTGAGCGATGAGCCTTGAGGTACGCCGAAGATGATCTCGGTGGGGTCTGAGCGAAACGGTGGGAGGTAAACTCTTTGGGAACGGTTTGAGAGGAAGGAGGCGATCCAGTCCATGGCCTGGCCTTGGATCCCGGTGGAGCGGAGGCGGGTGATTAGGGTGCGGTGACAGACGGTGTCGAAGGCCGTCGAGAGGTCGAGGAGGATGAGGGCGACTGTTTCACCGTTGTCCATCAGGGTTCTGATGTCGTCTGTGACTGAGATGAGGGCGGTTTCCGTGCTGTGGTTGGTTCGGAATCCGGTTTGTGAAGGGTCGAGCAGGTTGTTGTTTTCCAGGAAGGTGGTCAGCTGTTTGTTGACGGTCTTCTCTATTACCTTGGCTGGTAAAGGCAGGAGAGAGATCGGGCAGAAGTTTTTCAGGTCGCTCGGGTCAGCCGTAGGTTTCTTTAGGAGGGCGTTGACTTCGGAGTGTTTCCAGCATTCGGGGAAGGTAGCAGAAGAAAAAGAAGAGTTGATGACGGCCTGGAGGTGCGGGGCGATGATTTTGTCGGCTTTATTAAAGATGAAGTGAGGGCAGGGGTCCGAAGGGGCGCCGGAGTGGATAGAGTTCATGATGGATTTGGTTTCTTCAGTGTTGATGTGGGTCCAGTTGTTGAGGGTGAAGGCCGGGGGTGCGGGTTTGGTGATGTTAGGTTGGGTCTGGTGTCCGAAGCTGTCGTGAGGGTCGCTGATCTTGCGGTGGAAGAAGGTGGCGAGGGATTCGCACAAATCCTGTGAGGGCGTGACGGCGCTTGCGTTGGGGTTGGAGAACTCCTTGACGATGCTGAAAAGTTCTCTGCTGATGTGGCTGTTTTTGTCCAGTCTGTCGGTGAAAAAGTTCCTTTTGGCAGCGCGGATCAGGTGGTGGTGTTCGCGGGTAGCGTTCTTGAGGGCGGTCATGTTGTCAGCAGTGTGGTCCTTGCGCCAGGCCTTCTCGAGGGTGCGACAAGTTTTCTTTGATTCTTTGAGGGTGTCAGAGAACCAGAGAGGTTTTTTGGTGTTGGTCTGTCGATGCGTGCGTTTGAGGGGAGCAAGGTTGTCTGCGCAGTTGGAGATCCAGTTTGTGAGGCTGAGGGCTGCGTCGTTGGGGTCGGTGGTGAGGGTGGGTTGGTTGGCGGCGAGTGCGGAGAGGAGTTGCTCTTCGAGGATCTTGTTCCCCTGTCGACGAGGGATGGGTTGAGTGCGGAGGTGGCGGGTCTCGCGTCGGAATGTGAAGTGGACACAGCTGTGGTCGGTCCAGTGTAGAGCGGAGATGTAGCTGAAGAAGATGCGTTTGCTGGCGGAGAAGACAGGGTCGAGCGTGTGTCCGGCGATGTGGGTGGCGGTGTTCACCAGTTGCTTGAGGCCGAGGTTGGCGAGGTTGGCGAGCAGGGCGGTGGTGTTGGGGTCGTTGTTCTGTTCCAGATGGAAGTTGAGGTCGCCTAGGAGGATGTAGTCCGGCGAGGCGAGGGCATGCGGGGAGATGAAGTCGGCGATGGCGTAGCTGAAAGGGGCGTGCGGTCCGGGGGGACGGTAGACGAGGGATCCTCTGAGAGTGGTCCTGGGGTCGGTGCGGATTTGAAAATGCAGATGTTCAGCGGCGAGAGGGGTGTTTTCGGTGGAGGTGGTGACGCTGATGGAGTCTTTGAAGACGATGGCAATGCCTCCTCCTACTTGGTTGGTGCGGTCTTTTCTGGAGATCTTGTAGCCTTGGGGGATGGCAGTGGCGATGTCTGGAGCTGATGAGGCGTTCATCCAGGTTTCCGTGATGAAGGCGACGTCCGGAGCTGTGGAGTCCAGGAGGTCCCAGAGTTCAACGGCGTGCTTGTGGACAGAGCGAGTGTTGACCAGGATGCACTTGAAGTGGTTGATGGCGCGTGGGCTGGTGGTCGTGGTAGTTGCGTGGTGGAAGATGCGTTTGCAGGAGTTACAGGCGAAGGGTCCATGGGTGCGCTTGAGGTGGGCTTGGAAGCAGGTGTTGGAGCGCCCGGGGTTGAGGGCGTGGAGGGTGGTGGGGTCGTAGCGGGTCAGCGGGGTAGGGGAGGGCTGGGGACCAGGGGTCGTGGCGCTGGGCGCGGGCCAGGTGCGGACGGGCGCAGACGGGCTTCCCGGGGGGCGGGGGCGTGCAGGAGGTCACAACGGGAAAGCGCGAGGGAGGGGGGACAGGTAGAGTGAGAAGAGCTAGGGGAGGGGGTTTAAGGGTGGAGGGGGGTGAGAGTTAGAGTTTTAGGAGAGATAGATAGGAGTAGGGTTGAAAAGATAGGGGAGGGGGGGTGGTAGATGTGGGTGAGGGTGAGAGGTAGAGTGAGAGGATAGGGAGATAGGTAACAGAGGGGGTGTCAGGACGGGGGAGAGATAGGGAAATAGATAGATGGAGAGATAGAAAAATAGGTAGATAGGAGGAGGGGGTGAGTGAGGGAGTTAGGTGGAGAGAGGGTGAGTAGCGCGGGGCAGGGCGAGGGGCTGGGAGGTGGGGGGTACTTACTGTGAGGTGGGTCTCAGGAACTCAGGAACCTGGAGGAGCTGGAGGAGCTGCAGCGGCAGGGGGAGCGACCTACCCTTGGGTCAAGGGTCGCTACCACTGTCGCGCAGAGGCCGCCATAAGAGGGAGGAGGGGGGGAGGGGTCAGCTGGGGGCGAATGGGAGCTGGGGGGCGGTGGCGTGCAGGAGGTCGCGGCGGGAAAGCGCGAGGGAGGGGGGGACAGGTAGAGTGAGAAGAGCTGGGGGAGGGGGGTTTAAGGGTGGAGGGGGGTGAGAGTTAGAGTTTTAGGAGAATAGGGAGATATATAGGAGTAGAGTTGAAAAGATCGGGGAGGGGGGGTGGTAGAGGTGGGTGAGGGTGAGAGGTAGAGTGAGAGGATAGGGAGATAGGTAACAGAGGGGGTGTCGGGACCGGGGGAGAGATAGGGAAATAGATAGATGGAGAGATAGAAAAATAGGTAGATAGGAGGAGGGGGTGAGTGAGGGAGTTAGGTGGAGAGATAGGTAGAGGAGTGAGGGAGGCAGGTAGCGAAAGGGTAGATGTGGGTGATAGTGAGAGATAGGTGGAGAGATAGAGGGGGGGTGAGGAAGGAGCAGGAGGGTAGAGACAGGGGTGGGAAGAGACAGGAGTAGGAGAGGACCGAAGAACATAAGAAGCGAAGAACACAGAAGACCGGAAGAACACAGAAGAACAGAAGAACACAGAAGAACAGAAGAACACAGAAGAACAGAAGCGAAGAACACAGAAGACCGGAAGAACACAGAAGAACAGAAGAGAAGAACACAGAGGACCGGAAGAACACAGAAGAACCGAAGAACACAGAAGAACCGAAGAGAAGAACACAGAAGAACAGAAGAACACAGAAGAACAGAAGAGAAGAACACAGAAGAACAGAAGAACACAGAGGAAGTTGCAGGGGACGAAGAAGCAGAAGAGCAGACAAACAGAAGATCAACAAAGAAGATACAGAAGACGAAGAGCAGAAGACAGAAGACCACAGAGCAAGATGAGGAAGAAGAGAGGCGACAGGAGAGGCTGAGGAGCACACAGAAGAAGAGAGAAGACGGGAAGAAGAAGAGTGCAGAAGAAGATTGCAGAGGAGGTGCAAGGAGGAAAAGACAGAGAGGAGGAAAAGAAGCAGGAGCAGGAGAGAGGGTGAGTAGCGCGGGGCAGGGCGAGGGGCTGGGAGGTGGGGGGTACTTACTGTGAGGTGGGTCTCAGGAACTCAGGAACCTGGAGGAGCTGGAGGAGCTGCAGCGGCAGGGGGCGCGACTTACCCTTGGGTCACAAAAGTATCCGGGGGGGCAGGAGCCCACTAAACCTCGGATGAGGGTGAAAAATGACTGCCTTTGGGTGGAGGAAGCTGAAGATTCTGCAACAACGGAAGATGCCAGGAACTTCTCCTTTTCACAGAAGATGTCCCACGGAATGCTGGAGGATGCTGAGTTGTTTCTTTGGAGAAAGACCCCAAGCAAGCCTTGGTAGCTGCAAAGGTTGCAGTTAAAGGAAAAGGGTGCTGCCTGGGCCCAGGAAGGACCAGGAGGTCGCCACTTGGAAGAGGACACAGAGGGGGCCCTTAGCAATACAGAGAGGTTATGCACAAGAAGGCAGCACCCACAAAAGTACTTGAACACGGGTTCAAGAAAACTGAGCATGGCGGTCATCTCAACACTACAAAACAGGGTCCCACGAAGCCGGTGGTCAACTCAGAGAGTTGAGCAATGCAGGACAGAGTGCTGGGGACCTGGGCTAGGCTGTGCATGAAGGATTCCTTACAAAAGTGCACAGAACCCCTAGCAGTTGCAGTTCACGCAGTACACAGGATTACTGTCTGGAGAGGGGAGGCAAGGACTTACCTCCTCCAAATTTAGACAGATGGACCCCTGGACTGTTGGGGTCACTTGGATCCACCACCTGTATTCCAGGGATCACGCTCGTCACGATGAGAGGAAACCCAGAGGACCAGTGAAGCAGAAGTTTGGTGCCTGCGGTAACAGGGGGAAGACTCCGTCAACCCATGGGAGATTTCTTCTTGGCTTCCAATGCAGGGTGAAGGCAAACAGCCCCCAGAGCATGCACCACCAGGAAATAGTTGAGAAAGCAGGCAGGATTATGCGCTACAATGTCGCTGGTAGTTTTCTTGCTACTTTGTTGCAGTTTTGCAGGCATCCTGGAGCAGTCAGCAGTCGATCCTTGGCAGAAGTCAACGAGGGAGATGCAGAGGAACTTTGGTGAATTCTTGCAAGTCGTTATCTAAGGGAAAAACCCACTGGAGAGACCCTAAATAGCCATCAGAGGAGGATTGGCCACCTAGTGAGGTAAGCACCTATCAGGAGGGGTCTCTGACGTCACCTGCAGGCACTGGCAACTCAGAGGCCTCCATTGTGCCCTCACGCCTCTGGATTCAAGATGGCAGAGTTCTGGGACACACTGGAGGAGCTCTGGGCACCACCCCTGGGGTGGGGATGGACAGGGGAGTGGTCACTCCCCTTTCCTTTGTCCAGTTTTGCGCCAGAGCAGGGGCTGGGTGTGTCCTGAACCAGTGTAGACTGGTTTATGCAAGGAGGGCACCATCTGTGCCCTTCAAAGCATTTCCAGAGGCCTGGAGAGGCTACTCCTCTAAGGCCCTTATCACCTATTTCCAAAGGGAGAGGGTGCAACACCCTCTCTCAGAGGAAAACCTTTGTTCTGCCTTTCTGGGATTGGGCTGCCCAGACCCCAGGAGGGCAGAAGGCTGTCTGTGGGTTGGCAGCAGCTGTAGCTGCAGAGAAAACCCCAGAGAGCTGGTTTGGCAGTACCCAGGGTCCATGCTGGAGCCCCGGGGATGCCTGGGATTGGCACCCCAATACCAGTTGTGGCATGGGGGGACAATTCCATGATCTTAGACATGTTGCATGGCCATATTCGGAGTTACCATTGTGAAGCTACATATAGGTATTGACCTATATGTAGTGCACAGGTGTAATGGTGTCCCCGCACTCACAAAGTCCGGGGAAATTGCCCTGAACTATGTGGGGTATCTTGGCTAGTGCCAGGGGGCCCTCACACTAAGTAACTTTGCACCTAACCTTCACTAAGTGAGGGTTAGACATATAGGTGACTTATGAGTTAAAGTGTAAAATGGCTGTGAAATAAGGTGTGCGTTATTTCACTCAGGCTGCAGTGGCAGTCCGGTGTAAGATTTGTCTGAGCTCCCTATGGGTGGCAAAATAAATGCTGCAGCCCACAGGGATCCCCTGGAACCCCAATACCCTGGGTACCTAGGCACCATATACTAGGGAATTATAAGGGTGTTCCAGTGTGCCAATTAGAAATGGTGAAAATGGTCACTGGCCTATAGTGACAACTTTAAAGGCAGAGAGAGCATAAGCACTGAGGTTCTGGTTAGCAGAGCCTCAGTGACACAGTTAGTCACTACACAGGGACACACATTCAGGCCACAAACTATGAGCACTGGGGACCTGGCTAGCAGGATCCCAGAGAGACAAGCAAAAACAACTGGCATACAAGTAAAAATTGGGGTAACATGCCAGGCAAGATGCTACTTTCCTACACGGTCCATGACCTATGTTTCAGGGATCACACTCGTTGACAGGAGAGGAGTCCCAGAGTACTGGTTGCTGTTGTAGAGAGGTGCCTTCTGAGGCAGGGAAGTGTCTCTGTCACTCCATGGGAGATTCTTTCAGTCCTGGTGCAGAATGAAGACAGGCAGTCCTCAGAGTGTGCACAACCTGGATACTGTTGCAGTTGTGGGCACGAGCTGAAGTCACAGAGTTGCAGTAGCCTTCTTGGATACTGTGTTGCAGGTACAGCGTTCCTGGAACAGTCTGCTGTTGATCCGATGGTCAGAAGCTGAAGCAGAGGATGCAGAGGAGTCCTGGTGTCTTGCAAACCAAATCTGAGAAAACACACAGAGGAGAGACCATAAAATAGCCCTGAAAGTGGGATTGGCTACCTAACTAGGTATGGACCTTTCGGGGGTCCCTGATGTCACCTGCTGGCACTGGCCACTCAGATGCTCCCAGAGGGTCCCCACACCTTGGAATCAAAGATGGCTAATGTCCGGGACATACTGGAGGAGCTCTGGGCACCACCCCTTGTGCAGTTCCAGCCAGAGCAGGGCCTGGGGGTCCCTGAACCAGTGTAGACTGGATTATGCAAAGAGGGCACCGTTTGTGCCCTTTAAAACATTTCCAGTGGCTCTGGGAGTATACCCCTCCCATGCATGTGACACCTATGTCCAATGGGAGAGGGTGTAACACTCCTGTCCTAAAGGAAATGCATTTTTCTGCCTTCCAGCAATTGAGCTGCTCAATCACAAGGAGGGCAGACACCTATATGTGAGGTGGTAGCAGCTGGGGCTGCAGTGGCAACCTCAGAGAGCTGGTTTGGCAGTACTGGGAGTCCATGGTGGAGCCCCCAGGGTGTATGGAATTGGCCCCCCAATACCTGAATCAGATTGGCGTACAGTTTCTCAATCTTAGACACCTCACATGGCCATATTCAGAGTTACCATAGTGAAGCAACATATATGAATTGGCATATACATAGTGCTTGCTTATAATGGTGTCCCCGCACTCACAGAGTCCAGAAATTGGTCCTGGACAACATGGGGGTACCTTTACTAGTGAAAGGGTTCCCTCACACACAGTAACTTTGCACCTAGCCTTCAGTAACTGGTTAGACTTATAAGTTACATGGTGCAGTGAAAATGGCTGTGAAATAGTGTTTGCACTATTTCACTCAGGCTGCAGTGGCAGTCCTGAAGGAGTGTTTGTATGAGCTCCTTAATGGTGGCAAAAGAAATGCTGCAGCCCATAAGGATCTTCTGGAACCCCAATGCCCTGGGTACCTAGGTATCATATACAAGGGACTTATAAGGGGGGTCCAGTGTGCCAATCTGGTTTGCAATATGATGTCACTAGACTATTGTTACAAATTTTGAAACAGAAAGAGCATGAGCAGTGGAGTTCTGGTTAGCAGGACTCCAGTGACACAGTCAAGCATACGGACAACACAGTAAAACACACTGACATATAGGTCACAAACTATGAGCACTGGGGTCCTGACTAGCAGGATTCCAGTGAGACAGTAAAAACACACTGACAAACAGGTAGAAATTGGGGGTAACATGCCAAGAAGGATGGTGCTTTCGTACAAATAATAGGTATGCTATAGGTATTGAAAATGGCAGGCATCAGATCTGGCTCCAACTGTTTACAAAGATCAATGACAGTATGACAATTCAGATGATATGTCTGAATACAATGTCTTTCCTCCATGGTGTGCAGGTCTACTAGTGGACGGTACACTGGTGGTCATCTTCCTCTCCTCATGGCAGGGTAACTATGTGAAAACATGTAAACATAGTATGTGACATGCAGCATGTACCCATCAAGTACAGTTAATTAAAATACTCACACATAACAGCTGTTAAGGATGGCTACTATCTCTGACATATACAGTACAGCACATAGCTATGTATCCAATGACACCGTCCTTGGAGCACATTGCCCCAACTAACTATGGGATTACACTTACAAATTCACCTGTTACTGTACATGTTTGTAAGACCAATCATTTCGACAAGTTTCACACATATTTTGTGACATTATCTACATTTTCATAATACACGGGAACCTCAGAGTAGTTGTACATTGCTATTACCACATGTCCTCCAACAACACAGCATTTATACCACAGATGCACAGAAAGACACCTAAACATGAGGGCAGTGTTTACAGATGTACAGCACAATATGGGGTATAGTTAATGACGCATATTATTATACACTTCCCTAAATGAAATATGCTCAAAATGGCAGCTGCCTGATCTACTGTACTGGACATGTGTCAGTGACCTAAGTTCACAAGCGGAAATCATCATGGTGGTAGGCGGTCACAACGGCGCTGTTATTAGCAATTGGAGCACATTGCTGCCTTTGGCGGACTTGGGCCAATGGCGATGTCTGCCAATGGTTACAGTCATGTGCGTGGCGGGAGTGACTGCCATCTTCTGCAGCATTGCTCCCTTGACTCCTGACACTGCTTCCAGCAAGATCTCCACGACCTGAACTGCTGTGTACTGCCTCTGGGAGCTATCATGCCACATTCTGCAGGTAAAAGGGACCCTGCCTTCACCCATGAAGAGCTGGAGAAGCTAGTGGAGGAGGTCCTACCCCTGTATGAACAGCTAAATGGTGCACCAGAGGAGCATGGGGGGTCCAATGTCACACCAATGGGTGATACGTATGGTGTATGAACGTGTACCGTTAATGTGAACAAGTGAAGGTGTTGATGCATGCAGATGGTATATTGTGAAGGAGTGTGAGTTGAGAGGATGGAAATGTGTGCCTACTTGCTATTACTGATGCATTCTGTCCACTAGTACTGGTATGGTGCATGTGGACATGACTTTCTCCTTTTGTCTGTGTTATCCATGCAGGTCAACGCACATCAGAAGAAAGGAATCTAGTGCTCCATCGCCAAGTAAGTGCGGACGCTGGGGGTTCAAAGCCAGCAAAGCACCCACTGTAGGAAGCAGTAGAGGACCTGAGACGCTGGGCCCAGGAGACCGCAGAGGTCCAGCTGGGGATGTTCTGCCAACTAGGGAGGAGTACCCATCTGACCTTGACCCCATCAATGGCCTGCATTTTGGCGGTGCCCTACCCTGTGGTAGATGGGCGTTTGAGGGCAGCACAGCAGCCACAAGGGGGTAAGTACTGACATAATCCATGTACTTACCTCTGATAGTTTAGTGTATGCTGTCTAAGTATTGTAGCTGTGATGATGTTGGAGGTGCTACAGGTATGTTGACTACAGAGATTACATGGTACTCTAGTTGCCAATATACAGACACAGATGTGGCCATTTATTGTGCATGGAAAAATGTTGATCACCTGTGTCTGGCAAATAGTATGACTGCATGTGGAGATGTACATGTGCCTGAGTCATGTGTGACTCTACTCAGCCATATATATTTGTTAACTTCTGTGCCATCCTTCCTACCTAGTGTACCCAAGTCCATTCATCCAAATGGTGAGTTATGTAGCTCTAGGGTGTCTGACCCCTCCTATTTCAATAGATCTGCTATATGTGCAACATTGGGTCTGACAGATGTTACAGGGCCAAGTAATCCTGTGTCCTGAAATAGTTGGACACTTCATGGACAGTTGGACACTTCATGTAAGGCTATCATCACAATCAGGCTTTTGTACTGTAGCTTTAGTACTGTTCCTATGAGGTTTAAGCAGGTGTCCATTGTCATGTCATATTCATACAAGGGGCAATGTGAATGTTTGATAAGCACAGACATCCAACATTGTGGAACTCATGTTGTCCATTAGACCTTCACATTTCATGGTATCACATTGACATGTGTACAAATAACTTGTATCCTAATATATTTTTTGTAGACGAGGCAAGTGGCTAGGCTGCTTATCCCTTAGCCCATGTGTGTTGTCCATGCCAGATAGGCCAATGCTATACCTATATGAGAGCTACATATGCTGTTTGCTGTCTATATCATGTGTCAATTGATACTTTGTGGCTGATTCTATATTGTAGCCCCTTTTGTCCTAGAGTTACCTTAGCTGATCTGAGGCTGTTTGGATAGCAATGGCTATGGCCCAGCTCATTTCTGCCTGACTTAATGGTGTGGCAGATGTTCCATATCACATACACCTGTTGGTGTTGTGGGATATGTTGTCAGTTAATTAGCTTTCCTCTAGGTGTATGTGTCATTCATAGCTACATTGGTAATCAGTTGCATAAGTATAAAGTCTGGACTTAGGTAGTGAGAATCACATTTCAGGACAGTTCTTACTGATGTAGATGTTCTGATGTTGTCATGTAGAGGCTTCTATTCTGCTTTTCTGGTTGAATGGTATCAGCCCTTCAAGCACATTGTATGTTGTCCATAGTTTTATTGGTGTAACTATGCTCCCTGTAGTTGTCTGTGGATGTATCATGTGTGCTAGGTAGCCCCCAATTGCAATATATAGGGTAGTTGTTTATGTGACAATGTATCTGATTAGTGGGTGCTGAAACTCCGGGTGAATATTTTACTGCATTTCCTTGGATTGATGTAATGTTGGACAGTGATGAGCTGTGTGGTGATAAATGTTTTGGTTTAGCTAATCCATCATGTGCGTGATGCTTTTGAGTAACAGGTGGTTTGATGTTATGATCAAGTAATGGTCAGATGGTGTGCTTAAGTTGTGGGTGAGGCTGTTGCCAAACGGGAAAGTTGGAAGGGCCTTTTTGTGACATGATGTAGGCTCTAAGTGGTTTTTAAATGGTACTTTCCTAGCAGGAAATATACAGCTACTGTTGAACATGTTGTAATGTTTGTGTGCGTGAAGAATGTGATGTCCCTTTATCTTTCTCTCTCCCTGTCTCTCTCTCTCTCTCTCTCTCTCTGTTTGTATGCACCAGCCTCGGCAGGTGAAGGAGACTGGGTACTGGCAAGTTTGTGGATGCTGCCGGCCACGGGACCCAGAGTGCTGAGACCACTGACAGCAAGGGAACCAGTGGCCTGGAGAGCGAAGGGATTGCCACAGGGGAGACAGGATCCATTTCATCATTCTTAGAATCCTCCTCCAGTGAACACTCCCTGGAGGTGGTGGACCCATATGGGACCACGCCAGCACCATCTTTGTCTGCCACCCCCCTTCTACCACCTCCCTCCCTGTAGCTCACCACCCACTTGGCTGGGCCCGCTCACCCAAGAAGGTGGGTGTCTCCTTTGCCGCAGGCACCTCTTTCCCTGCCCCTGTCAGCACTGCTGCACTCAGTGAGGAGGCTATTGACCTCCTGAGGTCCAACTCTGTGGGTCAGTCGACCATCGAGAATGCCATCCAGGGACCGGCAATTCAAGTCCAACAGAGTAATGCATTCATCGAGGGCATTCACTGTGCACTGGCTGGCCTACCGAGATGCTTTTAGGCTCTGCCCTCTACACTGACGGCAGGCAGTCACCTTTTGTCTTCCTTCCCACCTTCACTTTCCTCTTCTGAATCACAAAACCCTCTTTTCTGTCCCAGCCAAAGCACAAAGACAGACAAGCATGCATCCATCTCAACATCCAAGGGTAGCTCTGACAAACACAAGCACCACAAGACACAAAACCTTGATGCACACAATCAACGTACACCTACAGACAAAGCAACAGTCACAACCTGCCTGACATGCCCACTACCCCAGCATAACAGACAGTACACCAGACACACCTGAAGACACCACACCAACATTCACAGATCCAGCAACTGCACCTATCTTACCCATAGACAGCACCACAGCAGACCCTCAGATATCCACCACAGTCACCACATCCACAGACACAACCACAGACACACCTACATGCAGCACATCCACCATACCTACAGTCACTACCCCAACAGTCACTCAAGGCATCTCACAACACCTCTACCCCCCTCCTCTCAAGACACATAAACACCCCCCCTCACTCACCCAACATATACCCACAAGCATACCTCACACAAACATGCACCCAAGACATTCACACCAACACCTCAGACAACCACTCCCTCTCCCTCCACATGCAAACCCTTTTGTTATGACCATCCCCGTTTGTCTAAAAAAGCTTTCCTTTTGTAGTTTGTCCTTTTCCATACTCCTGTCCCACATTGTGATACCCCTAAACATTCTGTGTTCTCCCCAAGTCCAAACCTTCTACCTCCAAAGCCTCCCCTGACCCCTGCAAGTGCCCATGCAAAGAAGTCTACCCCTCCTTACAGAACCCAACTCTTCCCTAAGTCTAGACCTAAACTTCCCCCTCCCAAGCCCAATCCTAAAGGTACCCGTGCCAATCTAAAGCCTAAGCCCCCCTCGGCCCCCCAATCCCTGAGGTAGCTGCCTTCCCCCTTGTTGCCCCTACCTGTGGAGCTTACAAGGCGCTCAGGAGGCAAGTTGGGGGCACACATGTGCATTGTGTGCATGTTGCTCATTGTTATTATGGGACTGGCCTATGGCCTTGGACATTTTTAAAATATTTATTCCCTGAGTACAAATTTTAGAACAACCAGTTTTTGGTTTTTGTCCTACATATCTTTTCTTAGGGAAAATATGTTCCTGGCTGACATTGTTTCTGTGTGAGAGTATTTGTGTGTCAGTGATGGTTGTGCTACCTGTTTTGTCTGGACAGCATGTGAGGTTGTGTGCAGTGCATTTGTCCCCCAGTGATGGATGTGTGTTGTGTGATGGGCATGTGTATGATGGGGACATATTGTTGTGATGGTATTGTGTGTTTTTTGTGTTGACATGTGTTTGTTGCAGTGCTGGGGGCCTTTGTGTGGTTGGACGGTCTGCGTGAGCATGTGTGGTTAAAGGTATTTCAGATACGTTGTGATGTGTGTTTGCGGAGTATGTAGAATGCTGCGTTGTATGGTTGTATGATAGTGTTTGTCTGTTCCTTGTTGGTAGTCCGTTGTGTTATATGTGCAATTTGTCAATGGGTAGTGTCTATTGTGGGTGCTTGCCAATGCTTTGCTGGCTTAGCTGTTGTGGTGTTGTAGTGCCGTATGGTGGTGTTGTTTGTTGCTGTGTGTAACTGTGCTGGTGCTGTAATTGGGGGTAGGTGTGTGTTTTTGACGTGTGTGTGATGGTTGCAGTATGTGTACTGTGTATGTGGCTGTCTGTGAGTGTGCTGTCAGAGTGAGGTTACGTGTGTGTGTCACCCTCGCCACCCGCTCTCGATTGGTATGTTGTTTGTGTGCAGGTACTTTGTCATTTTACAACAGTGACAGGTAAGTTTGTGTACATACGGTTGCAGTCGTCATCACAGATTCCGAAGTCATTGGGCAAGCAGGAGCAGCAGGAAAATGTATAGTTCTGCTTCTATGGCAGCTCTGGAAAAGTATGGCTTCCTGAAGGTGAGTGTCTACATGTATACAGTTGGTTTCTGCCAAGGTTTACATGGTGGTGTGACTGCAATATTGTGTTGACAATAGGATGTCGACAATAGATATTCATATCCATAACCAGTCATACCTCTTTTACGCAGCCTTTAAAACTCACATGCACATTGGGACTAGTGAACATGAAGGCAGCACTTAAAATGTGTTCGTAGAGACTAATTAAAAGTAAATGATGTACCTTCTATTATTTTTCCATACACATAATTGCCACAAAATGGCAGCTGCTGACCTAATGTACTCATCATGAAGAAGTGACCTAACTCCACTGGCGTATGTCGTCATGTCTGTAGGTTTTTACAACCACAGTGGACATTGCCATTAGAACACATAGCTGCGTTTGGTGGACTTGGGCCAATGGCAACGTCCACCGGCGGTGATGGTCCTTTACAAAGTGGTTGTGACCTCCATCTTCATCAGTATTCCTCACTTGACTCCCAACACTAATGCCAACAGGACCACCACGACCTGAGCTGCTGTGTACTGCCTTTGGGAGCAACCATGCCACGTCCTGCAGGTGATAGGGCCCCAGAATTCACTCCAAAAGAGCTGGACAAGCTTGTGGATGAGGGCCTATCCCTGTTTGGACAGGCATATGGTGCATCAGAGAAGCAGGTAAGTTCAATGGTTTACCAATGTGTCAAAGGTGGAGTGTATGATGGTTACATTTAATGTGCAGGACTGAAAGATAGAGTCATCATGTGTGGGTGTATGAACATGTGTATAGCCAGATATACAGTACTGATACATAGTAGACATTGTGTGATCTATCTTCCTTGATCCACAACATATTTTGCAGCATGAACACCAATGACGGTGTGAGAAATAAGACCCTCGTTACAACCCTGGCGGTTGGTGCTAAAGCAGCGGTAATACCGCCAATAGGCCGGCGGTAATAAATATGAAATTATGATCACTGCGGAAATCGCTCAAACAGACAGCCACTTTAGCACACCGACCGCCAGGGTGAAATCAACAGGCACCACTGCGGTAAACGCCTACAGCCAGGCAGAAGACAATTTTCCAGCCACTGAATTATGACACACCAATCTGCCACCTTTTCCAGGGCGGTGCCAACTACATCAAAAGCCTGGCGGAAACACTGCACAGAAGAGAAAGAACTCACCTCTGGAGACTCAAGGAAGAACCACGCCGCCATGGAGCCCGAGTTGCATTTGTTCCCCATGCTCTTCTACGTTCTGCTCCACTATGAACACCAACACCGGCGAAGACGACCACAGTGAATACTGCCGCCTAGCACACAGGGGAGGGGGGAGGAAAAAGAGAGTGGCACCCACACGCAACACCCCCACCCTGAACACCATACACACAACATTACATATTCACCCCGTACCCCTCAGGAATACTGCAAGGAAAAAATGAATTGATTAAAGTAAGTGTAACAAGATAAAATACTATAAATACATGCATCCAAATCAACAAGTATATACATATTTACAAATGTAGGGACACTGCCCAGTCCTCAATGTCTGTGGGCAACAGGGCCACATCACATAGTCCAAGGCCCCACCTCACTCCTGCAACAACACGGAGAGAACACTGCAGGGGTATCAGGTCGAAAATAGCCAGGCTCCTCAGGGGGACGGGGAATGGGGGGCACCTCAGCTGGAAGATGGTACAACGCCACTGGCCCAGGAGGGGCCAACATGCCCATTACTCTGTCCTGGGGAGTGCAAGACCACAGTCTCTCAAGTAGGTGACTTGCCCACTGGCTCTGGAGGGAGCAACATGCCCTGTGTTTGGTCCTGGGGAGTGCAAGGCCACAGTCTCTCAGGTGGGTAACTTTCCCACTGGTTAGGGAGGGGGCTCCATGCCCATTAATCTGTCCTGGGGAGTGCAAGGTCACAGTGTATGGAGTGGGTGACTTGCACACTTCATCTGGAGGGGGCTCCATGCCCATTACTCTGTCCTGGGGAGTGCAAGGCCACAGTCTCTCAAGTGGGTGACTTGCCCACTGGCTCTGGAGGGGGCAACATGACCTGTGCTTGGTCCTGGGGAGTGCAAGGCCACAGTCTCTCAAGTGGGTGACTTGCCCACTGCCTCTGGAGGGGGCAACATACCTTGTGCTTGATCCTAGGGAGTGTAAGGCCACAGTTTCTCAAGTGGCTGACTTGCCCACTGGCTCTGGAGGGGGCAACATGCCCTGTGCTTTGTCCTGAAGAGTGCAAGGCCACAGTCTCTCAAGTGGGTGACTTGCCCACTAGCTCTGGAGGGGGCAAAATGCCCTGTGCTTGGTCCTGGGGAGTGCAAGGTCACAGTCTCTCAAGTGGGTGACTTGCCCACTAGCTCTGGAGGGGCAACATGCCCTGTGCTTGATCCTGGGGAGTGCAATGTCAAAGTCTCTCAAGTGGGTGACTTGACCACATGCTCTGAAGGAGGCATTGTGCCCAGTGAGCTTCATCCTGTGGAGAATGGGGTGAGTGGATGGCTTCTTCCACTGGTTTTGGAGGGGACATTGAGCGCTGTGATACAGATCTTGGGGAGTGCAAGGTCACAGTCTCTCAGCTTGGTGTCAGACCCACAGGATTTGCTGGTGCCAGGCCCTACAACAGCCCATGGAGGCAGAACTACACACTCTCCGCCGGCAGTGACAGCTGCTCAGTGGTGGCAGTGGTGGTGCTGCTGGTGGTGCTGGCAGTGGTGTGGGGAGGCTCCAGCCCATACCCTGCAGCCTCAGATGGCTGCCCACTGGGGCTGCAGCTGCTGGCAGCGGTGCTGATGGCGGTGCTGGTGGCAGTGCAGGTAGCGGTGCAGGTGGTGGAGCTGGCAGTGGTGGGGGGAGGCTCCAGCCCTTCCCATGCAGCCTCAGACTGCTGCTCACTGGGGCTGCTGCTGATGGCAGTGGTGTGGTGGCAGTGCAGGTAGCGGTGCAGGTGCATGCTGGCAGTGGTGGGGGGAAGCTCCAGCCCTTCCCCTGCAGACTCGGACGGCTGCCCACTGGGGCTGCTGCAGCAGGCAGTGGTGCTGGTGGCGGTGCTGGTGGCGGTGCAGGTGGCGGTGTTGCAGTGGTGGGAGGAAGCTCCAGCCCTTCCCCTGCAGCCTCGGATGGCTGCACCACCATGGTTGGTGGTGGGGGCTCCAACCGAGTCCCTGCACCAGACCCCTTGTCTCTACTGCCTGCTGTTGAAGGCCCCTTGCCCCTCCTTCCTGCAGCTGGTGCTGCCTCCTTGTCCTTCCGTCCTGCAGCTGGGGCTGCCTACTTGCCCTTCCTTCCTGTAGCTGGTGCTGCCTCCTTGCCCTTCCGTTCTGCAGCTGGGGCTGCCTCCTTGCCCTTCCGTACTGCAGCTGGGGCTGACTGTGTGCCTTTCCTCGATGCACTTGGGGCTGGCACCCTGTCCGTCTGCCTGGCTGGTGGCCGGGATCCTTTCCTACATGGAGTTGTTGGGTACACAGCTGTGCCCGTGGACTGGGTGGCTGAGGTGCTTGCCTGGGTTTTGACTGCCCTGGCCTGACGTGAGGGTTGGGGGAGGGGCAGGGAAGAGATCAGTGGTGGAAAGGAAAAGCTTCTTAGGGACATTGGGGTGGGAAGAGGGAGATGGTTGGGAGTGGAGGAAGAGGGAGTGATGGTAGGAGGTGTCTGTCTGCGGTGTTTGGGTGCAGGTGCATGTGCTGGATGCTCTTGTGCGGTGGATGGCTGTTGGGTGTCTGAGTGCTTGCGTTTGTGTACTTTGGGAGGAAGGGGCACAGACATAGTGGGAGAGGACACAGGGGATATGCTCATGGATGTGGGGGTGGTGGCTGCCAGTGAGGGGAGTGTACTGTTAGGTGTGCCGGTGATAGGGGTAGTGGATGAGGATGTAGTCCATGCAGGTGTGAGTGGAGATGAAACTAGGAGGGAGGTGGGTGAGAAGGGGGCCACAGTAGAGGCAGTGGATGGTGGTATGTCTGCTTCTGGATGGTGTTTGTGTGAGAGCCTGTAGAATGAAGTGCAGTGCTTGTGTTTGCCATGTCCACTCTTGTGTGTTGACCTGGATGCATGCTGGTCTGACTGTGTGCTTGGGATAGGTTGGTGTTGAGGGGAATGGGATTGGGAAGAGGAAGTTGGAAGGGGGAGGCTGGAAACAGGGACAATGGCTGCCATCAGAGAGGAGGCCAGAGCCTGGATTGATCTATGTTGGGCAGCCAAGCCAGTGTTAATGCCCTCCAGGAATGCATTTGTCTGTTGCATTTGGGCTGACAGACACTTGATGCCATTCACAATGGTTGGCCGCCCAACAGAGATTGATCATAGGAGGTCAATATCCTCCTCAGTCAAGGCAGCACAGCAGGGCTAACTGGGGCAGGGCCTGAGGTGCCCCCGGCAATGGAGATGCCCACCCTCCTGGGTGAGCGGGCACAGGAAACTCGCAGAGGGGCTGCTGGGAGGGCAGTGCTGGTACAGGGGTGGCGGCTGTACCTGTAGCTGTGGTGGGAACAGAAGTGTCCGCCACCACCAGGGAGCTCCCATCGGAGGAGGTATCTGTGTCTAAACTGTCCCCTCCTGCCTCCACCGTGGTGCTCCCCTCTCCCTCTGCCTCACTGGTGCTCTCACTGATCGGTGGATTCGGCCTCCTGGGTCCTATGGGATGCAGCTTCCTCCGTTGCCGGTGCCTCTGCTGCTCCGCCAGAAGATGATAATGCACATAAGGACAGGGTGACAAAACAAAAAGGGGGGGCACAAAGGATACACTTTGTCAGTGGCACCACCAAGACCACTGTTGGCATACACGACACACTCACACAGGGAACAGCCCTACACACTAGGCAATGCACTACCAGTCACAATGCTAGTCACCAGGTCATGAATAAGGACACCTAATGCTAATTGCAGCATACCAGAGACCCACAGACCCCTGCCCAGTAGTGGATGCCTACTAGCTTGGTTGGAGTACTTTCACATCAGAACTCTTCCCAACATGGGACCTACCCTGCAATGCCAGGCCTGGCCTAGGGGCACCCACAGGGCACCCACCCTCACCCGGTTACTACCCCACCAGTTGCAAGTTGGATATTGGTGCATTTGTGGCTGCTGTGATGCCCCCAAGCACCCATCTAGCTGCAGATAGGCTACCGCCAGTATGCCGGCCATCATGGGGGTCAGGGTTCGACAGGCACCCCTTCCTCATTGGGAGGCCATCCCCAGCTGGGCCACCGCAGTCTTCCCTGCCCAGCGCCTCAGGTACTCCCACCGTTTCCGACAGTGGGTGCTCCGCCTGACATAGACCTCCAGAGTCCGCGCGTCCTTGGGGATGGCACGCCATATACCCTTCTTTTGATGGGCGCTGACCTGCTGGGAAATAGGCACAGTGAAAGGTATTAGTCCGACCATCCTGCCTGTTACACTCATGGCCCACCATGCCCCTTTCCATCACCATTAGCACAGACATGACCGAACATACATGCTGCACGCTGCCCAGGGCCCATCCACCACCCATCCCCTACATGAGGCCTTCACACACAGCACTCCATGCATTCACGCACCATGCATTGTACTCATGGTGTACTCACCTGTTGGTCTGGAGGCCCATACAGCATTCGGTACTGGGGTAGGACCCCATCCACCAGTCTCTACAACTCCGCCAAGGTAAAGGCAGGGGGCATTTCCCTGGATACACGAGCCATGGTCAGTTCCAGACACAGGTCACAGCAGCAAATGCAGTGTTGGTCCTCTCCTGTTGAAAGTCAGGTAGCATGTGAGGAATTAGATAGAAAATGGCAGTGACATCCGCGGCGGTGCATACCGTCACCACCGGCGTACATCACCATTGGCCACTGTACCCCATAGGGTCCAATGTTAACCAATGAGGAGTTGCATGGCGGTTCTCGACCGCCACCCACAACGTTGCAAAACGTCAGCGGAATTACATCATTTCCACCTGTCCTGCCATACAGGACAGGCAGACACCATTTCAGAGGGGGGGGGGGCAGGCCATGGCTGCTAACTGTGTCACAGTACCCAAATGCACAATTTGGACATCTCCAACAAAATACTGTTACAATCACAACATGCATTGAACTGTAGTGGTTGGAATTAAGAGATAATGACCAGCAGCTCTCTATTTCACCCCATAGTTTGCAACCGCTGCGGATGAATAGGAGATGGAGACATCCCCCCATGTACAGACCCCTGGTGGACTTGGCAACAATGGAGGCAAGCACATTATCCTCACCTATAGACTTGAGAGGGCCACAATCACGGAGCTGTGTGACCAATTGGAGCCTGACCTAATCTCTGCTATCCGTCACCCCATCGGGATCCCTCCTTTTGGGCAAGTGCTATCAGTGCTCCATTTCCTGGCAACTGGCTCCTTCCAAGTGACAGTGGGCTTGGCAGCAGGAATGTCTCAGCCAATGTTCTCAATTGTGCTGATCAGAGTGTTGTCTGCCCTGGTTAAACATGTGCAGCTACATTGTTTCCCCCCAGGTGGAGGATTTGGCCACAGTGAAAGCTGATTTCTATGCAATGGGACATATCTCCAACATTATTGGGGCTTTTGATGTAACACATATTGCATTTGACCCCCCCGGCTAACTGAACAGGTATTCAGAAATCGAAAGAGCTTTCACTCCATGAAGGAGCAGATGGTGTGTTTGGCGGACCAGTACATCTCCCACGTCAGTGCAAAGTACCCTGGGTCTGTGCATGATGCCTTTATCCTGAGGAATAGCAGTATCCCAAATGGATGGCTCAACTCCAGAGGCCCAGGGTGTGCCTAATAGGTGAGCCCTGGTTCCCACCCAGTATATGTTAATGTGTGCGTCTGGTGTAGGCCCTAATGGTTAGTGTGTGGCTAACAGTTGTCCCTCGATATTTGCAGGTGACTCTGGTTACCCCAACCTCTCATGGCTACTGACCCCTGTGAGGAATCCCAGGACAATGGCAGAGGAATGTTACAATGAGGCACATGGGCGAACAAGAAGATTATAGAGAGGACCTTTGGCCTCCTGAAGGCCAGGTTTTGTTGCCTCCATCTAACAGGTGGATCCCTGTGCTACTCACCCAAGAATGTCTGCCAGATCATTGTGGCATGCTGTTTGTTGCACAACCTTGCCATGCGTTGCCAGGTGCCTTTTCTGCAGGGGGAGGAGGCTGGAGATAGCCGTTTGACAGCAGTGGACCCTGTGGACAGTGAAGATGAGGAGGATGAGGACAACAGAAGTGCAATTATTCATCAATACTTCAAATGACAAACAGGTAAGACAATGTAGCTTCACATTTAATTGACAGTTTTGGGTTTGACATTTTCACTGGCAGACTGTTTTTCCCACTTCTATGGCCACTCACAGTACCCTTTGGCATCTCGATTTGCAGATATTGGTGCCCCACTATCACTCCTGTTGTGTTCACTGCAGTCAACTACAGGTCTTTTCTATGTATACATTACTGTACAGTTGAATTGCAATGTTTAAAACTTGATAAACGAAAACATACTTAGATCATTTGACATACTCAATACTTGTACTTTTTCAAAGGGTGTTTATTTAAGTGCTAAGAAGTAGAAGGGGAAGTGCAATGGGCTGGGTGATGATGGAGGAAAGTCCAGGATAGAGTCTAGTCTATTTGTATCATAGGTGCATTGTCCAAGGGGGCATAGGAAGGGGAGCAATGGCAGTTCAAGGTGGACAGGGTGACAGATTGGGACACAAGGGTGACAAGCAGGAGAGTCTTATTTCCTGGCAGGGGTCTTGGTAATAGTCTCTGGCTTCTGCCTGGATCACAGGGAACGTTTGTGGGGTGGTTCTCCTTCTGCAGGGGGAGGGGTTCTTTTGGCCTGTTGGTCCTGTGGTGGGGCCTCCTGTCCACTAGCGGTAGTGGAGGTAGAGGGCTGTTCATTGGTTTGCCTAGTGTCAGGGGCCCGGTGGTGTGCCACTGCCTCCCTCATAGTGTTGGCCATGTCTGCCAGCACCCCTGCAATGGAGACCAGGGTGGTGTTGATGTCCTTCAAGTCCTCCCTGATCCCCAGGTTCTGTCCCTCCTGCAGCCGCATGTTCTCCTGCAACTAGTCCAGTATCTGGCCCAGCCTATCCTGGGAATATTGGTATGCTCCCAGGATCATGGTGAGTGCCTCCTGGAGAGTTGGTTTCTGGGCCTGTCCTCCCCCTGTCGCACAGCAGTCCTCCCAGATTCCAGCTTCCCTGTTGTCCTGTGCCTCTGTCCCCTGAACCGTTGCCCACTGCCACTGACCCCAGGTCCTGATCGTCCTTTGTTTTTAGGGTGGCCTGGGGTCCCTGTAGTGGTGGACACACTGCTAATTGACATGTCCTGGGGACAGAGGTATGGGCCCACTGGGTTGGTGCTGTGGTGGTGTTTCCTGAAGGGGAAGGCTCTGTGGTGGTGTGAGACTGTGCCTGGGTAACCAACTGTCCGGAGATCCCTGATGGGCCAGTTTGCTCATCCAGATCCAGGCAAGCAGAGCTGCTGTCATCACTGTGGGCCTCTTCTCTGGGGGGACTGGATGTTGCTGGCACCTCTTCTCCTGTGACATTGGCTGGGATACCTGTGGGGATGTAATTGCAGTGTTATTGTTTCAGCGTGTGACATTTTGTGCATGGGTGTGTTGCCCTCTATGGTTCGTATTGCACTGCCAGATTTGCCTTGTGTGAATTGTTTTTTGGGTGGGCTAGGTGATTCTCTCCAGTGTGCATGCAGAGGTGATAGGTGTCCATGCAGGCCTCTGAGGGGTGTCCAGGCATTGGTGTTGCATGCAGGGCTTGGTATTGGGATGAGTGGGTTGTGATGGTGGGGTATGTGGGAGGTGGTGGAGTGATGGGAGTGAGGGTAAAGGTGTGGGCTCCTGTGCCTCAGCCAGAGTTGAGGGCTCCTCTGCCTCTGCTGGAGGTGAGAGCTCCTGTGCCTCAGCTGGAAGTGAGGGCTCCTGTTCCTCAACTGGAGGTGAGGGCTGCTGTGCCTGTGCTGGAGGTGAGGGTTCCTGTGCCTTAGCTGGAGGTGAGAGCTGCTGTGCCTGTGCTAGAGGTGGGGGCTCCTTGCCCTCTGCTGGTGCAGTGAGCCTCTTGCCTTTCATTGGTCGTTGAGTGGGAACCTTTCCTTTCATTGGTGGTTGAGTGGGCCTCTTCCCTTTCATTGGTGGGTAAGTGGGAACCTTTCCTTTCATTGGTGGTTGAGTGGGAACCTTACCTTTCTTTGCTGGTGGAGGGGGATCTTTAGCAATCTTTGGTGATGGAGAGGGATCCATGTGTCCCCTCTTGTGGCAGGTACCCTTGGCCTTTGGCCTTTAGCATGTCACTTGTCTCCTTGCATCCAGGACTAGGAGTTGCCTCCACTTTACCCGTCTCCTGTACCTCGCTTTTCACCACCCTAGTCCTCCCTTTCGGAGCCAGAGGTGTGATCTCAGTAGGAGTGTCAGGCAGCACACTCTGGAACCCCTTTGTGCAAGCAGCTAATGACTTGATGGGAGCAGTGGCAGACTGCTTGGCTGAGGTGCTGTGCTCGGTCGTTGGGACCCTGCTCTTATGGGCAGGATGCGTGGTGGAGGGGGAGGGAAGAGGTCACGTTGGGCAAGGAAAAGCTTCTTAGGGACGTTGGGGCGGGATGTGGGAGGAGGGATGTGAGTGGAGGTTGAGGGAGTGGTTGTCGGAGGTGTATGTCTGCTGGAGTTGGGTGAAGGTGCATTGACAGTGTGCATGTGTGAGGTAAATGGTTGTTGGGTGTCTGAGTGCATGCATTTGTGTCTCTTAGGAGAGGGGACAGACAGGATGGGAGAGGACAAAGGGGACGCGTGGATGAGTGTTGTGGAGGTGTCTGCAAGTGAGGTGTGTGTGCTGCTTGATGTGGTGATGGTGGTGGTGGCTGTTGATGCAGTGCATGCAGGTGTGAGAGCGGATGTGACTGTGAGGGAGGAGGAGGAGGAGGAGGGGGAGACAGTGGAGGCAGTGGATGTCGTAGTGTGTGCAACTGTCTGTTGTTTGTGTGAGTGCTTGTGGCCTGAAGTGTGCTGCCTCTCTTTGACTGTACTCCTCTTGTTTGATGTTTTGTGTGCATGCTTGTCTGTATCTGTGCCTGGGATGGGTTGGGGTTGAAGAGACTGGGAGTGGTAGTTGGAGGGGGGGCCAGTAGGAACAGGGATACTGGCTGCCATCAGAGAGGAGGCCAGAGTCTGAAACGATCTCTGTAGGACCATCAACCCGCTGTGGATGCCCTCCAGGTATGCATTGCATTGCTGCATCTGTCATGCCAGTCCCTGGTTGGCATTCACAATGGTAGACTGCCCTACAGAGATGGATCTCAGGAGGTCAATAATCTCCTCACTGAGGGCAACAGGGCAGATTGGGGCAGGGCCAGAGGTACTTGGAACGAAGAAGATGCCCACCCTCCTGGGCTAGCAGACACAGGCAACTCGGCTGGGGGCTACTGGGATGGCAGTGCTGGTACAGGGGTGGCGGCAGTGCCTGTGGCTGGGGTGGTTCCAGAGGTGACCACCACCAGCAGGGAGCTTCAATTGGAGGAGGAATCAGAGTCAGTGTTGTCACCTCCTGTCTCCGCTGTGGTGCTCCCCTCGCCCTCCATCCCACTGGTCCCCTCTGCATCAGTGGACTCTTCCTCCTGGGTCCTGTGGGATGCAGCTCCCTCAGTTGCCGGTGCCCCTGCTCCTCCGCCAGATGATGCTAATGCACACATAGACAGGATGACAGAAGAAAATAGAGGGGGAGAGAAAGGGACTACTGGGCCAATTACAGCACCAACACCACAGTTGGCATACACATGCCCATCACACACAGGGATCAGGATTGTGCACTATGCATCACACTTGCTTTCCATTGGCTAGGTGCCACAGCAAGATGAAAGCAAACTACTGCCAACTGCCCCTTTCCTGGGACCCACTAAGCCCTGTCTGACATGGAAAGCAAGCTAGCTAGGCTACTAGATTTTGCTAAACACCCATTTACCTTTAGCTGAATCACACAGCAATGGCTGAGCTGGCATTAAGGGGCACCCACTAACTGAAACCCACCACCAGGATCCCATGCCACCCAACAATAATTGATGTCACACTCACTGTACTTACCCTCCTTGTGGCTGCTGTGCTGCCCTCAAGTGCCCATCCAGCTCTGGGTAGGCCACTGCCAGTATGTGGGCCACCGGATGGATTCTTCTGGGCCCAGCGTCTCAGGTCTTCCCACCTTTTCCTACAGTGGGTGCTCCACCTGCTATAGACCCCCAGGGTCCACATTTCCTTGATGATGGCACACCACAATCCCTTCTATCTGCTGACCTGCAGAGGTAATACAGACAGGAGGACACCATTAACCATACAATCCAGTCTGTCACACATATGGCCCACAAAAACCCTTTGCATCTCCATTGGCACACACATCAACTGGCGCCCACCATGTACAATACCACCAGACATACCCCCACCCAAATGACATGCTGCTAGCACACACATCTCCATGCAACCTTGTCACATGCATCTTGCCCATGGTGTACTCACCTGTTGGTCTGGAGGCCCATACAGCTGTTCATACAGGGGTAGGACCCAATCCACCAAGTGCTATAACTACTCCGAAGTGAAGGCAGGGGCCCTTTCCCCAGTCACACGGGCCATGTCAGGATCCAGACACAGGTCACCGCAGCACACACAGTGAAGGTGTTGTCCTGTGGAAATTCAGGAATCAATTGAGGTTTTAGCCATACCCACTGTATGTACAGCCCTCCCAGCCCTGCATGTACACCCACCACCTATGCATGCACAGCATGGAGAACTAACTGTCCCACAATCCATCCCCATACTCAAACAAAAGGGGTAGGGCAACAGCAATGATATAGGGAAAGCTAGGAATGTAGACTATGTCACTGACATGATGCATAATACATCACTTACATCCCTGCAGGTGCCCCAGCCAATGTCATAATGAGGGCCAAAGTGTGTAAAGCAGTGTTCCCCAACCTTTTGACGTCTGTGGACCCGCACTTTCTCATTAATGGAACCCGGGGAACCCCAATGAATCATCATTGGAATCCGGGGACCCCCACTGAGTCATTACTGGAAGCATGAGACCTAATTTGTCAATGTTTGTTAATATTTTTTTATTTTCTAAGCAGTCGCGGACCCCCTGAGAAGGCTTTTTGGACCCCCAGGGGTCCCCAGACCACAGGTTGGGAACCACTGGTGTAAATCATTCAAGAATCACAAAACAGTAAAAAAAGAACACAGGATAAAGTTTGAAAATGCAAAACCAATTTATAAAAATAGGAAACATTTTGGGGGTCATTCTGACTTCAAAGTTCCCCCGACAGAATACCGCAGCGCGGTCAAAAGACCGCCGCGGTAATTCTGAGTTTCCCGCTGGGCCGGCGGGCGACCGCCAGAAGGCCGTCCGCCAGCCCAGCGGGAAACCCCCTTCCACGAGGATGCCGGCTCCGAATAGAGCCTGTGGAGTGGAAAGGGTGCGACGGGTGCATTTGCACCCATCGCGATTTTCAGTGTCTGCTATGCAGACACTGAAAATCTTTGTGGGGCCCTGTTAGGGGGCCCCTGCAGTGCCCATGCCATTGGCATGGTCACTGCAGGGGCCCCCAGGGGCCCCACGACACCCGTTCCCGCCAGCAAGGTTCTGGAGGTCAAAACCGCCAGAACCAGGCTGGCGGGAAGGGGGTCGGATTCCCCATGGCGGCGTTGCCTGCAGCGCCGCCATGGAGGATTCCTCAGGCCAGGGGAAAACCGGCGGGAAACCGCCGGTTTCCCTTTTCTGACCGCGGCTTTACCGCCGCGGTCAGAATTGGCCTGGATGCACCGCCAGCCTGTTGGCGGTGTATCCGCGGTCCCCGGCCCTGGCGGTCTGTGACCGCCAGGGTCGGAATGACCCCCTTTATCTTTAATTTGACACATTAAACAAATAAAATTGGATAAGGTGATCCAGAGATATAAACTTCTAAAGAATTAATGTTTTTAGCAGTTAGAAACTGAAAGCGCCAGTCAAGATATCTGGTTGCACCTCGACCGGTGCAAAGTCAAAGTTTAAGGCCGACTGCGATGGAGCCCTGCTTGGCAACAGCAAGAGGGAGGCCTCAGTCAAAAGTTACTTAGGCCCTCATTACGACTTTGGTGGTCAATTCCATTGATTACCAAAGCTGAACACGCCATTCGACCACCATATTACAGGTAGTGGCTGCTCACCACCATTTTTGAGGCGGAAAGCAACCATCATTCGTTCTGGCGGTCGGCGACGCAGAGGCTGTTCCCTCGCCGACACCACCATGCCAGCATGACTCGGCCCTCCGTATTACAAGCCGTAATATGGCTCACCAGTGTCCTGCTGGAGTGGTGGTGGTGGTGAGGAAAGACCACCAGTACCTATCCCCTCCCAGACATCCTTCTCGACAGAAGAGGTAAGTGGGCATCCGAAAGGGGTGGGGGGATTGGGTCTGTCATGTGTTTGGGTGTGTGTGTCTGTGTGTTTGCCGAGGGGGTGCCGAATGCGTGCATGTCTGCAAGTGTCTGTGTATGTGTGTGTGCTTGTATGTGCGCATGTATTGGGGTGTCTGCATGAATGAATGCAAGTGAGTGGTGCTGTTTGTATCGATGAATGTGAGTGAGTGGGGGTGTCTGAGTGCATGTATGCATATGCTGAATGGGTGTGTATATGAATGCATGCGTAGATGAAGGGGTGGGGGGTTCCTGTGAGTGTATTGACGGGTGGGGGGATTTGTGCATGTGTGTGACGTGTGTGTGTGTGCCAGTGACTGGAATAAAGATTCCTGCCTCCGGGTGTGTGACCGCCAGGCTTTTCGTGGCAAGGTGATCGCCACGGAAAGCCTGGCAGTGTGCAACCTAGTAATCCGTATTGCGGCTTGAGGCTGCACCAGTGGGCCAGGCAGTGTTGTGGAGGCTTGGCTTCATCCAAACCCCAGAACTTGTAATACAGTGGTCTTCACCGCCGGTTCCGCGGTGGTGAGACCGCCATGGAGAGTATGGTGGTCTCCAGACCGCCAGACTCGTAATGAGCGCCTTAGTCTTTTTGTTGAAGATTTTCTTTAGCCGGACAATGTCACCAATTCAATCCGACCTCACTGGAGCCCTCATCAGATAGGCGTCATAGGAGACCTCAGTGAAGAATTATACCTTTAGACTTAGACGATTTTTCAGGACGGAAACCTTCATCTGGGCCAAAGCTGAATCTTGATCTGACATACCTGGAGCCCTCCTCAGATACGCTGCGCGGGAAGTCCTGGTCAACTTTATATGTTTGGACTGTCACTTTTTTGGAGCTTTTTCTCTCTGTCATTGGACGACCCTACACAACTAATTCCCTGAGCTAGTTATATTAAATTCAACAATGGCAAGTTGTGAGATTTATTATAACAATCAGATTGATACCAAACTTTAAATATCTGGTTCCTACCGGGACTCTATTAATTAAAATAAAGTCTTCCCATTTTAGCTTATGGAGCCCATTCATTACAGTGAGGGAAACAAATGTGGCTATTTTAGCTCATCAGGGTTTATAAAACAATTTGTATAAGGTCCCTGTTTATAGTTACATAGCACCCAGCTGTAGGGGAACATAGGGCATACTTTATGGGTGACTTAATTCGAGACATGTAAAGTACTTTGAATTCCAAAGTCAAATTTGCATATTATTTGCATATAACTTTAGTTTAAAAGCAGTCAGCAAGACAGGCCTGCCTTTAAAGTGACACTGAGCACCTCAGCAGTGCACCTATGGGTGCACTGTCTATGATGGGGTCCCTAAACCTACATGCCCTACTATATACTATGGACTTATAGGTAGGTTTATACTGCCAATTATAATTAGCTTAATTTGCATATCCATTTTACAAAGAGCACTGGCCCTGGGACTGGTGAGCAGTACACAGGGCACAGCCAAAAGTCAGTAACCATCAGTGTCTGTCCATAAAGTTTCGGGAAGACCAGGCCAAAAAAGAGGACTTTCCTAGAGTGACTTTACATGGCCTTATTTATATGGAGAAAGGCAATGCAGCACAAGTCACTGCATTGCCTCACTTTGTGTCAGGGTGGTGTTTCCATGGGTGTTGTGTGATTGTACCCATGCATCACCCATGGATTTTGATGCATTCCCAGATTTACAATGTTTACTAAACCATGGGAGTGCATCAAAAGCCTACACCTCCCCAGGGGTCGGGTAAGAGTGACGCAACAGGGAGAAATATCTTTATTTGCATTATTGTGCACACATAGAAGAAGGATTTGTGCACCAGTGCAGGAGGAGAGGAGGGAAATGTTCTGTATCTTGTAGATGCAGCACATTTTTTCCCTTTCCAAGTGGTGCAGGGCAGTGCAGTAAAGCACTTGATCCACCGCCCTCCACCATGGGCCTTGTAAAGATGTCCCTTAGTTTCTTTATGTAGATAAAATTAAGACATGTAGCCTGGCTGCACAAGGCGTTGAAGCCACACAGCTTTTGCACATCCCTCTTAAAACAATAATCCAAAATACACTCAGCACAGGGGAGTTAATTCTTCACATATTAAGGGATACATTGGTTAGCTCTTTACAATCATGAATATTGCCATGAGAACGAAGACGCTTAATGGAAGTTAGCACTGTTTTTAGTTATATAAAATGGAATCACAACACAACGAATGCCAAAATACGTAGTAGAATTTATGGTTTACAGAGTCGTATTATTTTTTTTAAATAACATTTAAATTATAGGACCTATACAATTTGCTTCCGTACGTTCTGATTCAGTCAACGGTTCGAATCACTGTGCATGTAATTAAGCTTTGGGTATGCAAAAGTTTTAATAAATATGCAGGTACATTTTGTAGGCAGCGGGTATTATTTTTGACAGGTATGCTCTTACAATCTCATACAGAATCACTCTAAAATGCTAATAGCTTGCAATTGTTCGCAGTCACCTCTGAGCACATCTTTCAAGTGAAAATAACTGGTCTAACAAGCCTTGAACAGGAATGAAATGAACAACTGAATGAATAATTTATAGCACTATATTGAATGTCAAAGCCGACTGGATGGAGTCGCTTACACTCGAAAATACTGATTTATGCTAATGCAAAATGCAATCTGCATCCCATCACTAGATTTGTTATTAATCACAGTGGTGTGTGACTGCTTCTGCTTTTTTTACTCAAAATCATTTTTTATGAAGAGGGGAAAATGCATTATTTGTAATGCTTTGTTTGCTCCGTATATGAGGGTGTTTTCAGCATTCAGAATAAAGCCTTCGATATCTCTCTGAGATGAAGGTCATGTCAGAAAGTGTGATTTTCGTTTTTTGAAGAGGATGCACTGGTTACAGACATAGTTAATGCCACCAATTAAAAATTTGAATTAATTGTACCAACCTGCAGCATTAAAAAATCCAGTACATACATCAAGAGACTTTCCAAACCAATTGGGACTATGGAACACTGATCAGTTCTAACCCTCATTTAGAGTACATTGGCAGATTCGTAGAGATACCAGGAATTGGTAAATTGGGTTACTGAAGCCATGCTTACCATATTACTGATTATTCTCCCTACATTGTGGTATAAATGCCAGATGTAGATATTCTGTTAATATTTCTGCACTCAAAGGTCCGAAAAAAGGCATGTTTTCTATGCAACTAAATAGAACTATACCATTACAAAATTATGGAGTCATTATGCTTTTGGCGGTCTCACCGCGGGACCCTCAAAGCCCGGGGGAGGGTGCTGCTGTCATGCCAGCAGCACCCCCCCCATGGTAATATATTGTTCCAGCTGAGCTGACAGGTAGGAACATTGGACATTCCCGCCAGGCTGACTAGCGGGAGCACTGCTATGGTATTGGTCTCGGCTCCCTTAAGGGAGCTGAGGCAAATACTGTAGCACAGCAGCACCCTCAGAATGCGCACTCTGAGGGTGCTAGGCAGGAGGGTCGATGCACTGCCCATACCATGGGAATGGGAAGTTCAGGGCCCCCCCCCTCTGGCCCCTCAGCACTGTGTTTCCACCAGCCTTTGCATGGCATGGTCCCTGACATGGAAAGGCTTGCTGAAACAGGCGTCATGATCAGCTCGGCAGCACTGAGTTCAGCGCTGCCATGGCTGACCATGAGTCTGGCCGCCATCAGCTCCCCGATGGTAGAAGCAGTCCCTTGGCAGCGAACCGCCAGGGTCGTAATGTGGGGGTCAGACCACCTGGAGTGTAACCCTCTGACCACCATTGCGAGTCTGGTGATCCTTGGACCCCCAGACTCGTAATAAGGCCCTGCGTCTCAATACCACGTTCAGATAAATACTAAAAAAGAATGTTCAGTAATTGGATTATCACAAATTTGATACCATTTTTACATCACTGTTTTTCTCTAAATAGGGCTGTGACTCTCCTCTGCAAGTTCCTTTTATTTTCTATCAATCGATTTATGTGTTGGAAAGAACACCTACATCCAAAGAAATGTGATTTTGCCAAATACCAAACTGTTTATACTTATCTTCCTTTTAGGATGGGTGGAAGTCATGGAGTTTTCCTCTGCAGAACGCCACAGAGTTACCAAAAAACTCTGAAAGATTCTGCTGAGATCCGCGAGCAGCGGAAATCCAGTCTATTGTGCTGCTCGCACTGATTTTTAGAGCCAACAGCTTGTCCAGTACTGTAAAATCAGCATGAATGCTGAGCTCTGCTTCTTTCTGCAGCTCAAGTAGATTTTCTCAAGTGGCAAGTTTCTCACTGCCTCTTTGAGAAATCTCGCAGGTCTAGCACTTGTTTTTCTCACTTGCATACACATGAGAAAAACTGTGCCACAAGGCAGTTGGCAGAGTTGTTTCCGACCTCCACGCTCTAAGCAGAGGACGTGTGGGCAAAACTCTGTGAACTCTGCTGGTGGAACAGAGTTTACTGTGCCCCCTAATTCCTTTGTTCATGTTTTTCTTGCTATTTCTCTTCATAAATTTTGGCATGCAATTATTTAATATGGAGAGACATGTACATGCTGCTAGTACCTCCAGTAGAATAGTTTTACAATTTCCTCTATTTGGGCTCCTTTGTAGTATATCTAGAAATTCTGAAATTGATCAATGTAATGTCTTTAAAAACCCTTTTTACATCATCTAAGTATTACTATCATTGCTTGAGATTCCAGGAGCTGACAATATCTTCCAGTATAACATAGATACAGAGGCGTAACAAAGGCCCCTGCAGCTCCCACATTACGGTGGGGCCTAGAACTCCAAGGGGCCCTTCAGCACAGTGAGTCAAAAGCGGGGCCCTTAAATTTCGTTACACCAATGCATAAATAATATTTGATAACAAATACAGTTTTTTGATCTACAGTTTTGGGAACTAATGTGAATCAGAAAAGACCCTCGGCCTTATTTGCAATACGTTGCTACACAAGTAAGTCGAAAATCTACTCCCATTCCTAATTATATACCTGGTGTATATTTTTAACACAAAGAATCCTCAGAGCACTTCTGGTTATCTACAACATGTATTAGTTTCCATGAGTAGTCCACACTACGAAAACGTACATCTAAATATTTTCTACTAGATCTCTAATCACAATGAGGAAATCGGGGAAATATGCATTTGTTTGTTTTAATATGTGATGATTTTCTTGCACAGGAAACACATTTTTATTGATATTTGGCTTCCCTCTACAATGGCAGCCTACCAATATATGAAAGGCAGGGCACACAGATGGGAGATTCTGTGTTGGGAGTGTTAGCTGGGTTTTAGCAGCGGTTTCTGTACAACCTAGTCTTACACAGCCATATGGACCAGTTAAGGCAAGTATCTAGGTTTAAAAATTTGATGAGAGAAGGCAATAATGGAACAAGTGACCATGGCATGGCGGCATAAAAAATATTGAACATAGCCAAAGGGGAAAGGTAGTCATGAGTACAAGTAGATGAGGAACATTGGGACTTGGAGAATTTCAAGCAGGTGACTGGGAGCATCCAAACAGGGAAAGCAGGAAACGAAAATAGAAGAAGTAGAAGGGTAATAACATTGGGAAAGGATGGCTGACAGGTAGAAAGGCAGATGTGAAAATGGAAACAAAAAAAACATGGAGACAAGGAACAATGGTATAGTGAGTTTTGGAAGGTGTATTATTAGTAGGGACACTACCACTAGCAATAAGGCCATTAATCCAGTCTTAGGTCCAGTTGAGGTCTCAACCTTAGCTCATGGCTCCTAGCTCAAGCCGTGGTATTTTGGCAGCAAGCAAGCAGCCTTAACTTTGGAGACAGTTATGTAAAGCATTTACATTCACCAATACAGTAATTAAGTAAGACACAACAAACAGTTAAAATATGACTCAATTGTATAAAAATAGGAAATATTTTTATCTTTGAAATGACACCAAAACGACAAAAATTCAATGTAGGGACCACAAGATATGCGTTTTTTAAAAGCTTAAATATAAAATCGTACTTTCTAGTGCTTAGAAATCAATAGTGCCAGGCGAGGACATCTGGTCATGCTAGTCCAAGGGTCTCATTATGAGGTTGGCGGGCAAACTGTCGTCCCACCAGCCGAGTGGAGAGGGGACCTCAGTGAAACTGGCGCCACCCTCCTGGTGATTACAAGACTTTCACTGTGCTGACCAGCAGAAACTTCCAAAATCTGAGGTGTCCGCCAGTCAGTCCAGTGGAAACAGTGCGACAGCATTGGCCTCGGCTCCTCATGGAGCACAGAAGGTTGCTCCCAGCACACTCAGGATACCATAGCAGACAGGGTGCATTTTGAGGGTGCTTGGAATGGGGCACTGGCTTCCCACCAGCCTTTTCATTAAGGGGTCCCCACCATGAAAAGGCTGTTGGAAAGAGGACTCATGATCAGCACGGCGGTGCTGAACTTAACGTAGCCGCTGCTGGCCACTCCTCCAACTGCCACCACCCCATCGGTGGTCCCCTGTTGGTCAGACACTCAGGGTCGTAATTTGGTGGTTGGACCACCAGGAGTGTGGCGGTCTGACTGCCAGACTGGTAATGAGGCCCCAAGTCGCAATTTGAGGCCGACTGTGATGGAGCCCTGGTCGGATACACTGAGCAAGGGACCTCGATTGAAATTTTACCTTCATACTTAAAAACGTTTCTAGAGCTTTTTTCTCTTGAGGTTGTGCAGCCCCATCAAGAAAGCTGATTTTGGTGCAACATCATCAAATTGCTTTTCTGTGAGGCCCTGGCCAAATCCTGGAAGTCTGGGGCACTGGAGCTTTCAGCAGGATCAATCTGAAATTCAGACTGGGTCACGGTTGAAGGTGGTCGGCATGATTTAGTTATGACACAGGGCCGGGCCACTTATGGAGCTTTTTCCTAAAGTTGCTCCAAACTTCTGGAACTTATTCCTGAAGTTCCTCTTGAGGGTTAAAAGTGTGCAAAACACAAATCCAAGGGTCTAGAACCTTTGAGATGGTCCTTGGATGTTTAGGACTGCAATTGCCACAACGCACGTTTGGCAACATTACCAGTCTTTTGAGTCCTTGAACGACACATTTAGCTCCTTCGTAGCAATTTTTATGTTTATATGAAATATTCCAATGTTATCCTGCGGAGCTAAGTATCTACAATGGGGTAAAATGAAAGGGGCAGTTTTTCCCTCATCAAGGCATATAAAACACTTTTTATAATGTCTCACCCTACAGTTACATGGCACCCCACCCTGGCACACCTAAGGGAGAACTTAGGGGTGACTTATATGTAGAAATAAGGTAGATTATCACTTTGAAAGTGCCTTTAATTCCAAAGTCGAATTTGCCCGTATTTAACTTTTTGAAGACAGTCTGAAAGGCAGGGCTACCTTTTAAAAGGACAGCAGGCAACACAGCAGTGCACACTCCAGTACTAGATATCTACTGGGCCGCTAAACCTCCCTGCCCTTTTATATACTAGGGACATTTATATAGTTTGAAACCCCCTTTGCCTAGTATTTATTAGGGACTTTCAGTATTCTGTCATTGCCAATTGTAATTGTACCATATTACCATGTGCCTTTTAAACAGAGCATTGGCCCTGGGACTGGTTAGCAGAGCCCAGAGCACAGTCAGGTTCAGTTACCACCAGTATCAGTCAGAACATACTAAAAGTATGAATTTCTCACAATGAGACAAGGCACAATTGAAACTGGAGTTCAGGCAAACAGGTTCCTTTGTGACAGTTCAGGAAAAAGAGGCAATAGAACAGGATAGGAATGAGTTAAAACTCCCTTGATCTGTAGATATTTATTAGAAGATATATAATATGTGCAAGTTTTTGTGTGAGGCATGATCAGTGTTTGTTTGGGTGGGTCTAAAGTAAGTTTTTGAGGCAAAACTGCCTCTTCATGTTTTCCTCTAACTTTTTTCTTCATGTCCTCTCTGTTAGAAATGAGGTCTCTGGTTGGCAGTCAGTTTGCGCTCTGTCCAACAGGGACCCTCACTCTTGCCAGGTTAAGAGAGATACACACCTAGGATAACCACTGCCCACTCCCTTGGTAGCTTGGCACAAGCAGTCAGGCTTATCCCAGAGACAATGTGTAAAGTATTTATACCAACACACACAGTATTAGAATGAAAACACAACAAAAGGGACACAGCACCAGTTTAGAAAAATAGCCAATATGTATTCAATCAAATAAACCCAAAACAACAACAATTTAAGATACACAGCAAAGTTATGAATTTTTAATTTTAAAAGAGTCTTAATCCATAGAAATCAATGGATGCTTTGATTTTACACAAAGTACCTGGTTTGCATCAAAAATAAAGCCGGAAGGACGAGTGTGCATCAGAAAAGTCTGTGATGCATCAATTCCTTACTCTCAAGTGAGGCCGCGCGTCATTTCTTCACCGGTCGGGGTAGGTGATGCATCGTTTTCCTCTCCCCCAAAGAGTAATGTGTCGATTTCCGGACAGGAAACCTCGGGTCCGCGCAGGTTCACAATTATTTTGATGCCCAGTGACGATGCGTGTGAAATTTCAGCACACAATGGTGAAGAGCCACACTGAATGGGTGATGCAGCGATTTTGCCAGCAGCACAGGGTTGTTGTGATGATTTTCCAGCTGCGATTCGGGTTGTGAGACAATTTTTCACCCACAAAGCAGGTGCTGACATCGATTTTTCTCCTGCACGGCTCCTGTGTGTGTATTTTAGTCTTTGTTCTACCAGCTTCTCCTTTCAAGGGCCCAGGGACTGGATTAGGCACCACTTGGTAAGGTAGGACTCTCATCAAGAGAGTCCAGTGCTGGCAGAGGAAGTCTTTGATGGCCCTGAGACTTCAGAACAGGGGGCAAGCTCAGTCCAAGCCCTTGGAGACACTTCACAAGCAGGATAACACAGCAAAGTCCAGTCTTTGTCCTCTCTCAGGCAGAAGCAGCAACTGCAGGCCAGTCCAGCAAAGCACACTCACAGGCAAAGGGGCAGTACTCCTCCTCCATCTCTTCAGATCTTCTCCTTGGCAGAGGTTCCCCTTGATCCAGAAGTAATCTAAAAATCTGCAGATTACCCCTTTCTGTCTTTGAAGTAGGTACACTTCAAAGGAAAATGTCTGTTGTTCACAAGATCCTGGCTTAAGACACAAACCAGGGGCTTGGAGACTGCATTTTTTGAGTATAGGCACAGCCCTTGCAGGTGTAAGTGTCAACTCCTACCTCCCGATGCTACTCCAGGAGACTCATCAGGATATGCAGGCTATACCCTATCTCCCTTTGTGTCACTGTCTAGAGGGAATTCACAAACAGCCTGACTGTCAGTCTGACCCAGACCTGGATTCCACAAGCCGGCAGAGGAACAGAATGTTTGAGCAAGAAAATGCCCATTTACTAAAAGTGGTATTTTCAAACAGACAATCTAACAAACAACTTTACCAAAAGATGCATTTTTAAATTGTGAGTTCAGAGACCCCAAACTTAAGATCTCTATCTATTCCCAATGGGAAACTGCACTATAAAAATATTTAAAAGCAGTCCCCATGTTAACCTATGAGAGAGCTAGGCCTTGCAACAGTGAACACTGAACCTGGCAGTATGTCATTGTCAGGACATGTAGAACACACCAGTACATGTCCTACCTTTAGCATACTTTGCACCCTGCCTAGGGGTACCTAGGGCTTACCTTACGGGTGCCTTACATATGAAAAGAAGGGAAGATTTGGGCCTGGCAAGTGGTTACACTAGACAGGTCGAACTGGCAGTTTAAAACTGCAGACACTGCAGTAGCAGATCTGAGCCATGTTTAGAGGGCTACTCGTGTGGGTGGCATAATCAGTGCTTTCGGCCCACTAGTAGCATTTGATTTACAGGCCCTAAGCACTTCAAGAACACTTTAGTAGGGAATTACTAGTAAATCAAATATGCCACTCATGGAAAAGCCAATTACACATACATTTTATTCAGAGACCACTTGCACTTTAGAACTGGTCAGCAGTGATAAAGTGTCCAGAGTACCAAAACCAGCAAAAACAAAGTCCAGCACACAGTGAAAAATACAGGAAGCAGAGGCAAAAAGACAGAGGAAACCATACCAAGGATGCCAGGTCTAACAATCTTTTTATCTTTTTTCTTCTTCTTCTGTAGCTGCTAATATTCACTTGAAAGAACATTTACCATATTGCTGGGATGATCCCCAGTGACCTGCATGACAACTGTTAGAAATTGGGTCTTTCGTTGGCAGTCAGGTTGTCCCCTGTCCAAGCAATGACCCTCACACTAGTCAAGGAAAAGGAGAATCACACTCAGTTAATCCCCTCTCACCCGCTTCATAGCTTGGCACAAGCAGGCACGCTTAACTCAGAGACAACGTGTTAAGTATTTGTACCAACACACACAATAATACAGTGAATATCTACAAAATGACACAACACAGGTTTAGAAAAATAGTAATTATTTAATCTAACAAAAACAAGTCCAAATACAATAAAAGTCCACAATATACAGTTAAAAATTCACATTTAGCACTTAAAAGCACAAAATTAGTGCCTAGAGGCACAAATATTGCAAGTTGCTACTAAGCGGTGTTGTGACGGAGTCGTTTCCTACAATGCAACGCCAATGGTGCAGTTTACGGAGTCGATCAACCCCAGGTACAGTACCTTAGCAAACAAGTAGAAAACAGGTTGGTGCACGGGGCTGGGGAGAGCGGCATTGCTGGATCTAATGCGGTGTGGGATCCAGTGCTATGGGGCAGAAGGGCAGAGGCGTCGCGCAGTTGTGTCGGGTCCTTACTGCAGAGAGGTGGAGGTGATGCAGCGTCGGCTGCGAAGTCGGGCTCTTGGTCCCTGCAGACACGAAGTCCGGCGAAGTCACGATGCTGCGGGGCGACCTCACGGGGTCGTGATGACACCACAGGGCTGCTGGAGCTGCGATGGCATCACATATTGCAGACGTCAGACTTACAACACTCCGAGATCACCAAAGTCGGCCAGGATCGGAGGCTGCCGCAACGCAAAGCCTACAGGGTCGTCAGGGTACTTGCATTCTGCGAGGTCCACGGCCTCAGGGCAGGCGGCATCGCAGTGCCAGGGAGCGGCATCCTTTGTGAAGTCGCACAGCATCGTCCAGCGTCGTTGGACAGGTTTTTCACCAGAAGTTCACTTCCAAGGGCCCTGGAACTGGAATGGCACCCTCTGGCAAGCTAGAGTCCACAGTATGCGGACTCAGAACAGGTTGGTGAAGCCTTTGCTGTCAACGAAGCTTCAAAACAGGAGGCAAGCTCTACTCCAAGCCCTTGGAGTTACCTCTCAAGCAGGAATATAACTAAGTCCAGTCTCTGTCCCCTTGCACAGGCAGGAGCAGCAACTGCAGGCTAGCCTAACACAGCAGAGTCACAGGCCAGGGCAGCACTTCTCCTCAGCTCTTCAGCTCTTCTCCAGGCAGAGGTTCTTCTTGAATCCTTGAAGTAATCTAAAGCCTGGGGTTTTGGGTCCAATACTTATACCCCTTTCTGCCTTTGAAGTTGGCAAACTTCAAAGCAAAGTCTCTCTTGTTTGCAAGATCCTGCCTTGCCCAGGCCAGGCCCCAGACTCACACCAGGGGGTTGGAGACTTCACTCTATGAGGGCAGGCACAGCACTTTCAGGTGTGAGTGACCACTGCTCCCTCCCTTACTAGCACAGATGGCTCATCAGGATATACAGGCTACAGCACGCTTTGTACCACTGTCTAGAGGAGAGGTGGAAACATCCCAACTGTCAAAATGACCCAGGCAGAGTCACAGAATGGTTTAAGCAAGAAAATGCCTTCTTTCTAAAAGTGGCATTTTCAAACCTGCAATCTAAAAACCAACCCCACTAAAAGATATATTTTTAAATTGTGAGCTCAGAGACCTTAAACACCATATTTCTATCTGCTCTCGAAGGGATACAGCGCTTTAATAGCATTTAAAGGCAGCCCCCATGTTAACTTACGAGAGAGATAGGCCTTGCAGCAGTGAAAAAACACATTTGGCAGTATTTCACTGTCAGGACATGTAAAACACATTAGTACATGTCCCACCTTTAAAATACTCTGCGCCCTGCCCACGGGGATAACTAGGGCCTACCTTAGGGGGTGCCTTCCATGTATAAAAAGTGAAGGTTTAGGCCTGGCAAGTGGGTACACTGCCACGTCGAATTAGCAGTTTAAAGCTGCACACACAGACACTGCAGTGGCAGGTCTGAGCCATGATTACAGGGCTGTTAATGTGGGTGGCACAACCAGTGCTGCAGGCCCACTAGTAGCATTTGAATTACAGGCTCTGGGCACCTCTAGTGCACTCTACTAGGGACTGATTAGTACATCAACTATGTCAATCACGGACAGCAAATTATACATCCATTTTGTACAGGAACACCTGCAGTTCAGCACTGGTTAGCAATTGTAAAGTGCCCAGAATATCAAAAACAATAAAAACAGAATCCAGCACACATCAACAACCTGGAAAACAGAGGCAAAAAGAGACCACGTCAAGGACACCAAGTCTAACAACAACCATGCATAAGAATGTAGTGCCACACTGTGAACCTTGAAATAAAGTTACACTTTAAAAATGACAGCTATTTCAGACTCCTCATTGCTAAAAATCGTCTTCCGCTTTGATGACTTTGAATATGCTCTGAAGTTTCAGGTCTCAGTACAGCTTCACAGTAACTAGAGGGGAGGAAGAGGTCCCTGGTAGTGGCTTTATAGTCAATTGATTAGATTTATGAACAACCAATGTTAAAGAGACCCGTCATGCGCTGAGTACTTTTTAATAAATGCTGGATCGAACAAGTAGCAGAGGGTTGTGTTCAAGACAAATACTTGTTGGTATGTTACTGACACTCTAACAAATGTACCATATTAACAGGACAAGTACAGGGCAAGCGAGTGTGTAAGAAGGGGAGTACGATTGTAGCAAGGACATGTTATTAAAGTTTTACGATGGAGACAGGAAGACATTTATGCAACAAAAGTGGACCTATCATGGACTTTTCTTGTTAGAATATGTAGGAGAGTTGGAGGAGGTGAATACAGCTCGTAACCAGATCAGAGGAGTCATTCTGAGTCGTATTGAAAGAGAGTTTGGCAGATACGGGATGACGACTTTATTGCTGTTGTTATGTGTAAGCTGCCTGTAACCGGAAGCTAGGCAAAGCATCTCCATTCATAGGGTTATGCATATACTCTCTTATTCACGATTCAGGCTACAATTTAATGTAGTAACTTATTTTGAAGTATTCAGTAGGGAGTCCATTTAAAAACAAGGCGGAGAGTGTTTTTGTTTAGGAAATGATGGGGGGAACATACCCAAATACCGACTCCAGAGTGGGCTAAAGAACGATGGCAGTACATCGCAAAGGAGTTACGAAAATATGTGGAAGACCCTGTTCAACAAATCCCTGGCTGAGAAGAGATTAGTTTGATTAGACTTCAAATGATATAAAGGTGCAGCACAACAGTTGCAGAGAAAAGAGCGATAATGGTATAGGTGCTCTATTCGTAAGATAGAGTGAATGAATTAATAAGAAAGGTTGAGTCAGAATGGACACAACCAGAAAAGCGAGCATATCTTCTAGAAACCCATTCAGTTATATAGCGATTAACTAAGGGACTTTGATGTCTTCGAGAAGGCAATTTGAGGAGAGATTAAGATCTCCATAGTTCCATCATATTACCACCTGGGGGATGGAAGTCAAAAGAAGGATGTTCATATGGCCCATAGACATAGAACAGAAAGACGCTGACAACGATTGGCAAGAAATAATTGAGGTAGAAACAGGGCAATAATAATCCTTGACTTGCAGTTTGGAAAAGATTCAAGGACACCTCAGAAATAGTTGTGACACCTGAAAGGCTTCATAACATGACTGCACTGGAGAAACAGCATAAGGAGTTACGAGATTATACTCAGATGAGGTTCGCTGCCTTACAAACAACATATGAACAAAAAGAGAGGATTTTGAGAAGTGGATGGTGCAGTGTAAGGACACTGGGGGTGACTGTGTCTTTCTCACTTCGCAGGAGGCACTAGCACTAGAAGCCATGGTTAGTGATCCCAAACTAAGGCAGCACATGTGAAAGGTGAATGTATTTGAAAGCGATGCGCTGTTTTCCTTCATGGATATCAAACGGGATAGAATGGTAACAGCATATATATCCATATTCAACTTACTTGCTTCCCCCCTCGCAGTGAATGAGTATTACTGAGGATGGTAAGGTTGAGAACCATGGCAGAAAAACTTCTGCATGCTGAGACAGAACTAGTGGGAGGGACCAGCTATGACTTTCTTTATACACGGTATGGGATCTAAATTAATAGCATCAGCACCATCAATACTAGGGGGAATGTATTGTCTCTCTAGGCAGACTTGTACACATCTGTCAAAGTGCATGAATCAACAGAATTGATCACTGAATTCGGGTACATGTAGACAAAAATTCAAGCGTTTTGGAAAGCCATTACTGGGGCCTGGGTGTGAAGGATAAAATAAGGGTTGCTTGTATGCAGATGTAGATAGACCTACTATGGGCAGGGTGAATAAGGACAGAGATGGATTACTTGCTGAAACGCTGCTGAGAAAATGGAGGAAAGTGATAGCTAAGGTTGGAAATGAAAGTGTATGAAACGCTAACTAGAGTGATGGTGGAGTTGCCCAGGTTTATAAGACAGATAGGCCCATATTTATACTCTGTTTGCGCTGGATTTGCGTCATTTTTTTTTACGCAAATTTGGCGCAAAGCTAACACGATATTTATACTTTGACGCTAGACCCGTCTAACGTCAAAATATCCCAGTGTGCGTCATTTTCTGGATGCGTGAAACCACCTTGCGTTAATGAGATGCAAGGTATGAGTTCCCGTCCCAAAAATGACTTAAACACCCGTGCGCCATATTTATCCAACCGTGCAAAAATGCCGCACTGATGGGAGGCGGAGCCGAAAAATGGCGCATATCCTGATTTGCCTCAAAATTCAATGCCTTTGTCAGGGCAGGCGTTAAAATGGGGCAAACACACCACTATTTAAGAAAAACACAAAGAAGCAACCAATGTTCCCTTTAATTTTTTTCCACTGTGTGCGGCAGTGTAAGGTCTCTGTGCGCTGCAGCCAAGGATACGTGCGCCAAGAAATTGACCATTCACGTGAGCGCAGCGCATAACTACCAAGATCTTTGGCATTTGCCTCTCAATAACTTTGTTTTACCACTAAAGAAAATAAGGGTTATTTGTATAAACATTGCTCCATGTAATAGGGCATTAAGGCAATTTTATGACCTGGTGGCACACTCCAAGGGCATGGCCTGTTGAGTGCCACCCACACCCCCCAAACAGAAATCATGTGGTTGAACCATTATGAAACTTTAATGAATACTCTCAGTGTGCTACAGAGGGCCATGCACATCAAATAGAGCACGTTGTAAATTAGTTAACATTTACAATTTGATGAACACACTACTGAAACAAAGCCTCTCCTGGGTGGAGGTGCTTCACCCCCCACCGCAGGAAGAGTAACACCTAGCGGTGAGCCTGAAAGGCTCTGGCCTCGAGATACACTGCCCACACTACCACAAATAGAGCATTAGTATTATCTATTATTGCCTCTGTCAAGCCTCTGGGGAACCCCTAGACTCTGTGCACACTATATCCCACTTTGATATAGTATATAGAGCCAGCTTCCTACAGCAACCAAAGCAATGAAAAGCCCATCTTTTTTAACCTGTTATTTAATAAAACAGAATTTTCAAGGTGATTCTGTAATTCTCAGCGTTAGTAGTTTGATGCTATAATTGAACACCCTGTTTCCACCTACAGCATAGAATGTTATCTAGCTTCCCACGCTGGACTCATCCCATAAACAGTGTCATTAAACCCAGCATTTATAGACATATGGCGCAAAATTGTGATCTTTAAGGTTCAGCTCATTTCTGCCTGCATTAGCGTGAAAGACAATAGTTATTAAAGGCTAGATTTTAAAACACTAAGCGCTCTTGGGATGGGAAACCTGCTGCAGTATGTTGGCCGTCTGCACCATCTGATTCCCCAAAAGTTTGGCAAACATTTCAGCAGATGCAGCATTTGCCATTTTCCCAAAAGGTTCCTTGTAGTTTTGAGACTAATCGCTGTAAGGGTGGGGCAGGGGACAACTGTGCTAAAAGTAAGGCTATGCCATAGTTTGTAAGTAAAGTTACTAAAAGTTTTTTTTATGTAGCTTTTGAAATTAAACACGCAGACCCTCGCTGGTTACGTATCAGTAACCACAAATCGTAACTGCGCAGTGGCTCCGAAAAGGCAAAGTAACAGCTCCAATTGTTGTTTCAAAAAAATGTGCTTGTATTGACCAGAGCAGTTTTGCCATCAGCACTAGTGTCAGGAGCCGCCCCTTCTTTACACTGTGTGTGCACTCAGTTGTCGGAGTCCACCACATAAAAATACCGTGATCGACCAAAGTCGTTCACCTGGAGGCGCAGGCCTGGGTTTTAACTTGTCTCTACATAATCGTATACACCTATACATAACACCTACATGTACAGGTATATAGGTCTGCACCTACATTCCTAAACAGATAAGTTTACCAATACTGAGTATAGTTAGTTAGCTGGTGACAGTAGAAGGATGCAACGTTACAGATTCTTGAATTGCATTATGATTCTTGTTCAAATTAAACATACTAATCTTATTTTGCATGTATATGTAAATAAATCGTTTGATGATGTTGCATATAATGTCAGTCCCTGTTTCAGACCGTTACACTGTGCTTCATTTACATTTTTGTCTGAAATAATAATCCGGAGACATTTCACTGTTCTCTGAGTGGCAAATAGCTGTTCTCTTTCCCTGTTGGATTCTTTTTTATTTTTCCCTCCCCACAGAGCTTAATTTGTGCTTGTTGTCCCTGTCTCTCCTCCTGCCCTCCCCACAGTGCTTAATTTGTGCTGGTTGTTTCTGGTGCTGAGCACGTCACTTATTTTTTAGGGCACTGAAGTGGTGGGGGCAATGCCGAAGAGCCTACCCAACAAACTCACGTACACTGTGCAAGCCCTGATCTGAGCACCTCGTGCACCCGACCACAGTGACTTTCACGGGCATGATTGCATGATTGTGACCCGTTTGAAATATGTAGAAGCAAAGCTGCTGCTCTGAGCCCCATATGGAGAAAGCCACTGAAACGTCACCCCCTACCGAGGGACTGCAGGCAGAGGCCACCACTGATCACTGACTCCCTGTGAAAAAGGAGTGCACAGCAGACCACCAGAACTTGAGAGTCACTCTGCGCCTTGGGAAAACCGCCCTGTATATCGACTAACCACTGCTGCATTCAGTTTGGACGCCTTGATGCTGAGTGCCATAGTTTTAACAAAAACTGCTGGGAGGCCAATAGCGGTGATGCACATTGTCACTGGCACCCTGAGACTGAAGAAGGAGCATCAGCACAGACTACTGCCTGACCCCTGTGGGTCAAAGACTGATGACCAGAATGCTGCCCAATGCTTAATTTGTGCTTGTTGCACCAGCACTTACTTGTGAGGGCCGGTGCTTATTCTTATGCCTCAAGCATTTGCTGTGAGCAAAAGACACACATGGAAAAGATGGAAGAAGGAAAAACGAAAACGCGTCTTAAAGGGTGAAAGTAGAAAGCTGCAGGAGTGAGCTGAAGGGGCAGGGGTGGCCGTACATGGATTGAAGAGGCCCGAGATGGCTTCAGGTTTATGCTGCCTCAGTATTCACTTCTGGCAGATTTAATTACAGCAGCCTCGTATTTAAGAGGAGGTCTTTGAGCACCAGCATGTTTTTATTTACTTAGGTGCATATGTGGAAGAGACATGGGGACTTCTGACAAGAGACCGACTGCTTTTACCAATCGGCTCAGCACGCCTAAAAAGACAATTGCAGCAGCCGCATGTTTAAGTGGAGGGCTTTGGGCACCAGCACCTTTTACTTTTAAAGGTTGACAAGTGCAGACAACACGGTCACTGCAGAGGAGATGCCTGCACTGCCACCGTGGCCCGTACCTGATTTCTTTTGGGACTCTCGTTGTGCAGTGATTTCTCCTGCACCTCCGTTCGTTGTCCTGCTCTGCCGCGAACAGAGTGACCGTGTTTTTGCGCTGTTTCTTTTTTAAAAATGCAGCGCTGACATACGTATGTAAGGTAATTGAAGGCAGTGATGCAGTCTCTGCTTCATTCCACACATTATGTTCATGCTGCATGGTATATGTGCTCCAGTTTCCTTCGAGTATTTTCTGTTTCCAGATGTGCTCCTGTGTGTATTTTACTTAGCAGATTTGTCTTTCATAGCACATACTTCGAACTGGGTTGCCTCTAGGTGGCTAGGTGTGTTCTGGGTGTGGATAAGAGTCAATGATAGGGCATGGTTGAAGTCGTGACTTGAGGTTGAAAGCAGTGCAAGTTTCTGTCAGTGTCTGTCACAGTCATCAAGGTGTTCAGACTATAAGCTCATCCAGTCCTTGGCTTCTCTGCAAAGGATACAGCGCAAGCGTCGCACATGTGCCAACTGTAAATATGGTTCTCTGAAAAAGTGCCTGAAGGCACTGTACAGCGTGGCAATATGGACAGAGTAAAAAAAAAAAAAATGCATGGGGTTGGTGGAGGTGAACGTGTGTGTGAGATAAAGGCAAGAAGATAAAAGGAAGTATGTGCAGAAGAAGAGAGTGAAAAGAGTGATGGGGAGAATGAAGATATGGTATGAGAAATTCAGATGAAATGACTACAGAAAGAGAATAGCCCGTGGAAAAAGGTTGTAGGTAACATATGCACAGCGGGAGACTGTAGAAGGGAAGAACTGGGGTTGTTACTCATTGATGCTTTTACGTGTATGTGTTCATGGTTGTGTCATGTACTTGGATGCACGTACACAAAACAAACAATCATGAAAATACGGGGAAGGAGGCATTCTCTGTTAAGCACAGGAATCCTGTTTATGTGCTTTAGGAATTACCGTTTTTACACAGTACTTACCTCTCACAAAGAACTATCTATACTTTGTAGCCACATTCCTTTTAGATGTCCCCATAATATCGCATTTAAAAAAAAGAAACAGCGCGAAAACACGGTCACTCTGTTCGCGGCAGAGCAGGACAACGAACGGAGGTGCAGGAGAAATCACTGCACAACGAGAGTGGCCGTACCTGATTTTTTTGGGGACTCTCGTTGCGCAGTGATTTCTCCTGCACCTCCGTTCGTTGTCCTGCTCTGCCGCAAAAAAGAAATCAGGTCCCAAAAGAAATCAGGTACGGGCCACTCTCGTTGTGCAGTGATTTCTCCTGCACCTCCGTTCGTTGTCCTGCTCTGCCGCGAACAGAGTGACCGTGATTTTGCGCTGTTTCTTTTTTTTAAATGCAGCGCTGACATACGTATGAAGGCAGAGCAGGACAACGAACGGAGGTGCAGGAGAAATCACTGCACAACGAGAGTGAAACCCACTCTCTCGCTTGATGCAGGCAGTGACGTGCGCGCCTCGCAAAGAGGCCTGCGCGGTGGGGGAAGGGAGGGTGCGCGCACACTTGCGCGCGCACCTTACAGGGAACATTGGAAGCAATATCAGAGCTCCAAAAGGAAGACATGGAGGTGTTATTTATCCAGCATGCACAAAGACACAGAGCACAGGAGCAACAGCAGCAGCTTCCACCACACCAACAGGGACCCCAAAGGCAACACCGAAGACAGGAGAGGATATTCAGGACCAGGACAACCCTTCAGGGCCTCAGGGAACATGACATCATCCAGAGGCACAGACTAAACTGGCAAGCCATGCAGCAGCTGCTGCGCCACATTGAGCCACAGTTGGCACTCAGCTTGCAGACACCCAACATCATTCCACCAGAGACCAAGCTGCTAGCTGTTCTGCACATGTTGGCAAGTGGCTCTTTTCAAACCACTTGTGCCCTGGTTACTGGGATCTCACAGCCCTCATTTTCTGCCTCACTTCCCAAGGTACTTGATGCCATCCTCACCCTCACACCCCACCACATCAGCTTCCACAAAACACACAGCAGAAGCAGCAGGAGACCAAACAGGGCTTCAAACAAATCAATGGCTTCCCGCACGTGCTTGGTGCCATTGACTGCACACATGTACGGATTGTGCTGCAACTGAGCATCTATACCGCAAGAGGAAGCACACACACTCCAGCAATGTGCAGGCCATTGTGGATCACCGTGGATTGATCACCAACATCGTGGCAAAGTATCCTGGGAGTGTACGTGATTCATTCATCTTCCGCCACAGCACCATCAATCAGCACTTCCAGGATGGACGATATGGCAATGGCCTACTTGTTGATAAGTACAGAAACCTTGTAATACACACACAACACAGCAACCCTGTAGGACACACAACACATACACCACTACATTGACATGTGGCCATGAAGACACTGAGGTTGTGACACTGGTAGTCATATTTGATATCCTGACCCAATGGGATACACACCTATGGACAAATGACAGATGCAACTAACAAGAGATGCCACTCCAGAGCCACAAGGGACCAATTTAAAACCACACAGTGACAATGACATGGCCTTAACTGGCATTACAACTTGGAAGATGAATCTTCCAATGTCACATCAATAACACTCAATCACACACCCTTCCAAGCAATACGTACTGTGTAAGGGGAGTGTAATGTGTTTCGCTGCAGGTGAAACACCATGAGACACATAGCATGATGATGCAAACTCTAATGAAGGTGACATGGAATCATTGAGCCAGTACCAACATCTCACATCACTTCTGGGGTGACATTGCCCACTAGCAATGAGGAAGTGGACTGTGCTATGAAAACATGGGGTTGTAACACTAATGCAAAGTGCACACTGCTACACATACGGATTGAGACAATCCCACATATACAAAACAGATGTATAGGCACATGGGCCTTCTGACACTTAAACCTTTACCCCCACAACCAAGTTAGCCAGCTTACCTGGAGCAGGTTCAGTAGCATAGGTACACGTTTGCACATGAGCCAGCTCGGTGAGGGCAGAAAAATAGGTTTGCATAGAACTTGTCACACATGGGATATTTGTGCATTGTCAATTGCGAACACTTTAGTGCTGCCAACTTATGGAGATGTTTTGTGCATTGTCACCTAGCCAAATCATAGGACCTCACTGTTGTTTTTCACATGCAATTACATATGTTCAATTGGATGAGATGTTCCGCCCATATGGTGCAACTGTGTTACCACCATAGTTGAATCGATTTTGTGTGTGGAAGTATCATGTCACCTCCAGTGAGGGCACATGGGCACTTCTTTCGCATGACATAATGCATGGGAGATACACAATGAACTGCAAGTTTACAAATATACCGCTGATTTCAGGCCAATCAGCCAAACACCAGTTTTGATAGTTAAACAACCCATTGCAGAAAGAACATCTTAGAAGCCTAGGATCCCACACAATAAGACAAACACAGATGAGTTACAGACGACACAAGATAACAACTGCCATGCAAAGTGATAATCAAGGTGCAACCAACAACCAAATATTTACCCTCATTTTCTCTTTCAGGGTTACGGGATCCAGCCATGGATCATGATCCCATTTGCCAACCCAAGCACAGCAGCAGAGCGTGCCTATAATGAGGCACATCGGAGGATACCCACCATAGTTGAGAGGACTTTTGGCATCCTGAAGTCCAGATTCAGGTGCCTGGACATCACTGAAGGCAGCCTCCTATATTCACCTGAAATGGTCGGCAAGATTATTTTGACCTGTGCCATCCTGCACAACATTTGGGTAAGGAGGAACATTCCCCTCCATGATCCTGACCCACAAATGCCTGAAGAGGAGTAAGAGGAGGATGCTGTCCGTGAAAATGGGGGGGACCATCCTATCACTGCTGCAGGATTGCGTCGGAGACAACACATTGTACAAAACGTCTTTTAACTATAGTCACCATTACCACTTTGTTATCATATGTCATTAAACACCTACCTTCATCACTCAATCATGCTCTGTGTAATATTTATGCATCACATGATCCCTAGGAATCATAATCAGAGTTTAGCCTCATGGAGCATTGCAGAAATACAGATTAGGATACTGAAAAAGCCACATCACATTTGATGGGTATGAATGTACACCCAACATCCCACACAGTGTAAATGACATATATCCCGTCTATTTCACATGTGAAGGGCAATATCAGAGAACCACAGATATGAGACACATCCATGTTGCATTCGTAGCAGGAATGTATGACCAGACCCTTGACAGCAGTAAGTGTGACATTAGCTATCTCTGCAAGGAGCATGTGTGACAAGAACTCCATCTAAGCTGAAAATGGATAGCATGAGTATTCCAAGTATGACAAGCATTGCTCACAAAACAAGCCCTGCACAGTCCATCCCAGGTAATAAGTCCTGCCACTGCCATGTTTTAAGTCTCTCCCCACACTTTTCTAGGGGGCCCTGTAAACAGACTATCTGTAGCCTGAGATTCCTCAGCTACACACACCCAGACTCATATTCTGACTCCTGTGTGCTTCCCACTTCAGGATGGCATGCCAGAGACATAGTTCATCAGTCTGCATGGACTTCAGGTCAAATAATGCACTGCCTGGTAGTCGGTAAGACCTGTAATCAGCTGTCCATTGCTTCCCATGTGAAAGGTCCACTTGGCCCTTTGAACTTGATTCTCAACTCCACAACTTGTAAGAGCCTGAAGCTGCACACACCAGTGAGCACTACCATGCAGACCAGCCATTTGACTCTGCCCTGCCCTTGCTACTGCATGGAACTGCTTAGAAGTTGCCATTTTCTGAACCTCCTTGTTGTGCATTGGCGTACAAATCACTTGTGTACCAGAGCCCTTGGGGGATTGTGTAACAGTTCAGACCACAACAGAAACCGTTTTTGTTCCCACAGTGTTGTTCCTGCTTGTCCCAGTCAGAGTCTGCTCACTGTGTATTTGCCTTGTTCATGTTTGTTCCTGACAGAGCCTGCATCCTATTAGCCAGACTGGTTCCAGTATTTGCGTTGACCATAGAAGTTCCCTGTGGCTACATTTGTCTCATAGTTGCTTTCCATGCCCTCTGTTTCCTCCTGGGGTATTGTGACTGGTAGGTCGATGATGAATCCTCAACTGTACAGTATAGTTTAGTCAGTTTACTTATCGTATTCTGTTCTGGGACATGTATTCAAATTCCTAATCCAGCCCCCATCCCTTGTCTGGTTTTGTATGTATTCATTAGTGCCAAACAGTGACAATGTGATATGGCTGTATGTATAGATTTGGTACGGTGCCTACAGCACAACAAACAATGGTTGCTAATGTGTATGTAAGGACAAAACATGTTTGTGCCCTGACGGTCCAGACACAGATTCACTTTTGCCGCCACCTTCTGATGGGGCTTGCGTGGTGACTAGCTGTGAGATTAATCAGCACAGAGGCATTGATGTTCACTGTTGCTGTGGAATTTTAGAACCCACCCTGTGTACAAATGTTGTGAAGAAACCTGCCTCTTTCCTATTACTGATCCATAACGTATTTGAGCACATTAAGGTTGCTCTGTCGTCAGCCTTCTAAAAGTTCTGCTGTGCCGCAGTTGGGCTATCACCATGTGTGCTGTTAGTTTATCTTTGGCTTTAGGGCAAATCTGCTTTGAAGGATACTCTGTTAATTGAGGGAATGGCTCCACAGACTCATGACTAGACCTGCACGTGACTATGACAACATGGAAGCCAATACTGACTCAGGGTACACATGGACACACACTTGAACTGGACACCTTTGTGCAATGAACCACTGGAAATATGTGAACACATGCAGCATGGTCTGCTGGTCCTCCACAGCCACAGGAGAAACATAGGTCATTTACATGACAAACTGTGGTGTACCAAAACATTTTTGGATTGGAGTTGTGACTCTGTGTCACAAACACTGTGCCTACCTAGCATGTTCAAATGCCTGACTCATGGGTAGTATACACACAAGTGACCATGAAGTGGTATCCAACATTTCATTACATGTGGTGGCATACATTTTTGACATTGCCATTATCAACCATCCTCTATCTATCCTGTGTATAGTTTGACATGGGAGATGTTTTGTCCCCAAAGTCAGGGAAGTTCACACAGCATAAGACGCAACAGATATGACAAACACATATCATGGCTGATGTACCTCGATGAATGGCATCTGATTAATTACAACACATGCATACAAGCACATTATGCAAAACACTTCTTGTGACGTTCACACAGAGGCACAACAACAGTTGAAATAGCCAATTAACAGACATAAATACACAGGCCATGAGTGAACTATTTAAGTTGCATAGCCTTGCTATCCTCTATTGATGCAACACCTGCCCAAACTAGGAAATACCAATTTTAATTCCAAAAGTTTGTGTTGCTGTTGCGTCAGTTAAGAGTGCTAGTCCGGCACAGCAACATGAGTATTATGATCCGCAGTAGTGTGGTCTGCCACATGTGCCCAAACACTAGAACACACACAGCAGGCCATAACATCCTATCTTTGTGTAGTTATAGCCTTCATGTATGTTAAAAAAGAGAAAAATGACACAAACACAGTTATAGACAGATATTTTGACGCAAAAGCATAAAAAATGAAGCATATGCGTCATATTTTTTAAAAATGACGCTCACACCCCTTATACATTGATTGGTCCCTAGCGTTAATTCCAACACTGCACCCCATGAAATCGGTTATCCATAAATAAAATATTGATCCTTGAATGCGGCAGAATTTTTAAGCATATACGTCAAAAAATATTGACGCAAAGCCCGTAAGCTTCATAAAATTCCACGCATCATAATAAAAACGCACCACCTTTGAGACAGAAAATGATGTAATAGGACATCCTGTTTACAGAAATGGTACAGTGGGTGTACTTTCACTTTCACGTTGCAGTCTGTGATTTTCTAGACTGTGTGGCTGTGTAGAGATTTGTGTCTGTCAATATTGTGCTTTTGTCTTCTGTGTGCCATTTCCATTGTCATCTGTTTTTCTTCTAAGTGTCTGTTTAAATCAGTGTAAGCATGTTTTTGTCATTTTTTGTGATTAAATTTGTCTTTGTACTGTTGGGAGTGTGTAATGGGTATTGTTAGTTGGGGTATTGTTGGACTGTTTGTGGGTTCTTTAAGTTTCATTTCCATACCTCCTTTCCCTGTATTTCCCTCTTTTCCCTTTCCTATCCCTATTGTTTTTTAGATGTTGGGAAGGCCATGTCTAGGGAAAATGTGTGAGGAGGAGCTGGGGGCTTTTATTTGGCTGGTGTGCCACTTTCTCCCCCTGATGTTGGAGGCTGGTGGCAGGGTGATACAGGGGTATCACACCGAGGCTAGGAGGCTCAGGTGGTCAAAGGTGCTGTTCCACCTAAAGAGACTGTTCAACAGCCAACGCAATGACCACCAACTTAAACATCAGTGGGCTTACCTGGTGGCCAGAGAGCAAGACCTGCTGGACCACCTGGGTGTGGTGATTGGTGGCCCTGTTGGTGAGTACAAATTAGACTAATGTGTACAGTTAAATGCTCTGTAGTGACACTAGCAGATTTTGTGACATGCTGCAGGCAATGTTTGTGGACATGTGGAATGCAAGTTGAACAAACTGTGGCCGTGATGAATACTATTTTTGCTACGCATTACCGTAATTTGTTGAAGCAAAAGCTGTACAAACGTACATAATACAACTTTATATTGTTAATAAGTGCTGCTTTGACGTCAATAGATGATGGTAATGACCACAAACAAAAGTATTATTCAGGGCCTGTGAGTGTACCAGAATGATATGTATTTCACATGCTACTGCAAGTAACCAAAGTAGTCCGCCAATTGTTTAATACATGTCTGCACAGTATTCATGGCCCTACGTACAAATATCTTCCTAACCTCTGTTAATGTTTTAGGCTGATATTTCGACTTGGTTTGTGAAGCATTTAAAATAATTATGGATGCCAGTGTAATGCACACTTGATATTGTCTATGTTTTTGGTGCTACTTTCCATAGCTGTAGCATAAACAAATGAAGCAAATGCTACACAGAAAAAAAATATATATAACATCTGGCCCTAGGTTTATTGTTTCTGTGTGCTGGACAGATAATCTTTCACATGGCCAAACGTAATTGTGCCTGGATTCTACCAGATTGCAGTAGCGGTACACAGGACCCTCTTGTGGCTTTTCGGAGTAGGCGTAGATTTCCTATCATTGAGTAGCATGGCCCAACAACAATTGTGGCTTGGGCACAGTTGCTGGTACAGAGCTTGTGCTTTTGCCATCTGTGTCACTTTATAGCCAAACATTTTTATAAAGTTAGTTGGTCATCATGGGATCTCTGAACTTTGTGAATGCCTGGTCAGAAAATATTTATTTGCATGATGTTGTGCAAGGGACCTCTGACTGCTTCCATCATACATTTAAAATGACAAAATAGTTTGGTAGTTTACATTTGGTACACCCCTGCTGATCTAGTGCAGCATATGTACAATTGTTAACTTCTCAGTATGAAGGCTATCCCAGATATGGTTGTATGCTAAGATCAGCAGGCAGGCATTCCTGTGAGTGCCGCCATTCTCAAGGTGCATTCAAATAGAGACCTATGTCATCAAGATTGCCAAAGTAGGACATTTGCTAAACCATGTTTCAATTAGGGGGCAGTGTCAGTTTGGTTGTATAATCACAGGTCACCCAACTTGGCAAATGTAAGATAATGAATGTGGCAAACTGTGATCTACAATACCTAATATATAGGTACACAGGGCCCTGAGTAACACATTTTAGGTGCAATGACTACACCTGTGCCATGCATTCTGTCACAGATGATCAAATTAGACACTGTCAGGATATATTTATTTGTTGTGTTGATTTAGATAAATGGCCAATCCATGTTTAGCATAACATTGTGATGAAGAAACACACAGGCTCCCTGCCATCATGGTGTCATAGGGGGCATATACAGCTCTGGGTACACTGCCAATGTGGCATATGTAACCTACATACAACACAGGCACACATATAATGGACCATAGAAAGCACAATAATTCCAGAACTAAACTCAACCCACATGAGCATCACACAGTAACTCATTGTCCCTTGATGCAGAAGCCACAATACCTGAGTGACTGGTATTGCAGTGCACCAGGAATGTGGCTTTGCATGTAAACAACAAATGATGAAATGGAGTACCCTCTAGAAATAATTCTGTACAAAATTGAGTAATCATGTTTGGCATCACATGATTGTTAGGACCTGTTCATGCATGTAAATGTGTGTCTATCACTCACTGGAGTGACAGGGTCAATGCATGTTTGCAGTAGTATGTCTGTTGAAGCGTCTACATGCCTGATCTGCTGCTCTATCATATAAAATGTCACACACAGTAATTTGTTGATCCAATTCTGTACAGGGAGCAGACATTGAGCACATTTCACCCTTCCATGTTTTAACGGTGGACCAGCCCCCTACACAATTGGTGAAGTGGCTCGATTTGCGGACCCAGACATATCCAGTAAGTGTTGATATGTTTGTCCTGTGTTTTGTTTGCAGCTGTTGTGTGATAGACTCCTGTGTGTTGGACTCATTGCAAGGTATGGTGTGCTGGCACATGATCAGATATGTGACTTGACTGGAGGTTGACATTTTGCTCCATGTTTGAGTTGGACAACCTGTGGCAGAGAGGCATATATTGGGAGTCTAGTGCTGCACTATAGGCTTGGGCAGGTGAACAGGGTGATATTTTTTGCTACATGTATGCCAATTATTAATTTGGAGGTGGCCGTTTTCATGATTTAGTCAGAAAATCATACCCTGATTCACACAGACCAATGATGCCGAAGTATTACCACCAGAATTTAGCATCCCTGTTAACTAATGAACATGTACGACTGTATGTTTGACTTCCTATCAGCATCTAGCTCCACATGTTGTGCTCTGTTTATGTGGCACTTGAGTGGAATGTCATAGGTGTGCATGCAGCTCAAGCCCAGATGGGTGCTTGCATCTATATGCTTGTTTTTGGAATGGTATCAGTGAGATCAAATGATGTTGACAATTGTCCGCAATTAGGAACATAAATGTGGATGTGATTGTCTACTGCTTGAGTCAATCCTAGTTGGCAGCCCTCCTTACCTGTGGTGGACTGACTAAACCCATGGACAGCTGTCCAAAGCTTCCTGGCTGTCCTTGATGTTTGAAAGTATGTGTTGCATGTCCATCCCCCCATAAGGCACAGGGTTAGGGTTATGAAATATGTGTACCTAGGTGTGAGGATCCCAGTGTAGAAGACAGACATGTAATTCCAACATTCATTTGTTCCAACCTAGGATACACCTCATGATTAGCAACTGCATACCGTCCAGGCAATTCCATTTACAAATCACAGGTCTTGTGGGCCTTGATTGTCATCCAGAAGATAGTCATTAGTTGGCCTGTCACATGTGGAGTACTTGCAGCAACAATGATGCACAGATCATATAAGTAGGCACACACCTTTTTGTGCATTGCTGTGCTGTTAGATAGTAGATGTGACATTCTATGATCCGTACTGTGATTTGGACTGTTTCAGCTATTTTTGAGGAAGTGCTAGAATATCATCTGTAGATGTATCACACAATGATGTCAATAATGTTTGGCTTTCTCTATTTTTACATCTGCCAACATGAATGCGCATGAGATCAGGGAATTCCAGAGGCAGGCAATGCGTTACCACCACATACTAGATGTGGAGTCTGGGTTCCACAATATGGCACGGTTGTTATCGCCATGAGAGAGCCGCAGGAGTCTGGAGGGCATTTGCCCAAGGGCGGCCAGCCTTGCCTATAACAGCCACCAGCACCAGCACTACAGCTCAGACCACAGTCGCCCAAAGGATGACCGCTACTTTTGCAGGTCCGTCAACATAATCTGCTCCATGCCCACAGATAGCAGCTCCTGCACCTCCCCTTCCAAGCATGGCACCAGCAGTGGCATCAACTAGTGGAACACAGACAACCCAAGCTGCTGTGATAGACAATGCAGAATTTCAGTCCATGAGACATGACATGCAACGGATGTTGCGCAGGATGGACAGGCTGCAGCAGGTGGTGTCCCGCAATAGCAGGAGACTGCGAGGTATTAAGAAGATCCTGCAGAAGGCCAATTTGTGACTTTTGGATCCTCATCCATGATTCCCTGCCCTCCCTCCTCGTTCCTGGTTCTTATCTTTAGTGGGTTTAGGGGGCTTAGTGTTAGGCTAGAGTAGGCTGTTAATTTAGTATAAGTGGGTTGGGGTGGAGGGGGTTATATTATTACATGTGTTTTTTGGTGGGTGGGTGGGTGGGGGATGATGTTGGGGTTTATGTGCATAAAAAATGTTTTTAAAAAAAACATAAAAAAAAAATCCCAAAAAATATATATATAACTAGGATAAGATAGTATGTGTTTCGGTTAGTATATGTTGTCCTACGTGTGTCCCGTCATATAAGGGGGTGGGGGTTGATGTTTAGAGTGTTTAGTTGAATGTGATAGGTCAGTTTAGATTAGGGTAGTTAGGGCCAGTTGTGGGTAATGTGTAGTTAGGATAGGTTAGGTTAGTTAAGGTGTTTCCCCTAGTTTTAGTATCCTTTATTACTGTTAAATAAAGTTTTAGGTACTCCTTTACAGTATGTGTCATATGCTTTGGGAACAGGGCCTTGGCATGGGTGAACAGTGTCAATTTAGTATTTAGATTTGTGTTCCATCCTGCATCAGGATCCCATTATTGACATGGTTATTCCCAATTCCTTCTGTGCTGGCACATTGGCAGCTACACCGAAGCTACTTCTCTATGCATCTGCCATCCATTGCACCCACCACTCAAGGTTACTATGGTTCCCAATGTGTTGTGAAGTTTGGATGTGTTTTTCAATCTGCCATCGTTTGAGTCCTGAATTTGAATCTTGGGCACTGTGGTATGTCTGCCTGCAGCCTGATGTTCATGTGAACCCTGATAAGGTGAGTGATTGTATAATCTTATGTAGTATTGTATACAGAATTCACACATATAGGGCCTGATTACAACTTTGGAGGAGGTGTTAATCCTTCCCAAAAGTGACGGTAAAGTGACGGATATACCACCAGCCGTATTACGAGTCCATTATATCCTATGGAACTCGTAATACTGCTGGTGGTATATCCGTCACATTTGGGACGGATTAACACCTCCTCCAAAGTTGTAATCAGGCCCATAATTTCTTACATTGTACTCCCAGGTTACATATTTGTCCATACACTTGTACACATCCATTCCTGCTGTATGGTGTGTGTGTGTGTGATGAAAGTTCATAGTCAATGTCACATACATAAAGATTGTCTTGAAGGGAATGTTGGCCACATTGATTTTCAGCTTATACAGACCTTGAAGCAGGCTTTTTCAGTCCTGCACAGCATTATACTGATTGTTTTAATTTCACTTCAGAAATAAGCCTCAGGAAGCACATATGATGATACAGTTGAGACCCCAGTGCATAGTTATCAGCCCACAATCTTTCAACGCAGTTGTATTGACATTCTATGGCCATTGACATGTGACATACATCACTAATCTACACAGTTGAGGTGTCACATTACACAGAGACAAAGTGGTTGTGTAAGTGCTATTCATTTTAAAGTGCTGTAGTGCAATAATTACATAGTCCAGGATCGTGTGTCCGTTAGTGTGACGCCTCCTATTGTGATGCAACATAAGTGCAATGGGAAATGTCATTGGACATGCTGGGGTGATGTGTCATACAGTGCAGAGGAACATGAATTGTCAATGAGGTAGTGAGAGACAATCTCAGAGCATAGTGTCAAGGTAAACAGTGTGCTGGAGAACAGTGCATGTGACCAACTGTAGCAAGACTGGCATGTTAACAAGCACAGGACCTAGGATATCAGTGCCCATGTGGCATGGACTGCTGTTACTTGGTACTCCTGTGGGTGAAGGTGATCTGTTCCACGTCTTCATCTTCTGATGTGTGTGTCGTCTCCTCTGCCCTTGGTGGTGGTGGGTTTGAAGGGGCAACACACACTTCGGTGTTTGAAGATGTGGAGTCAGAATTCCCGGTAGCTGCCAACTGTGGGGCTATTAAGGGCATTACTGCAGCAAGGAGGAGCTGCTGGCTCTTGAGTATAGCAGCTACATCACTGTGGTAGGCAGCCAGGTCAGCCCTGAGGGGGGTCATGATTGCATTCGTGCACGTAGTGAAAGGTTTGGGATGCCAGATGTTGTGGCAACTCCCTTACTGCTGTGGTGAATTCCCTTACACATTGTTGTAGTCCTTGCAGGATGGATGGTAGCGCTTGCATAGCTGCTGCCTGTTCTACAGATGACATCAGGCACGTACGCATCCCCTCAAGGCTGGCTGCCATATTATGCATCCCCACCCGCAACTCCTTGGCCAGCTCCCGCTGTACTCCAACTACAGTCCTCTCAAAGGTGGTACCAGTGTCCTCAGAGTCCTCAGCTGGGTTGGAGCTGGCAGGTCATACTGTTGGGGTGGTGGGTGGGTCCTCTGTGATTGCTGCTACTTCTGTGCTCCTCCTTGCGACTGAAGGTGGAGTCTGGAGGGTTCCAAGGACATCTTGGAGGGTCTGCTGGCTAATGTTTGTCAGCTCGTCATCCATGTTATCAGGGAAGTCCAGGACAGGAAAATCCCCAGGAGAGCCATCGGCCTCTGCAATGAGATATTGTGCAATTAACGTGTCTGTGTTGTGGCATTTGTAATGTGACGTTACTGACTTCCTATTAGTGGAACATTGTAATATTGGTTCCTGTTCATTGTTCCTGTCATTCAGATTAGCATTCTCCCAGGCCAATGCCCCAACTGCATGTCACATGTAGTGTGGGCAGTTTGGGGAATTGTCTGCGTCACATCCTCTAGGTGTAGGTTCTGTCCAAATAGTATGTTGCCATCTTATTGTCCTACTCAACCCTCCGTCTACTTCCATTATCATGGTGAGGCCTTGCACTGGCTGTGGGTGTTCTGATTCCATTTGTACCACTGTTAACAATCTGGAAGTGACCCAGTCTCAGATATTTTACATCCACCTATGTGTTGCTTAGACCTAGCATATACTATGTATAGCATTGGCATGGCACGATACAGGTGTCAGCATTGGTAGTGTGTAATGTTGATGTTGGGGAATGTGTGCTACATAGGTTGGCAGTGATGGTCCTGGCAGTATTCCATTTCCTCTTATGAATGTGCGAGTATGTTTAACTAGCTAGACACATATGTCCTCCCCCTCAATGTTGTTGTCTTAGCAGTATGACAGTTGGGATGTTGCAAGGTGGCATTGCACCTATTGTAACACAGGCACAGTGTGGACCCTGAAATGTGCAGCATGGGTATGACATTACTGCTGTGTACTTCATAATGTAAGTAAATACCTGATGTTTATTGTGCCTATAGACATGAGCATTTGACAGGATTTGCACTTTTTTAGGAATTACAGGGGATTGATAACGTCGTCATCCTGAACCCTCTATTTTGGGTATGTTTGATCCATGGGCACGTAACTGCCATAAGCTACTTGACCTGCACACACAGCGCAGGTGGCAGTGGCAACTGTTGTCAATGGTAAATAGCACTTGCGGATATGGCCTGAGACTGGTAATTGAGCCCTAGTTCATGTAGCAACAATACCAGCTGTTGTGTGGCAGCAGGCCAATTTTACATTGCACCCTACTCTCCTGGACTGCCTTTGCCTTTCCAGCAGCCTTGGCATGGCAGAGTACCCCCATGCAAAGGTTGTTGGTGTAGTGTTGTGCTGTGCCCCAGGTTTCCCCTGCACAGCCCATGCACCTGTGCCATGCCCCTTTGCCCTTTCCACTACCTGATTATCATGGCTGACATGCATTGTGTAGTAGGCATGTCCCCCCGCTTACAGTTAACATTTAGGCATTTTTGTCCCCCATGCAACTTACCCTGCATCTGTGTGGTTTCCTGGTAGTCTGCGTTGTCCTCTCCTTGAATCCCTGTGACGATCTCCTCAGGGATGACGACTGCCACCATCTCCTTCATGTGGTCCAGGGCCTCCTGCGGTGCTGGACTCCCACCTCCAGTCTGCAGTGCTGTCTTCTTGTTCCTTGCCATCCTTTCCTTGGTCCTGTGCTTGCAGTCATGCCAGCTTTTCTTGCACTCAGTGACGGTTCTCCGTACTTCTGCCACACTGTTTATGTTGTCGACAATTTGTTGCCAAATTGCCTCTCTCCTCCCAATTGGCAATTTTGAGCTGACAAAAAGTTGATGCTGGTGTTCCGTCACCTCTTTCACCTGTATTTCCTGCTCCTCTGCACTGAACTGGCACTTCCTTTTCTTCTTCTCCTTCTCCTGGGTCTTGTCTGGGTCCTCCTGGCTGGTTCCTGGTCGGTTGTAGTTTTCCTGGGGTCTCTCATGGCTTCGGGAATGCATTTCGGGGCTCCTTTGCACATTTTGCTGTGTTTGCGCTGCTTTTTGACGCTATTGTGGCGAAAAAAGGCATGTATCCGGTTTGCGATGTCGTAAATCGGATTAAAGTCATTTATGCCGCATTAACGTTGTTTTTTCTTTATGACGTGGCACAATAGTATGAGTAAAAAATTACTCTAACCCGTGGTTTGTGCCACGGAGCGTCAAAGTATAAATTTGACACCCAGGTAGCGAAATGTTGTTAGCCAGCGTTAAACTTTTTGACGCAAAACTGCGTCAGTACAGTTTTGCGTCAAAAAGTATAAACATGGCCCATAGTGCGGTTTAACACTTGAGTAAGGAACATCAAGAGCTATATAACTTTGGGAAAGGAAAATCCTCTTCAGTTATACTTGGATCTAACCCTCTTTAAGGAAGGACAAGGATGGTAAGATCCCCTCTCCACTAGGATGTGAAGGGGGAAACGTTGTAGTGGTAAAGGTGCGCACATTGTAAGCAGGAGACCGGGACCCTTATGAGCCAAGCACCACATGGTGGAATAAAAAGAGGACGGGGCAACAGATTCCTACATTAGTAGGCACAGGGACCGAAATTACCATTTTGCATTCAACAGCTTGTAGGAGAATCACATAGACCCATATTACACAAATTGCGGGAGTGAGAGGGGCAGTAAGTACAGCAGTCTAAGCCACTGTGTGAATGTCCGTAAGCCCTGGGCAGGTCTTTCACCTGTTTGTTGGGTGCATCCCCAATCCAAGAAAGCGTTTTAGGAGCTTATGTACTGTTTGGATAGAGTATTGAAATTCCAAAGGGACTGTTCTCATTTGGGTTTCTCAGAAACCCTTTAATGTAAAAGAAGTGAAGTCCATAGTCACTGAGGAGACTCACTGAACTCTAGTGAAGAAATCAAGCATGCCACAGCCAATGGCATTGACACAATATTGCTTACTGTGGGGACACAAAAAATAGGAGAGACAGTGGGGCTTCTATTGTGAGTTAATAAACCAGATGGAAGCTGGAGAATGATTGCAGATTACCAAGCATTAAAGAAAATATCCCCTCCACTAGCACCAATTGTGCTTTACAAGGTGATCTTAATTGAGCAGATAGGTGAAAGTGAGGAAGAGTGGCAGGTAGTGATTGATAAGGCCAATGCTTTCTTTTGACCTCTAGGGGTGGGCCGAGTGTGTGGAGATGCGTTATGAGGAACAACGCAAAGTAGCAAAAAACTCTCCTGTATTATGTGAAATTCTCGGATGGTGGGCAGACTTCCCCATTACACACATTCGTGTTGCGTTTTATGTCAAATGCTACTGGAAGTACATTCTCGTGTTCAAAATCATGTGCAAATGGGACGACACGGTTCACATGGGTGTGGCCATCTTATTTTTAACTCTTATTATTGTGCTGGGCCAGTTTATTTCATCCCTTATTAATATTTTCAATCCTCCACCCTTCTAAATAATCTACCCCTCATTTTTAATTATTGTATTAGTGTGTCAATTTGTGCTCAACTATTTTTATGTTTTTTTTTAATTATTTTCATGCTTTTTGTAATGTTTTACATTTTTGATTATTTTTCCCTTATGTCTTCCTTTCTCCTCCTCCTGCTTCCTTTCTTCCTTACCCCACCACCCAGAACATGACAGAGCAGGGTGGTGCTGGCTAACAGTGGTGCAACAGCATCAGACCCCTCCTGGACAGTCAGAAGGAGTCATCTATCATGTGGAAGGTAGAGCCGCCGATGGATGCAGCCTCAGCCCATCTTTAGTGAGGAGGAGGTGGCAGCACTGTTTTTTTTTAATGTGCAGCGCCATCTCCCCTTCATGCTCACAGCAGACCTGGTAGCGGTTAACCCTGCGGGAGCATCAGCTGCATTGGGCTAGGGTGTGCCGGTCTGTCCACTGCACGACCCTGGTCCAGCACACCACCCAGCAGTGGATATCATCAACAACTAGCAGAACTGGCTCGACCTGCTAGGCATTGATATTCCGGGGCTTGGTGACTATTATATTATTTGTTGTGTTTCTGTTCTTCAATGCTAACGTTTTTCCCTAATAGCATGCTGGTCATACTTAGAGGTAAATTACGTTTTGTTTACATTAAGAATATTTTTATGTAATCAAGTTTGAGCTAGGCAGGTGCTCAGTGTTCCCAAATAGTACACTTGGGCACTTGCTTTGGCTGAATATTCAAGAAACCATTGCAATGCATACTCCTCTGTCCTCAAGTCACCATAGTTCTTAGACCTGACAGCCTTAGAGTGGTCTTTCCCCAACTTTTTGCCTACCTTCCTCAATTTTTCTGATCTTCTTTTATCTGGTTTTAGGACTCTGCTCACTTTACCACTGCTGACCAGTGCTAAAGTGCATATGTTCTCTCCTCTAAACATGGCAACATTGCCTCTTACCCAATTGGCATATTTAATTTACCTGTAAGTCCCTACTAAACTACACTAGCTGTGCCTAGGGCCTGTACATTAAATGCTCCTAGTGGGCCTGCAGCACTGCTTGTGACACCCTCCGAAGTAGCCCCTTAACCATGTTTCAGGTATGCCATTGCTAGGCCTGTGTGTGCAGTTTCATTGCCACTTTGACTTGGCATTTAAAAGCCTTTGACACGCCTTAAATTCCACTTTTTTTACACATAGGGCACGCCTAATGTAGGCCCTAGGGAACCCATAGGGCAGGATACTATGTAAATAAAATGTTGGGCATGAACATATAAGTTTTACATGTCCTGGCAGTGAAAAACTCCCAAAGTCGTTTTCACTACTGTGAAGCCTACTTATATTATAGGCCAGCATTAGAGATCCCCTTATTTGCCTTCAAGTGGTAATTTCTGATCTGACATAAATAGGCTTGTCATATTTGGTATGGTTGGAAGAGTAGTAAGAAATCCTAAACAGTGGTAAAGTTGGATTTTGCATTACTATTTCAGAAATGCCACTTTCAGAAAGCAGCCATTTTCCTGTACTTACTGCCATCTGTGCCCAGAAGTCGGCATTAACTCTGCTGGACAGTGCTGCAGAGGTCACAATGGTCCACCGGAATCTTCAAGAGCATCTGGAGGTGAAAGCAACTGATGACTTCTTAGAAGTTGAAACTGCGGACATGTGTGTCTCCACGCCTGATATGGTGTACAAAGTAATGTTACAGTTAGAAGGAGATATTGAACGCACAATAGACACAATCTTTTGGGACCGCATCGTAAACATATATGATATTCTACTGCCCAAAGGGATTGGCCACCTGAATTCATCGGTAATTGCCCATATGGGGAAGAGGTTATCAAATATTCTTTCTCGCCCCTTGGTTCTGATGAGCTCGCAGAATCCTAAGCCATTGATTGGGCATTGGCGCAGGCACCCGCATTATACTGCAGTCACGTAGGGTGGGATAAAGATTCCCCATATCATGTAATTCCTATTAATAATCAGCCCCGACCTCAACCACAGTATCCAATAAAACTTAATGCGAAAGCACCCTTGAGGGAAATCCTCACACAACTGGAGTAACAGGACATAATCGAACCCTGTGTCTCACAAATGAATAATCCTTTATTCCCTGTAGCTAAACCGGACCATTCATACAGAATAGTCTTAGATTACAGACATTTAAACAGTCATACACCCACATATGCTATACAAAATTCTGACAGCACAGCACTCATGAACAACATAGTGTGCAAAAAATACGAAACAACACTGGATATTTCCAATGGTTTCTTCTGCCAAAGTATAGCACCTGAGAGTAGAGACTTAACAAGTTTCAGCGCACTAGGCTTCCAGAAAAAAATCTGCTGTTTACCCCAAGGGTACAAGAACAGTCCAGGACTGTTTTCAGCTCGTGTGACTTCAATATTTCACGACATTGACCCTGAAGCATTGTCATATGAAGGTGATATCTATCTCACGGATGGTTACTTACTGCAATATCTAAGACGGGCAGCCTGCACTGTTGTAGCGTTTGCCAAATTCAGCTACAAATTCTACTTAAAAAATACAAAAATAGCCTTACTTAGGGGGTCATTACAACCTTGGCGGATGGTGTTAAAGCTGCGGTAATACCTCAAACAGGCCGGCGGACAAAAAAAGGGAATTATGACCGTGGCGGAAACCGCCAGCAAAGACAGCCACTTTAACACTCCGACCGCCACGGCGGTACAGACAAACAGCGTGGTGGTAACCACCAACAGACAGGCAGAAGACAATGTACCGCCCACAGTATCACAACCCGCCAATCCGCCACCTTTTCTGGGTCGGATTCACTGTGGATAAAAACACGGCGGAAACAGTTTCTGCAATGGGAAAACGCTCACCTTAACACATCCCACGAGGAAGGAGGACACCATGGAGCCGGAATTACAAATCCTACCTGCCCTTCTCTTCCTACGCATCTACGAGGACCAGCGCCGGCGGTGGCGCAGACAACGGTGAGTACTGCACCTACGACATAGGGGAGGGGGGAGGCCAAAGTCAGGGGGACACACATGCAACACCCCCACCCCCACCCTCGCATATTACAACACAAACACCAATGCATTTACAAACATCACAGTAACAATCCCCAACCCCTCCCGGAAGAATGGAAAGACAAAACAAAATCAGTACAAACATTGTAATGTCTCAATATACATGTGTCAATTATATACAAATATATAAACTCATACAAAGGTATATACAGTACGAGAAGTAGTGCAGATATGCACATCTCAATGTCCGTGCACCACTAGGCCAAAAATGCATGGGCGAGGCCCACACAAGATACCTGTCCACAAACGGAGAGAACACTGCCGGGGCATCAGAGAGAAAAACAACAGGCACCTCAGAGGGAAGGGAAGGGGGGGGCACCTCAGCCAGATTACAGCTCCACGCCACATCCACGACGAGGTTCCATGCCCATTGATGTATCCTGGGGAGTGCAAAGCCACAGTCCCACAAGTACATAACAGCCGCCACTGGTTCTGGAGGGGGACTGGTGCCCAGAGTGCTTCATCCTGTGAAGGACTGAGGTAGTGGATGCATGTCTCCACTGGTTCTGGAGGGGGACTTGTGCCCAGAGTGTTTCATCCTGTGAAGGACAGAGGTAGTGGATGGATCTCTCCACTGGTTCTGGAGGGGGAATGGTGCCCAGACTGGATTAGTCTCCCCGTGACAGTTCCTGTCCCGTCACAGTCCCAGCTGCACATGGGATAACGATGCTTGATGTGGCGGTCTTTTCCTTCTTCTGCGGTGCATGCCCTGTTCAGCGGTGCTTGCCCTGTTCAGCGGTGCTTTGCCATGGCGGTCTCTGGACTGTTCAGCAGTGCTTTGCCATGGCGGTCTCTGGACTGTTCAGCGGTGCTTGCCCTGTTCAGCAGTGCTTTGCCATGGCGGTCTCTGGATTGTTCAGCGGTGCTTTGCCATGGCGGTCTCTGCAATGTTCAGCGGTACTTTGACATGGCGGTCTCTGGACTGTTCAGCGGTGCTTGCCCTGTTCAGCGGTGCTTTGCCATGGCGGTCTCTGGACTGTTCAGCTGTGCTTTGCCATGGCGGTCTCTGGACTGTTCAGCGGTACTTTGCCATGGCGGTCACTGGACTGTTCAGCGGTGCTTTGCCATGGCGGGTTCTGGACTGGGCATTGGTGTGTGGCATGACGGTCCCTCATTGCCCAGCGGGGCTGTGGCTGCGGGGGCCTTACTTGGGCCCTCCTGGGCATTGACTCTGGCGGTGGTCTCCTGACCAGTGACGATACTTGGGCCCTCCTGGGCAATGACTCTGGCGGTGGTCTCATGACCAGTGACGATACTTGGGCCCTCCTGGGCAATGACTCTGGCGGTGGTCTCATGACCAGTGACGATACTTGGGGCCTCCTGGGCAATGACTCTGGCGGTGGTCTCATGACCAGTGACGATACTTGGGCCCTCCTGGGCAATGACTCTGGCGGTGGTCTCATGACCAGTGACGATACTTGGGCCCTCCTGGGCAATGCCTATGGCGGTGGTCTCCTGACCAGTGACAACGGTGCTGGCGGTAGCGTCCCGGCCTCCGGGAAGGATGCCGCCCTTCTCCGCTGTGATGCTCACACCAGACTGTGCAGACTTCTTATGGCCCTTCCCCACCTTTGGAGGAGTCACAGCTGACTCTGCAATCCCCCTGGGACCCCTGTGAGTTGTTTTGCCTCCATGAGTCTTCAGATGGTCCCGTCGGACACTTTCCAACTTCAGAGCCTTTACAGCGGGTGGACTGGCAGTGCCTTGGCTCCGTGTCACACTGCCTGCCCTGGTGGCCGGTGCACTCCACACACCTTCAACACGCACCACTGGTACTGGAGGCTTTTTGGCTGAGGCGCTACGATGGTACTGATGAATTGGAGAGGTGGGGGTGGGGGCACAAAGGTCAACTTTGCAGAGGGAAAGTTTCTGGCGAACACTGGGATGGGTAGCTGGAGGGGGTCTGAGAGTGGAGGAAGAGGAGGTGGTTGTACGAGGTGTCACTTTAGGTGTTTTGGGTGCAGGTGCAGGTACTGGAGGCTGTTGTGAGGTGGATGGATGTTGGGTGTGTGGGTGCCCACGTTTGTGTACTTTGGGAGGGGGTGTCACAGACACACTGGGAGAGGACACAGGGGACGTGTAAATGGGAGTGGGGGTGGTGAGTGCAGGTGAGCGGGGTGTGGTGCTGGGTGTTCTGGTGCGAATCCTAGTGCCTGTAGATGTAGTGCATGCAGGTGAGAGTGTAGACGACACTGGGAGGGAGGAGGGAGACGATGAGGAGGGGGACACAGTGGAGGCAGTGGATGTTGTTGTGTCTGTATGTGTGTGATGCTTGTGTGAGTGCCTGTGGGATGTGTGGTGCCTATGCTTGCCTGAGCTACTTTTATGTGTTGAGGTGTGTGCATGCTGGTCTGATGGTGTGCTTGGGATGGGCTGGGGTACAGGGGATTGGGTCTGGGTGGAGGAAGTTGGAGGGGGGAGGCTAGACACAGGGACAATGGCTGCCATCAGTGCTGAGGCCAGAGATTGCAAGGTTCGCTGAAGGGCAGCCTGACCAGAGTGAATGCCCTCCAGGAATGCATTACCGTGTTGCAACTCCCTTTCTACACCCTGGATGGCATTCACAATGGTAGACTGCCCAACAGTGAGTGACCTGAGGAGGTCAATGGCCTCCTCACTGAGGGCAGCAGGGGTGACTGGGGCAGGGCCTGAGGTGCCTGGGGCAAAGGTGATGCCCACCCTCCTGGGTGAGCGGGCACGGGGTGAAGCCTGAGGGGCTGCTGGGAGGGTGGTGCTGGTAGGGGAGGTGGCGGCTGTACCTGTAGAAGTGGGGGGCACAGATGGTGCCACCACCACAAGGGAGCTCCCATCGAAGGACGAGTCTGTGTCACTGGTTGGTGATCCGGTGGCCTTCATGAAGCTCCCCTCGCCCTCCATCCCACTGGTGCATTCTGAGTCCGTGGTGTGGCCCTCCATGGCCATGTGGGATGCAGCTCCCTCGTGCTCCGATGCCACTGTACCTCCGCCTGATGATGCTGATGCACAAAAGAACAGGGAGAGCACAAAAAGGGGGGGGACGACAGAAGAAAGACAGGTTAAGTGCATGGCATACTGCTACCGTTGGCTGACAATACAGACACAGCAGCCCCTTCCACTACGCCATGCTCCTGGCCTCTACAGATGCAATTCCTGGGATCTGGCCTACATAGCTATGGTGGACATCTGCACACATGGATGCCACAGAGGCATGTATACCTGTACTTGGCACTCTACTGCGGTGGGGTGGAGTGCCACATGGCCTGCATTACGGAGGGACCTAGCCTATGGAAGTCACCATGGCCTAGGGAAACCCACAGCACTCCTCCCACACCTAGACCCCTCAACTGGGTGCAAAGTCACCAGAATGATAGTGTACTCACCCCCTTGTGTCTGCTGTGATGCCCTCAAGCGCCCATCCAACTCAGGGTAGGCCACCGCCAGGACCTGGAACATCAGGGGGGTCATGGTGTGACGGGCACCCCTCCCACGTTGGGAGGCCATCCCCAGCTGAGCCTCCGCCATCTTCTTGCTGCAGCGGCAAATGTCCTCCCATCTTTTCCGGCAGTGGGTGCCCCATCTCTGGTGGGCCCCCAGGGTCCGGACTTCCTTGGCGATGGCACGCCAAATGTTCTTCTTCTGGTGGGCGCTGACCTACATGACATTCACAAGGGAAGAAGAGAAGTCATTACCAACTGCACCGTCGATGTAAGTGTCCCCCCTCCCTACCCTTGCCATGTGGCACATGCATTCACAGTCCTCCATCTTCCCTGAACTCTGCACCCTTCCCTCTTACAACCAGCCCTCTCCACCCAGGCCTAGCCCACACAACGTGCTCCCTGTGTACTTACCTGTTGGTCTGGAGGACTGTACTGGGGGAGGACCCTGTCTACTAGTTTCTCCAACTCCTGAGCAGTGAAGGCAGGGGCCCTTTCCCCAGACGCAGCAGCCATCGTCGCTTCCAGACCGAGGTCACAGCTGCACTTGCAGTGTAGGTCCTCTCCTGTTGAAGGTCAGGTATCGAGTGATTGAATAGATAGTAAATGGAGGTGACGTCCGTGGCGGTGATGTCCGCGGCGGTGCGTATCATCAACGCCGGCGCACTTGTTCATTGGCTCCTGGGAACCATAGGGTCCAATGTTAACCAATGCAGCATTGCGCCACGGTCTACCACCGCCTACCGCGACGGTGTGCAACGCCAGCGCAGTTACCTCACAATACCATTGTCCCAGTGTGGAGGTCAGGCAGCCGCCATTTCAGGGGCCCACATGGCTTCATTTACTTCTGCATCACACATAGCTAGGCCTACACTCAACACACATACAGGAATGGTTTTGTGTTTGGTGTCGTGTTCTGTGTATCTGTGGGTACATACCTGGAAATTTGTTGACACTGTGGTCGCTGTTGTCCTTCCTAGGCACCGTCAGCTGGGACAATTGAGAAGATGGCGGAATCCTCCGGTGTACCGACCGCTGGTGGACCTGTTGACAATGGAGGAGCAACATTTAATCATCACCTACAGGTTTGACCGTGCCACAATCCAGGAACTATGTACCCAGTTGGAACCAGACCTGATGTCACCAATCCGCCATCCCACTGGAATCCCCCCTGATGTTCAGGTGCTGTCAGTGCTCCATTTCCTTGCAAGTGGGTCTTTTCAGACAACAGTGGCCACAGCATCAGGGATGTCCCAGCCTATGTTTTCCAACGTGTCGTCCAGAGTGTTGGCTGCCCTGCTGAAACACGTAAGGAGATACATCATTTTCCCTGAGGTGGAGGATATGCCTACAGTGAAAGGTGACTTCTATGCCCTTGGACATATCCCCAACATCATAGGTGCTATTGATGGGACCCATGTAGCTCTGGTCCCCCCCACAGGAGTGAACAGGTGTACAGGAACCAGAAGAGTTATCATTCCATGAATGTACAGATGGTATGTTTGGCAGACCAGTATATCTCCCAGGTAAATGCTATGTTCCCTGGCTCAGTGCATGACGCCTACATCCTGCGGAATAGCAGCGTCCCTTATATGAAGGGTCAACTCCAGAGGCACCGTGTGTGGCTATTAGGGGACTCTGGTTACCCCAACCTGTCCTGGCTACTGACCCCAGTGAGGAATCCCAGGACCAGGGCAGAGGAACGCTACAATGAGGCCCATGGGCGGACTAGGAGGGTGATCGAACACACCTTCGGCCTCCTGAAGGCCAGGTTCAGGTGCCTCCATATGACAAGTGGTTCCCTATTCTACTCACCGAAGAAGGTGTGCCAGATCATCATCGCCTGCTCCATGCTTCACAATCTTGCTTTGCGACGCCAGGTGCCTTTTCTGCAGGAGGATGGTCCAGATGACGGTATTGTGGCAGCTGTGGAGCCTGTGGAGCTTGTGGACAGTGATGAGGAGGAAGCTGAGGAAGAAGACAACGACAACAGGGAGTCAGTCATACAGCAATATTTCCAGTGACACACAGGTGAGAACATTTTCATTTTTCCCATTACATTCACTGTCACACGTCTTCCTCTATCCTGTGTGTAATTTCATAGCATTATTTGGTAACTGAGTTGTACCTTTCCATTACAGTTTCACAGGTGTGGTTACCAACGTGTGTTATCTGCTTGCATCCTTCAAGGACTTGTGATGTGTGACCTAGGTATGTTGGCTTTACAACTAGAAACGCATTTTGACACTGTCATTTATAATACATTTTACCAAATCACAGACTGACTCCAGATTTTTTTGTGGTTCAAGGGTGTTTATTGAAGTGCTCAAAAATGGAGGGGGGTTGTACTATGGTGATGGGGGACGGTGGAGGAATGTCCATGGAAGAGTCCAGTCCATTGGTCACACAGGTGCACTGGCCATATGGGCAAAGGAAGGTGAGCTGGGGCAGTTAAAGTATGGACAGGGTAACAAAGTGGGACAGTGGGAGGACAATCAGGAAGGTCTAATTTCCTGGCGGGGGTCTTGCCATCTTGCTCTGTCCTGTTCCTGGATCTCAGGGACCGCTTGCGGGGTGGTTCTCCATCTGCAGGGGGTGGGGTGCTGGTGTGGTGGTCCTGTGGCGAGGCGTCCTGTCCACTAGCGCCGGCAGAGGTGGTGGGCAGTTCATCGTCCTGGCTAGTGTCAGAGGTCCCTTGGAGTGCCACGGTGTCCCTCAAGGTCTGCTGTATGTCCTTCAGCACCCCTTCGATGGTGCCCAGGGCGGAGCTGATGGTCCTGAGCTCCTCCCTGAACCCCAAATACTGTTCTTCCTGCAGGCGCTGGGTGTCCTGAAACTTGTCCAGGACCGTCGCCATCGTCTCCTGGGTGTGGTGGTATACTCCCATGATGGAGGATAGGGCCTCGTGGAGAGTGGGTTCCCTTTGCCTGTCCGCCCCCTGTCGCACAGCAGCCCTCCCAGTTCCCCTGTGTTCCTGTGCCTCCGTCCCCTGGACCGTTTGCCCACTACCACTGCCCCCAGGTCCCTGTTGTTGTTGGGGTGGTGGGTTATCCTGGGTTCCCTGTAGTGGTGGACACACCGCTGATTGACGTGTCCTGGGTAGGTAAGTATGGGCCCGCTGGGTGGGTGCTGTGCTGGTGTTACCAGAGCGTGGAAGGTTAGTGTTGGGCTGTGCCTGTGCAAGGGAAAGCGACTGTCCCGAGGCCCATGATGGTCCGGGCTGGTCATCAGGATCCAGTAGGGCAGAGCTGCTATCGTCACTGTGGGCCTCTTCTGTGGGTGGAGTGGAGTTGTCTGGACCCTCCGGTGTGGTGACGGTCCTTCGTGATCCTGCAGGGGCATAAGTGCATGATTATTGCATGTGTTGTGTGTCATGGTGTGCAATGGGTGGCTCACCGTGTACACCAGTGCAAGCATTCCTATGGGGGGGCTTGTGTGATGATGGTTGGGGGGGTGTTCTGGGTATGTGCAGTGAGCATGCTTTGGTGAGGGGTGACCATGCTTAGTTGTGTCATCGAGGGCTTGGTGTTGGGATGTGTGGTTTGTGTTATTAGCACATTAGTGAGGATTTGGCGTGATAGGGGATGGGGTGAGGGTGGGGGTGTGTGATATCATGCAGGTAGGGTGGGCGATATGATAGTTAAGATTTGACTTACCAGTGTCAATTCCTCCACCGACTCCTCCGAGGCCCTCTGGATGCATGATGGTCAAGACTTGCTCTTCCCATGTTGTTAGTTGTGGGGGAGGAGGTGTGGGTCCGCCGCCAGTCCGCTGAACCGCAATGTTGTGCCTGGAGACCGCTGAACGCACCTTCCCCCATAGGTCGCTCCACCTCTTCCTGATGTCCTCCTGATTTCTTGGATGCTGTCCCACAGCGTTGACCCTGTCCACGATTCTGCGCTATAGCTCCATCTTCCTGGCTATGGATGTGTTCTGCACGTGTGAGCCGAATAGCTGTGGCTCTACCCGTAGGATTTCCTCCACCATGACCCTGAGCTCCTCCTTGGAAAACCGGGGGTGTCTTTGGCGTGACATGGGGTGGTATAGGTGATGTGTGGGGTGGTGCAAGTGTTGATGTGTGTGGTGATGTGTAGTGATGTGTGGTGTTTTGTGCGTGGATGTGGTGTGGGTGATGGTGTTGTATGTCTCTGTGTGGTGTGGTTGTCTATTCTGTGCTCTCTCTCTGGCCTTCGTCTCTATTTTTTGGTCATAGGGGTTTGTGGGTGATGTGGGTGTGTGTTTTATATTGTGTTGGGTGTGTGGGAGTGTTGTTTGTATGTGTATCAGGTGTGTGTATTTCAAATTGTCCAATGTGGCGGTGTTTTGGAGATGTGTGTGTATTTTGAGCGCGTCGGTGTGTACCGCCAATGGAATACCGCGGCTGAAAGACCGCCGCGTGGATTCGTGGGTCGTAATAGCATGGGTGTGTTTCTGTTGGCGGGAAGGTGGAGGTTTTGTTTTCGCCAGTTGAACACTGACCTTTGTTGTGCAGACTTGTGTGGGTGTCTGAATTTCGGCGGATTCCGAGATGTGGGTCATAATAGCTGTGGCGGGATTCCACGGTCGCGGCGGTGTATTGGCGGTCTTCTGCACGGCGGTAAGCGCATTTTACCGCCAATGTTGTATTGACCCCCTTAGTGTCCTGTTTCTGGGATACACATTATCAAGTGAAGGAAAGAGCCTAGCATCACAGTTCTTAGAAAAATGTACACAGTTACAACCTCCAAATACCATAAAAAACTCCAATCCTTATTATGTTTCCTAAATTTTGTCAGAACTTACATTCCAGATTACGCTTCATGAATAAAACCTTTATATGACTTAATACATCCTGACTTTTCCAGTAATTTTTGGACAGTCAAACACACACGCATTCTCAGAGCTTTGCAAACAGACATGCTTGCAGCACAATACTTACACACAAGGGACAATAAAAAACATCTGGTCATCAGAGTAATTGCTGGTGCCATTGGTTTCACCTGTGTAACTATCAGTGACGGTGAGACAGTCCCAATAGCATACAAATCACATTTGTATTCAGCAGCAGAACAACGCTTTGCTCACACTGAGAAAATTCTCCCTGCTGTGTGCAGATGGCTGTCATTAAAGAAAGAACACTGGCCCAGGGGAAACACATTGCTGTTGTATCTCCAATTCCAGCCCCTAAGGCTGTTACTAAAGCCAGCGTTCCAAAAGCTAAAGCAATACATCCACGTTGGATTCAATGGGCAACGTTTTTGATAGCCACTAATGTTGACTGCATTTTTTACCCAAAATTACAAACTCAAGAATTTTTGCAATATGAACTAGAATACCCTGATCGGCAAATACATTGCCCATTGATCAATATCAAAGAGTCATGTACACTAATGGCTACAATAGGCACAGAGCATCAATACTTTGCTGCTTGTGCAGTCGTAAGTGGCTATATGAACGGTAATAAATTCTATCTATAACATACTTTCACGAAAACCCTAGGGGATTGCACTGCAGAATTAGCATAGCTAAAGGCTCCTGTGATGGCACTGGAACATTCGGATCCTGCACAGCCAACACTGAAAGTTTGTGATTTGTACTATTGTGTCCATTCCTTCAAGGAATACCTGCATTACTGGTGCCAGAATGGGTTCAGAGATTCTAAAGGTAACACCATCAAACAGAGATTTTTGTGGGGGAAAATAGTGGATCTGAAGGAAACGCTACCAAATGTCCATGTTGTACATACACTTGGGCACCACTGCACTGGAATACACATTGATGGAAATACACTGGCTGATGAAGCCATGACTGCTGTTGCTGCAGAAACTCGTTCTAAAACTAAACCGGATGATGACATTTGGGCTGTCGTGAAAGCCACGGCTGAAGGCACACTCTTTCCAAAAGCATTTCCAGATAAATATTCCTACTGAATGGGAGGCTTCCTTGACACAGAAGTTAAAATACCAGGCGTGGGAGTTTGAGTAATTCCCAATAAACCCTAGCGCCAGAGATGATTAAAGCAATGCATGAGGTGGGTTATTGGTGGCCAGGTCTATACAAACAGACCAAGTAGTATGTCCTTTGTTGTGACATCTGCCAACAAATTAAGGGGTCCACCATCAAACGCTCACCGCGGACACCCCTCCTAATTTCCAACAAACCTTTACGATGTGTGTACTTGGACCATTGCGGTCCCCTAACACAGACAGTGCATACAAATACATCTTATTCGCTGTCGGCTCTTGCTCCAGATTTCTATGGGTGTGGCTACAATGCTCGGCTGATGCTCGGGCTGTTACTAAAGATTTGCAAGTCTTTATCGGCACATATGCAGTTTCGACTTTCCACTCGGAACAGGGCCCTGGCTTTGCCTCACGGGCATTCAGGGATGCCATGGCTTTGTTAGGGGTCCAACTCCATTACTCATCTCCATTTTATCCCGAGGGAAATAGTGTCTTGGAGCGAGGAAAACGTGATTTAAAGCAACCAGAGTATTAGGTATAGGTCGTTATTGGCTTAATCACCTGTATGGAGTCCAGAGAGTACTTAACAATCTGCCTAGAAGGTCCCTGGGGGGGCCGTACTTCATACGAGTGCCTGTTTGGAACTCAAATGTATGTTCCAGAGCTTGATGGTCCTGGCGTAGAGGCAGCAGAAACACCTTTTGACATAAATGAACATGTCACTGCCTTGCAGGAATTACAACAGTTCTGTGACGACAACGCTTCTGCCAGTGCTGCTTCCTTAGGAATTAAGGATGTACCAATAACATCTACCGGTTGGATTCCAAACATTGGGGATCCAGTATGTGAAAAAGTTGTTTTGAAAAAGGAGTTCAGTCCTTCTTATCATTTACTGGTCCCAGTCCCAGGAATACACAGTACCAGAATTGTCATTTTACCACCGTTGTCTGGTGCTAAAGAAAATCACTTTGTATCTATCGACAATGTCAAGTTACACCATGTGGCCAATCCTGCACAGCAGACCAAGAGGAGCAGCCAGTAGTTCACAAATCCCTCTCACTACTGGCAGAGATGTCCCTCTATAAGTTTTGAGCAGCAACGCTGACACCTCTCCAAGCTTGGGCAGGGTGGAAAATGATCTTGCATTAGTTCCACTAACATCTGTTACAACAAACAACACAGAAATTACTGATCGATTTGACACAACTTCTACACAGACGGATGGTATCATCTACTGTGAATCACTGCAGGAGACCCCCACCACCTTCTCGGACCCATTTGCCTCTTTTACATCTGAACTGCCAAAAACACGTAAACTGATAAACTGGCTTAAAACAGATTAGTTTATTTTCCCATGGAACTATATGTGGCTTTCCTTGACTACATTAGCTTAGCTCCTTTGGATTGGCTTTGTCATTACCTTTGTTCCTCTTATTACATGTCATTACCTTCTTGAAGGACCAACAGTTGAATAGGTGGATGAGGTCCTAAAACCACATTTTTCTTCTCACAAGGTCCACAGAGACTTGTCTTTTGTGAACAATTCCACCATACCAATTCCTGATGGGATTGTTTGGGATAAAGTCACCTTTGATATATACAGCCCCACAGAGGTCATTCAAATATCATATGTGTTTAAACTTTCCATGAACAATGTAATAACACCCAAAGTTGTTTCTGATGACTGGGATGTGAAAATAGTTGATTCTATGATGACTGAATTGCAGTATTTTATTGTATTTGAAAGTGATGATGTTTATCAATCTAAAGACAATTATGGTGACAATTATAATTATTATGGACACAATTTCTTTAATAGAACAAGTACACCAAAAACTATTTTTAATTATACACAATGGGAACATTGTCTGACTCCACCACAAGGGAGTTATAAAGCATATTCGGAAATTTTTGCATATTTTTCTGGGCACAATGTTAGCTCTGAGTCACATTATTTCAAACTGCCATTGATGGAAAATGTACATATATTATTGACATACAAAATTCATTTATTCGGATTCATTTGTTTCCCGGTTGGCTATAAAAGGCTATGAATATTGGTTGATTGATTTAAAAAGTGTGTGGGGAACAAAAAAATTGGCAAATAACGGTAAAGGAGGCTTTATTCAGAGCTTGACTGATACCTGATCAAATGATATTTTTAGATGAAACAGTACAACAGACGAGTTGTTTAGGCTTAGCAAAAATTAATAATTTGAATGCGCCCAGTATTCCTGCCCCTGTAAAATTTTACAAATGGCAAAAATATGTAAATGTAACTAAAGATCAGCTCGATGAATGGGTCTAGAAAGGCACATTTAATGCTTCACTTTCACGTCCTGGTGGGTGGTTATTGTGGCCAATAGATACCAACAGGTGTCATAAACATTTTATAAACTCCAACACCACAGGAGTTTTTAGAACAAGTAAGCCAGACCCTCGCTATGCGTCACCTGAACATGCGGGTATAGTAACAACATACAGTGTAGGAAAACTATGCTAGCAATGGTTTAAGAGTTCCTCAGTAGATGCTGTTAGAGAACACCTCAGTCTCCTATCTAATAACACTGACTTACAGGATTTCCTCTGAGGCCCCAAAAAACATCGCAGGAAGCACACATTGCAGTGGGCAGACATGATAGGCTAGGAGATAGTTGCACCCCTGAGGTGTCGGAGCTACCCTTCTCGTACAAATGTCTCAGTGGCATTAAAAAAGAGGTCTTTCTTAGCGGTAGTGAATGCGGGACTTCTATCAGCCATTCAATGGTTTGTGAACAGCTGTCCTTGCATGGGGCATGCAAGTTTCAGTAGCGAACTTGGCTTGTTATCTGAAGGGAGTCCCAGTCCCGTTGATGAGACCTGCGTTCCAGGTGCTCTCAGATGGCAGCAATGTCCTCCTCAATAATGAGAACTGTTGTGGGATGTGAGCCAGAATTGTTTATGTCGTTTCGGTCTCTAAGATTGTTACATGCTACGGGAACGTGCTTTTCCCTCCTACTCGACAGAGGGAAGTAGCCGAGATTTGGCCCCTTATTACTACTTCAAATGTGAATTTTGACAGGTTGAGCAGACTCAAGGCTTTATTGTTTCAAAAATATGTGGCGCTCACATCTGCACGTGAGACCTATGCACTTCAGATTGCAAGGCCATAAGCAGAGATACAGTCCCTTTTGAGTACCATCTTTCCGAGACACTTTGGTGACCTCGTGGGACAAATATTTAATGCATCCAGTACTTCTGCAATCGCAAATCTTTTATGGCCGTTGGTTCTGGTTCGTTCACACCTTCTCTATATTCGGCTTAATACCTTCAGTATTTTCAGGAGATTTCTGATAACTTTGGCTATAATAGGTGACATTTTGCTATTGCTACTTTTTCTGTGCAATGGCTGTCCTGCCAAAACAAGGAGGGCTAAAAGCGCTTTCACCAGCGCAGCTGTGTCGTGAACACATGATGCAGTACTTTGGAACATCTCTTTTAGAGCAATTGGAATGTGACTGGTCTCTGTCATTGAGACTGGTTTTGCACTGCCTCTGGCACTCGTCTGAGCATGCACTGAAAGTTTGTCTTTCTATGCTGTGCTTACTTTCATTGGACGCTGACCTGCTGATGTTCTTGTTGAGGGCTCATTAGCAGACATGCATGTTCAGGGTGCGTTTGCTGCGCAAAGCTGCTTATGAGTTACCCTTCGTGGAGAATACAGCTCTAAACTTATTGTTGGGCACTCCACGGAGTGCTGCTGCCTTGCCTGGAGCTCAGGCTTTGGCACACGAATGCTCCTTGGGCTTCCTTGGTGATGAACTTCCTACTTTACCACCTGCTGAAGTGGAAGATTTCCTGTCTTCAATTATCCCAGATTCAATTGGCAACTCCCGAAAAGGCTCTGACTTTTGAAATTCTACCTTTTTTAACACCACAATTAACATTTTAAATTGTACCTTTTATACATGCTCAAGTGTCTTTTAACTTGTTTTTATTGACATTCATATATATATAATGGCGCGGTAACAAGCAAAGATCAAGATTGCCGACTTATTGGTTCACAAAGAACTAGTTACATAGTATCTACACAGGCAATTAAATCGAGCACCCGTGTACTGACAGAGACAAAAGCAGATTCCGCGATGCGCGCCATTATTTGAACAGATTCTAATGTCGTGTGAAAGTTGAACGGCGCGTAAATGGTTCAATTATAAGATTGCAGACATTTCCGAACACGGAGAACCAGCAACATTGTATTTATATACAATAGCATGCCGGGCATATATGTGAACCGAGAGTAAGATCGCATGAAACATTAACTGAATAAATTGATTTAACATAAGTTTATTGATATTATTGCCCTTGAAGTTTTACGCTCTATCACCATTAAGTACTTAATGTGAAACGCCTTAACAGGAGCAGACAGTTGACACTGAGATTCATAGAGAACTGGCAACATTTCTTCTATATGCTTAGACCATCAAGATGGCTAACAAAGTAACAAATGTTTATGAAAATAGGAAAATGAGAGCAGAATTAGCTTTCGCCAAGGCTGCCATGAGTGAAAAGAATCAAACAACCAGGGAGGAACCCACGGGAGGAAATTTGGATGTTTATGGCACATTTAAAGAACTAGAGAGATTAAAAAAGAAAGAGCTAAACAAATGGTGGGAGTGTGAATCTCTGAACAAGTACTTGGAAGTAGACAGAGTACCTAGAGGCCTGAGGATTTTTATTATGCCCACCTATGATGATCCTAATCCTTAACTGCTAAAAGAATGGGCAGCCCATAATGCAGCCAGTTCGGCAGGAATGATGAAAATATTGATCAAATATGCACAAATTGAGAGAGAAATAGTTATAGAGAAAATTGAAAATATCACAAAACAAATCGAGGCGTTTTCTGACAAAAAGTTAGTTGAATCATTATACAATGCCAGGGATAAACGATTAGCCAATATTGAGGAGGAAATCATTGCAAAAAAATCACGCAAATTCAATAGAGATACATTTGACTATGAAACAGGACAAATATATACATTTGCAAAGAAATTTGATTATTGGGGACAACAAAAAGGGAAGGAGCCAGTCAGTAGAATTTACAGTACAGAGAGGAAGACATCCAATGTGGGGATGAGTGAGAGTTCTGATACTGACTTTGAAGAAACGTCACGGATCAAGTCTCACACTTCATTACAAGATGAGTTTGATTTTTTAAGGAAAGATCGAAGAACAAACCACAGACCCTGGAGAGGAGGAATCAGAATAAGAGGAAGAGGCAGAGGCAGAAGAGACGAGGGGGCAAAAGAAACTCAGTCCGACGAAGGAGGAAAGACGACTCGAAGCAACAAACGGTACTGACGGATGATAAAACGGTGGTCAATCTATCCAACATTATATTAGATGAAGAGGACAAAAAGAATTTGTCATTAGGCCTCTCGTACTGCCAGCCTGATGATTTTGATTATATGCAAACTCGTATTGATTTGTTTTTATTTATACGGAAATTTAAATTGTTGAAAATCCATACAGTTAAAAACAAAAGGATATCATCACAGGGAGTGAGTAGTGAATTGACAAGCACAGACACAGAGAGACAAACCAGTCAAAATGTACTAATTGAAGATGTGATGCTAATGAAAGATTTATGGGAATTAGAAGACAGTTCAATGGAGAAAATAGATGAAGATCAATTAATCGACAGATTGGAATCAGAGGGTGTGTGCCTTGATAAAGAAGGGACATCTGGATTGATGCCCAAGTCTAGAACTATTCCAGCGCACAGCAGATATATGATTGATCAATTTTCAGACCCTCTAATCAAAGGACTCAAGGTCTTATGGGCTCAGTCATCGAATAAAGCTAAAACGCAGAACAGAGGATACTATAAGACATTAACCAATTTGTCCAACAATCCAGAAATTGTGGTGAGGAGCTCTGACAAAGGAGGAAATATTGTAATTTAGTCCATACAACAATACATGGAAGAGGCTTATAAACAGTTGAATAACATAAAATGTTATAAAAGAATTGATTTGGAGCATGTGGTCAATGTAAAAGCACAATTTGATTTAGACCTAGCACAATGGAGAGACAGAGGTCTTATAAGTTAGCAAGAATATAGGTTTCTGAAAGTGGATTTCCCTAAATTACCAGTATTGTATTTGATACCAAAGATTCATAAAAATGCTCTTAAACCACCAGGGAGACCTATAGTGTCTATAAAAGGGAGTTTGTTAGAATTTGTATCTCAGTACATAGATGCGTACTTACAACCGTTACTCCGAAATTTATCATCTTACTTACAGGACAGCGGTGACTTTTTGAGAATGATTTTTGATGTAAGCTGGGAAAGTGAATTTCTTTTGATGACATTAAATGTAACAGCATTATACACAAGCATCCCACATAATTTGGGAGTGTAGGCAGTTGAGTATCTTCTAAGAAAGAGATCTATTAACTTTTATCATCACAGTAAAATTTTGTTAAAAATGATACAATGGTGCTTACAACACAACATGTTTTATTTTAATAATGAGATATTTGAGCAGGTATGTGGTACTGCGATGAGCACATGCTTTGCTCCCAGTTATGCCAACTTATTTATGGGTTGGTGGGAGGAACAGATTTTGAATAACAGCCCGTTGGAAAAATGGAGCGTCAATATTATCATGTGGCTCAGGTGCATTGATGATATTTTTATATTTTGGAAAGGAGACTCTAACACTGCCAATAATTTCATCAAATAAATCAACAGCAATGAATGTAATCTGAAATTCACAGGCAAAATTGATCAACAATCAAATGAATTCCTAGACATTACAGTGAACGTTGTAGATAACAAAATTGAAACCACACTATTTAGGAAGGCCACAGCTGGCAATAGTATTTTACATGCCCGAAGTCATCATCCACAGTCAGTGAAAAACAATATCCCCTTTGGAGAGTTACTGAGAGCCAAAAGGATCTGCAGCAAAGAACAAGAATACTTAAATGTTCAGAAAAACATGATAGAGAGATTAAGACAGAGGGGATATTCCAATGAGAAAACAGTATCACAAGAGTCAAATCCCGTACTAGGGATCAATTGTTGTTTACCAGAGACAGGAAAGGTAACTCATTGGGTACAAAGAAAAATGCCAAACATAGTGACACAGGAAATGTAAGATTTATAACCACCTTTAACACTGCTCATGAAGCCGTAAGAAAGCTATTACAGAAAGATTGGCACATGCTTAAAAGTGACCCCATTATGGGTACAGGACAAAAAAATAGGCCAGTTATAACATACAGGAAGGGGACATCGATGAGAGATATTTTGGTTTAAAGTGATGTGAGGCAAGGCAAAACTCCTAAAACCAGCTGGTTAAAGGTACAAGATGGATTCTATAAATGTACTAAATGTAAGGCATGTAAAAATGGGGAAAATATCACCACTATTAGACAAGCGCATAGAACAATACACACCATCAAAGGCAGATATGACTGCAAGAGTGAATATGTAATTTACATTTTGAAATGCAGTTGTCCTAAGTTATACGTTAGGTAGTACCAAACTTCAAGTACACAAAAGGATTTTACAACCTCTTAGGGCAATAGTCAACAAAGATGAGACTTACCTGGTTGCCCGTCATATGCACGAGTTCCATGGTGGACGTGTAGAAGAGGTTAAATACAGTGTTATTGATGGGATAAGAAAGGACATACGTGGAGGCGACAGGGAGAAACATTTGAGAAAATTAGAATCCAGATACATATTGGCATTAGATTCAAGAGAACCAATGGGGTTAAATTCAAGTGAAGAGTTATATATACATTTGAGTTAAGATGTTTATTTATTTTTATTTAATAGCGGTCGGCATTTGGTGATGGGAAAAGCCCAGAATTATTTTTGGAATACTAAACACACCGCAACATTATGTTTCCAGGTTCATGGATACTCGACTATGGTATCACCGTCCGGTTTGCCATACTTTGAGGATGTTGAGATAGATCTATTAGATGTTTTAATATGAACCATATAATTCACATGGTCACATATATATATCTATATTTTTTTCAAAATAATTAAAAGTTTAAGAGTCAAGATTTAAATTTTGTAGATTTCTGTATGATTTCTCACACCCAGTTTTAATTGAAGATTAATATTTTATTCTGATACTGTTCATTTGTTGCTTGGCATTTATATAAGTTGTTTCCGAGATTTATGGAATCATGTGTCTATGTATTTATGATGTATTCGTAATTAGAGTTACATATCAGATTTCAATGCATGATGTTGCTTTAAGTGAACTAAGTTTAGCCATTCACACAGGGTATATAAAGGGGGTTAAAATGGCGGCCTGCAGGCTGATAAAGACGGTCACGCCGAAACGTGTTCCTGTTTTGTGTAAATAAAATCTTTGGTTTGCCAATCGCGGAGTGCTGGTGACCTTAATGATTTTTAAGGTATCGTGTTTTATATATATATACATATATATATATATACATATATATAAGTTGAATTTTAGTAGCTTTTATACATAATTAGGCTTTGAACCACCTTTGAACCAGCAAGGGGAGGGTGTTGTGTAGCCATTTTAGTTATAGCTTCATACATGTTACTTTGGCAAACTAGGCCTGCCGCTGTGCAGTTTAACCTAGACATATTTTATTCAGCTTTGTTTTATTATTTTAATAATAGCCAAATTTGCGGTCTTGTTTTATTTTCTTTATCTAGCTGTTTATTATTATTTCTGTTACTTTTAACTCTGCCCATTATTATACTACTTTTAATTTTGCCCTGTTTAAATTTTTTAAGTTTTCCAGTTACCCGTCCAATTTTTGTTTAATTCCTGTTATCCCTGCATTATTTTTTTCTGTCTTTCATTTACTATTTTCATTCCACCTCTTCATTGCACTTCAATGATTCTGAGTCATCATCATCATAGGCTAGAGCTTTGCCCCTCCATTACAGAAGTTTTTGGTTGGATTGTTACCTGGCTTTTATGACATTTTGAACCAACAAAATGCAGAGTGATATTTTTGAGAGAAGATACTGCAGAACTTTAACGATGTATTGCAGTTGCATTTTGATTCAAAAAATTAGGAGGAAATGTACCTCGCATCTAAAAGCTGGATAATGTTTTATTCAAGCCACATCAGCCACCGGTGGAGCCGGTTCAAGTTCGGCTGCAGGAACAAATGGAGCAGGGGAGAAGCTGAGGTAGGTGGTAAGTCACATAGTTTGCTTATTGGTAATTACTATTCCTCACTAGCTACAAGGGCGTCATTGTGATCATTACTCCTAAAGTGGTGGTTGGCTTACTTATGGCCTCTTCTATCTACAACTCACCAAAAGCACACATAATGTACATTAAATTATGGTTTGATAGAAAACGGGAAAGAAGGGAAGGTTAAAAGAAAGGATGGGTGAAATGAACAAAAGGAAAGTATGTGTGGATGGATGAAAGGATGCATTAGGGAGTATTGGGTAAATAGATAGATGGGTGAAACAATGATTGACAAAATAGGTGGATAGAGGATATCAATGGGTGGATAATGGATTGTGAATTTTAGTGAAAGAATGGATGAGAGAAAGTAAAGCTTATGATATGGTGGCTATGGGTAAATAATATAGTGGGAAAACTAAAAAGATGATTGAATTACTGTTTGGATGAATAAACGAGGGAACTCTTCTGTAGAGCTGCTCACCTACTTCATTTACTTTATATTTTATGCTTTTCAAAGCTATGATTCAAAGTGAGGGGTATTTTAATTTGTGTTCTAATCCCTTAAATCACTGTATTTGTTAAACAAAGTAGATATGTATCCCACCCAACCATCATCATTCACCAACCATGTCGCTACCCATGGCATTTCACCACCTGTTACCGAAAAAGTGAAAAATAATTCAATTCATGCTTGCAGTGTTGGCTGTGCAATGTGCGTCTGCTTCAGTTAATGCACCTCTCAGTAATTAATTCCTTTATTCTTTCCTAAGTTCTTCCATTCCAGCCTACCAAGCAAATTGAAAAATCCATTCTTGGCATGTGCCACATTCTTATGACTATGAGAAGTATTTCCAAAGTATACTTCATTGTTTCCTCTAACAGCCTGTTCAGATTTTTCACTTTAGACTTTTGTCTACAAAGTGACTGAATAAGCCAAAGCTTATTGAATTTATGATTGTTGACATCACTCTATTCTATAGCAAAAGCTCTACCATCTGCCTTACTCTGCACTATGGTAAGTCAAGTTTCCTTTCCTTACTACCCAGAAAATGAATTTGTTGGAAAGAATTTGTGGTGGTGGGCGAGGCCAGTGAGTAAAGTGGGACTAGTTAGTGCCCGATTGGATTTCAAGTTTGGCGTAAGGGATGCTCTGTGACGAACTGCCAAATACAATCTATATAACCCATTCCTTTCCCTGTAGTGCAGTTCATTGTTTTACCCAACATCTACTTACAGTAGATGTGATAAATAATGTGTCTGCATTTTTCTACATGACATGTGTGACATATCGTATATATTCCTCTGCCTTTTTGGATTCAGGGTAGGAACTAAGTGAAAGGCAAAAGTGGTAGAACAGGGCCCTTGGAGTTAAAGATAGACAGTTGCCAACTACAGCTGCCCTAACTGCAGACAGTAGTAAAGGAAAAGAGGTTTACCCAATAACCCTACCTGACCTGGGTATAACATAGTATACAACAAAACTGGTCAAAAAGGCCGGGATAAATTATCAAATTTCTGAAAAACAAGTGATTAATACTCTTCTTAACAGAATTTATTTTAACATTTTGAAACAGGACAAAGCACAAACACATTTAAAATTAACTCTAAAAAGAGGGGATGTCCCAATTATACCAAAGCATAGCACAAACACTACAGATAAACAAGACATCAATAATTCAAGAACACATAATGAGAAATCAAAAGAGAGAAATACATCGCCTGGAGAATGTCCCAAAGTAATTTCCTCACAAAGAGGTAGTGATTACGAAGATCACTTATGGTCGTTATCCACTCAAATGCGGTAGTTGTGGATTCCTGTATCCACAAATGCCGGACACCTATCAATTTCTTCTTAGGGTTCCTTGCAATGTGCGGTGTAATTCTGGAGGGTCAAATGCACTTTATACCCAACCTCGCTGAGATCCACAAAGTGTTGACGCGTTTCGGCCCCTCCAATCTGGGCCTCATCAGGTCTACTAAGGGACAATACTGCCTAATAAAAAACCAAGAGAAACACAATAAACTTAAGGCCTAAAAAGACTGATAAGTGCCAGAAAATTATAAGTGCAAGCTATGTGGCTACCACAAAGTCTAAAACCCCAACATGCAAAACTGCAAAACAAAGCTCCACTCGCGGTGCCCATGTGAGACAAAGATATAACTCGAATTCTGCAAGTGTAAATCATGCACAATACCCCTTTATGGGCGTGAGGTTAAGCATGTAACTGTGTTAACATGCTGCATGGCTAGTGGGTCTATAGCTGTGGATAAAGCCTTATACCTTGGCTTGTCTTCAAGCTTATCTTGGCCCCGGGTCATCCTGTTGGATGGCCACCAACCAAGCAGGAGATAGGGGCCTGTCTGCAGCAGTAGAGCCTGCAAAACTATCCAAGCTGAATACCGGGGGCTGGTGGGCCTAGAGGAGTAAGCGGGTGAAATAGCTGCCTCGAACTCAGGACGCAGCACTGCAGCAAACCAGCGCTAGCCTCCTGGCCAGGACATCACCGGTGCCGATGCCAGCTGTCAGGGTCCCTGACTGCCACTGCTGCCAGACAAGGAGCATGGAGCAGAGCCTGGGCCAGTTCCAGACCCATATTGACAATGCTATCTTTTAAGCCTTTCTTTACATTTTCTTTTCTGGTAGGAGGGACTTGTTGTTGGTACAGAGGGTGTGGAGGGAGTTGGGATCGGGCTTCACTTTGGACTTTAGTTGGACTTTTTGGGGACAGGGCTATTTGGGGAGGGGGGGCCTGTTGCGGGTGAAAAGGGTGTTTTTTTGTTTTTGTTAAAAATAAAAAGGGGATACATTATTTTACTTGATTTAAGCCTCACATGTTTATTTTGGTGTTTTAGTTTTCACTGCTGTCTTTTAGTGTAGCCTGTTTTCTAAATATGCTAAAAAAATGGATGTCATTTACTTAAACCCTTGCAATACTACCCTGTGCAACTATATTGACAACTAGGAGATGATTGACATTGTCTATTTTGCCTATAAAAACCTAGATACAGACAGCCATCTTCTTCAGTAGGAGTTATCACTAAGTAAACAAGTTAACTTTAATCCATAATTCTTCTCTTACCTGAATAGATGAAGCAAGGGAGTTATCTTACTGCAGAGTTTTTCAAAAGGTAGCATCTTAAGGGGTTGGTAAGTGGTAGTATTAGCAGGCTAGCATGCTAATAGGGAAATAAGATGGTACCATACTCACCTAGCTGAACTCCAACTACAGGATTAATCAAAGGGTTATCCAACACTGTCAACTAGATTAAAAGAAAACAGAGAGTTAGTGGGTCATATTATGTCATATAACTTTAAGAAGACTGAGATCAGCCTACCAAAATGACAGTATTTGACATGCAACAAAGAAGAACTGATATGAAAACAAAAACTGCCAAAATCAATTTCTTCTGAGCAATGGCGAGGAGCTAGTATTTAAAAGCTAAACTTAAATTAAATCATTGAGTCAGCAGAAGTTGGCTCAGAGTCAAGAGTGGTTGGACAAGGTTAAGCATTTATGCAACACACAACACAACAGGCCTTAATGATGATTTTGATGGGACCAGTGTGAAATATTGCTCAGGTAAAAAAGGTAGTGTAGTGAGTTGGGGTCGCTTTTACCACATCTTCTCTAGCAAGTATGTGATCAATTTATAGTGTAAAATTAAGTTACACCTCAGTAAATCATACAGCCAGGGGAAGAGGGCTAGGAGCTTTATGAATGGATTGGAAAGGGAATTTGGGTAAAAGTGTGACAAAGACAAACAAAACACAAAATAAACCATGAGTACATTCATTGGGGCACCAAGCAGCATCCCATCATCAATCTGTTGTGGAAGGAAAAAATGAACAGATAAGTATGACACAGTTCAGTTGAATGTATTGCAAACAGTTCTTCTGCCCCAGGGAGCCCTAAGATAGTATATATTTAAATATTATGTCTTGTAGGTTTGAAAAATACAAATTATGGAGGATGGAAGTTAACCTTCCCATTCCAAAAATATTGATTGTTAAAAGAAAAACGAGACTGTATTGCCAAATTGTGTGGTGCATCTCCATTCTTCTTGGAATGTTCACCACTCTTGGGTGCCGGGATGAACCTGTCCTGTAGGAAAGCTGGAGTCTTGAGCTTTCATACAGTATTGTTCCTGCATGAGAGGACTAGGAAAAGGTCTGTTTATTGAAAAAACAGTAGCTGTATTATAGCGTAAAAAAGAAGGACAAAAGAAAGCAAGGTAAGCTTCATGAGAAGTCAGGAGTGTACCAAGAAGACTTCAAGGCAGAGCACAAACATAACGGGGAGTTTCACTTTTGAGCCAGGAATGCAGCAAACACACACTCAGCAGCATTTCTCAAATCAACACACACCACTCTCCAGTCCACAAAGCTGAGTGAGTACTAGGCCTCAGAGTCATCTTCGCCATCCATCCATCCATTTGAAGTCAATAAAATTTCAACTTTCTCCTTTTAGCTGTTGAGGTAGTCGCTCTGAGTAATTCCATCATCCTCCTGATTCTGAGGAACCCCATCCCAATCCCAAACCGAGTGAGGTAGACCTGTGTAGTCAAGTGCACTGCTGTTAAAGAACAGAGACAATAAATAAGAAATGAAAAAGAAAGAAAGAAAGAAAGAAAGAAAGAAAGAAAGAAAGAAAGAAAGAAAGAGAGAGAGAAAGAAAGAAAGAAATTTCATGAGGAATAATTAAAAGGTTCTATGGTGGCATACTCAGTCTGGGAAGTAGATTTTGTCCTCAAACCCAGGTGGTTTACCCAGAAGTAGGGCAGGAAACACACTTGATTCTGACAAATCATTCTCTTCTTCCTCCTGAGGTGTTTTGGGAACAGTGTAATCATGTAGTATAAAATGCTGATTCATTTTGACCATATTTAATCTCTCCACATTCTGAGGTGAGAGACCGGTCCTTCTCATTGTAACATCTGCATCAGCTGTTCTGAACAGACGTTCAGCAGACACACTGGCTACAGGACAAGCCTGGTACTTTATTGGAAGCGTGCTGAGCTCCTGCTATTGGCAGATCTTTACATACTAATACACCAACAGATTTTGATGCACATACACCTCTTTTGGGTCATCTAGATATTCCTTCAACATCCTCTGAAGTGTTATTGGTGCTGACACTTGCTCAACCTCTTTTGTCTTCACCTACACACTTGCCTTAAGACCTTCCACTTGAAACCAAACCAATGCAGAGGTTGGGTCTGATTCTTCTGATGCTGTTGTTGCTGGTGTTTGGCTGCTGTGAGAAAATACTGCCCTTCCTGGAAGTTGAAGGTGGCACCACAGAACTGCAGAGTGGGACTCTAAGTTCCTGCTTTTCTACTTCCAGTTCTCTGGCTTGCTCAACCATCAACCTATTATGTTTTGAAAAATCCCCTTCAGAAAAAGGAATAAAATAGGAAAGATTTTTTTTGTAGCGTGGATCAAGTAGGGTTGCACAGATGTACTTTTTGGATGAGATAATGTAATTTGGCAGCCTTGTATTAAAGGTTAAGCAATAGCTTAGGCTCTCAACCAAGGCATGCACTTCTGGGTTTTGGTTCACACCTCCGATAGAGAACCTTCGGATACCTTCTTTAGCTGGTTCTGTAGCAGATGCAAAAATGGGATAGCTATGGCTACTGTTGCATGCCATAGAAAGCTCCTAAAACTCTGTTCAAGGTCAAGACCTTTAGATGGCTTTTGCTTTGCCCCAATAAAAAGACCCAGTGTGCACATGTAATCCGTTGCCTGACATCTGGTCCACATGTCTGTCATCAAATGGATAGTGTGAGCAACACTTTACTGCAGAGCTTGTCTAACCAATTGCAGCACATCGCGATGCAGCACTGGAACAGCAACTCTGGCAGAATAAGTCAGACTTGGAACCTTACATTTCGGGGAGATGGCTGCCACAAATTCTAAGGATCCTACACCTTCTGCAAAAGAAATAGGGAGATGGTCCAGCGCTAACATTGTTGCTAGCTTCCCATTATACAAACCTGCCATTGGGTGGTTGCAGTCATATTGTCCCTTCTGCGTAAGCATGTCCCTAATTGTAGTCTGGGTTTTCTTCTTTTATGGGGCCACTGACACATGTGACTTTTGAGATGTAGGTGGTGGTAGACTCAAAGTGAGTCATGGTGCACTCACCATATGCTGTGGTGTCTCCATCTGACTCTGAGCCTTTCTGTGCCATTGTGAGTTCGGCCAGGCAAGAGATTCTGGTGCACTTGTGGAGACAGTACTGCTTTGCATAAGGATGTCACCCTCTTCTTCCTCACCTTCTACCATGATTTGACCAGTTGTAGCTGATGTCTACTGGCTCTCCTCACCTCCACCACTGTGACCACGTTCAGCAATGTTTTAAGGTGATCCTCCCACTGGATTTTGTGATTTTTTTTTTCATATAGGTCAGCAGGCCTTCAGTATCATAATATGAATCAGGCTTACCACAATGAACAGTCATGTGACAAATGGAACATATTACAGTGTTTTCCTCTTGTTTGCTAATTGTAAAAAAGTCCCAAAGTGGGAAGAAGAACTTTCCTCTTTGGGCCACTGCCAATGCTTGAAGAAGAATTGGATGATGGCGATTATGTCGATTGTCTCTCTGCAGTGCATATGTCTATTGAGGTATGGGTTGGTGCAGGTCTCTGCTGGGGCCTTACAAATATATTGGCGCTAGGGGTGCTGCCTGTGCCTCATCTCTTGGTGCAGATTGGATAGTAATGTCACACTTCTTTGTGCCAGCTTTGACAATGACTGGTTTGTGTTCATCACCCTCCTCATCATCATCCCTTTCCATGACTCTGAGGCTTTCTGGAACTTTTCTTTTCCCTTGCTTCTCCTGGCGTCTCCCAGACTCTGCAGAGGTCCAATTCAAGCCCCTATCATTGTCATGAGAAGTGTTGCTTAGAGAAGATGGTGGAGCAGTACCCTTCCTTTTTCTTGATGGAGATCTGGGAGCCATTGATTCTATAAGAGGAGGTCCTTGTTCGGCAGAAAGTTCAATTTCCTGTTGTGCTTCAACTTCAGGAAGATCTACTATTACTGGCTATAGCTGACGTCCACTTTGCTCTATTTCCTGAAACAACTGGGTACCACCTTACGAAAGGGACAAATCTAATTCAACATCACTGCTCGTCAGCGTTGCCCTGATTACATTGGCTCCCTAACTGACAGACATTGTCTTGGGCTTAGGTTTAGGTGGTGCTCTTGATGTAGGAGTGCTGCTCCCAGGTTCCTCCCCAGAGGCCGGTGTGGAAGGCACACATCTCCCAAAAAAGGTTGCGCTTCCCACTCCACTGAAGGTAAGCTGCATCTTCTCACTGCCCACTTTCTTGGGAGCAGCTTTATTTGGGTTCATCTTAACCTCTGAGTTCGCAATGGCACTTAGATGCACAAGTGGAAGAGTTTGGAGGACCGAAGTAAGTGTAAGGCATTCTCTTTGGCAGTGTTGCGAGAGATGTGAGGTCTCTTCTCTTGTGCACCTAAAAGCAACCAAGTAAGAGAAATATGTAGTTACTGAAACGTGGCTTTGTTACATTTTGACAAAATACAGACAAATGCAATCTTAGTGTGGTTACTTATGTAAAAAATGCCAATTTAATCAAACATTGTAAAGTCAAACCACACCATAACATTTAATTTCAAATCAGACAGCACAACATGCAGATACAGCACTGTGCTTTATCCCATCTGTTTTCATTTAAAGAGGACACCTGGGGTAGTCAGAGCGAGGTGCATGGGCAAATGGAATAGTACTTTAAAAAACTATGGCGGGGAGGCTGTTCAGGGGAAACGGAATAATCATTCAAAAAATTAATTATGATGCTGATTTGTCTGCAGTGCTCCGCAGCAGGGTGTCCAAGAGGAAATGTAATTATTATACACCTAAAGAAACTGAATGCTGTAGTACAGCTGTGTATCTTTGGTGAATGGATGGAGGAATGGATGGGGCTGAATGGATGGATCAAGGTAAATGCAGAATTAAATACAATTAAATAAAAAAATTAACAATCTAAAACAAAAAATGCACATAAAAACAAGAAAACTAAAATTAAAATATAAAACTACTAATACAAAAATATAAAATAAAATACAAAAATAAAATACAAAAATGTAAAGAAACAATTAAAATAAAAAAATGAAACAAGCAACTTAATTAAAAAATAATAGAATAAAAAAGTGGCAAAGACACACTGGTTGGATGGACAAAATAACTCCCACTCACATGGTCAAACAACAACAAGGAGCATGGAGGCATGCAAACAAAGAACACATGCAAGCTCTTGGCAAAGTGACATTAGCTGGATGGACAAAATTGCTGCCAGCCACATGGTCAAATGACAATAACAAGGAGCAAGGAGAAATGGTGAACAAAGAAAAAACACGTGCAAGCCTAGGGCAAAGGAACACTGCCTGCATGCACAACATATCTGCTGGCCACATGGTTAAACAACAAGGAGCAAGGAGAACAAAGTAGAACACATGCAAGTCTAAGACAAAGACACAATAGCTGAATGCAGAAAATGGCCACCAGATGCATGGTCAAACAACAACTGCAAACAAAGAGGCTTCGAGAACAAAGAACACATGCAAGCCTATGGACATAGACTATACAAAATGGCTCCTGACCAGACCACATAGAGAACAAAGAAAAATGGTGGACGGTGACAAACACACACACACAATATGACATACCTATAATTATGAAGACCAGTCATGATCGTAATGACATGTGTATTTACTATTCGACCTCCATGCAGACTTTGATAGTTGGGAAGGTTATAAAGGGACTGAGGCAAATATAACTGCACTTTTAGGCCCTGATTTATACTTTTTGGTGCAAAACTACACCAACTCAGTTTTGCACCAAAAAGTTTAGCTCCGGCTTGCACCATTTCTGTGCACCAGCCGGGCACCACATTTATGGAATGGTGCAAGCCGGTGCAAAGGGTAGGCTGTCGGCAAACAAAATGACTTTAGTCAGGTTGGGCTGGCAGTATGGAAGAAGGGGTTTTTGCACCAAAAAATGACGTTAGGCAGGTTAGAGTACGGAAAATGACTCTAACCTGTCTAGAGTCATTTTCTAATGCAAAACCATCCATACCACATGACTCCTGTCTTAGAAAAGACAGGAGTCATGCCCACCACCCCAATGGTCAGCGCAGGGGGCCCAGGGTCTCCTGGGCATGGCCATTGCACCCAGTGTCATGTAGGGGGGCCCATTTCAGGGCCCTCAATGGCACTTTAAAAAATAAAATACTTACCTGTACTTACCTGAGATGGGGTCCCCCATCCTCCGCTGTCCCTCTGGTGTGGGTGGCGGCATCCCTGGGGCCTGGGGAGGGCACCTGTGGGCTTATTGCATGATGTTCCACCATGGAAAAAGGCCCACAGGTTCCCTAATGCCTGCCCTGACGCAGCCATAAAAAAATGGGGCAGAGCAAGCTTTGCACCATTTTTTGACCCCTCCTCCCTTCCGTTCACCATTTTTGCATTGGAGTATAAATATGGCGTTAAGGCGATAGAGTCATTTTTTGCAGAGGAACGCCTACCTTGCATCTCATTAAGGCAAGCTAGGTTTCCACTTCCAAAAATGACTTTAACTCCATAAATTTGGTGCTAGATGGGTCTAGCACCAAAGTATAAATATGGAGTTAGTTTTGCACCGAATTAGAGTAAAAAAAGAAAATGACGCTAATTCAGTGCAAACAGAGTATAAATATGCCCCTTAGTTTTTTGATACACTTGCTCAAAACTTCCTGAACAGACTACGGGGACCGTTCCTCATAATGCACTGGTCCTCACAAGGGTAGTGTTTCTCTTGAACATAAAGTGTTTACCCACCCTATTAGTATTGAACCAGTCCTCACAGCGTGGGCTATACATGCCCACACAAACACCCATATACACACACACACACACTCTCCATAAAGAGGCATGGTGAAAACTCTGAAGAAAACCCTAACATTAATTCAGCAATGCAAAACACGTAAATTAACCAAACTATAACATTTCACACTTACAGTACACACATGGCACATCCTCCGATGCCATCAAATATTGCCACAAGACGTATACGCTTTTTGCAAAAAATAATGAAATGCAAAAAATAGGCATAATTTTTAATTTAATCCAATGCCATCTCTGCCCTAAATTATGATTTAAAGACATATACAATGTAAATATTTATTTCATGCACCATTTCGTGCCCCCTAGCCAGATGGAAACCCCTGTAATTAGATTAGGAGAGGGACTGAAAGGGGAGTTTGGAGTAAGGTTAGCCCCACATTGTGAGTGAGCTTAGCTACGTCTGAACCTTCAGGAGAGATTTACTCCATCTTGAATTTTTGAGAAACAGTGCTTTCTGGAATTGAAATGTACCACACTTCACAGTAAGTGTTCATCACAGAAGGTAGGACCCTATACCTCTTTGATCAAGGGTACCCCCTGCTTGCTAGCCCAAGAACCTGGATAAAAGTGGAAGGGCTGTCCAGAAACTCAGACACCTACTGGAAGACATCAGAAGGACTGCTCTGGTGAGCCCCATGTCTGCCCCAAGAAGGACTGCATTCTGAAGGTCTGCACTTGCTGCATACTCTGGCCTTCACCATAAATAGGTATTTGCCTTGCTTTTGATGATTCAGGAGTGGACACTATATGAGCAACAGGTACAAAGCAATTACCAAGATTCCCCTGCATCAAGTCCTACGAGAAGAGCCCAGCTGACCCACATCCAGTGGACTTTTAAGAATTTGACCATGTACATTGTGGGAATTGTAATCCTAACTCCCACGGAGCAAGTCAGAGCTTCTGGAACCTTGGATTGTGGATGTAAACACTTCAAGCCCCAAAACAACCTTCTGGAATGAGATCCAGAAGTTTTCAGAAGTTTGGCGCATTTTGGGATAAAAGTATCATTAGGTGACTGACCTGTCATTGAAAGCCAAGCCAGTGATGTTAAACAGCGACCTGACCTAAATTTCAGGTTTGCCTCACTGAAGTTTCAAAGCTTTTTGCTGTCAAAAACTCCAGGAGTTGACTGAGGCAGAGTGCTGAACCACGCCACCATCATCGAACCGCACACCGGCTTAGGGAAGAGACACGCTAAATGTCAAGAGAAAAAGTACCAAAAAAAAAGACTGCAGGCCTGATTTAGATATTGACAGATGAGTTACTCCGTCACAATGGTGACAGATATCCCTTCTGCTGAAATCTAAATGCCATAGGATACAATGGGATTTAAATTTCAGCAGTTGGGATATCTGTCACTGTTGTGATAGAGTAACTCATCACTCAGTATCTGAATAAGGCCCTAAGTCCAAAGATACATTTTTGACCGAGGCCTACCACTCACTGTATCCAACTTGTGCTCCGTCACAGTCACCGTCAAATTTTGACTTTGTCCCGGTCAGACACAACAAGATGGACAGGGTTGGCTCTTTTTGCTTTTAAGCACTGGAAAGCATGTTGTTTGATTTGATCTTTAAAAATTCATATCTTCGGTTGCCTATATAGGATTTGTGTCATTTTGGTGCCATTTTAAAGATAAAATATTTCCTATTTTTCTAGATTGGTGTTGGATTTTTAGTATGTGTTGTGTCTTACTTATTTGCTGTTTTGTTGATATTAAGGGGGTTATTACAACTTTGGAGGAGGTGTTAATCCGTCTCAAAAGTGACGGTAAAGTGACGGATATACCACCAGCCGTATTACGAGTTCCATAGGATATAATGAACTCATTATACGGCTGGTGATATATCCTTCACTTTACTGTCACTTTTGTGATGGATTAACACCTCCTCCAAAGTTGTAATAACCCCCTAAGTGTTTTACACACCTGTCTCCTAACTTAGGCTTAACTGTACATAGTCTAAGCTACCGGGGGTTGAGCAAGGACTAATTGCTTGAGACCTTGACTAGACCTTATTTGTGATTGTGGCCTTTTTACCAAGCATACGTACCTACCTGCCCTTAGTAATAAACCATTTACCAACATATATCATGCTGGGAAAGGCACTGATGGCGGCAGTACTCAGGAACAAAGAAAGACAGACCAAGAAAGGTAAAGAGATGAAGGGTTACCAAACTGGACCTCAGTAACCCATTGTGAAACAATGATGAGGTGAAAATGGTACCCACAGGAGCTCAGAGGTGTTACTGCAGTGAATACCTAGGAAATGACACAAAATATGTCAGAAACAGTAGAATTTGATGTGGTCACTGAAGGGACCATACATTTATTTGTACTGGAACCATTAGCTCATTATCAATGGGCAAACACCCATAATTCGTGATGGTCAAAAGAGGAAAGCACAAGCACATAATCCTGCTACCAAAGTGGTACTATTAAAAAAAGGAGTTGAGGTCCCAGCTCAGTTGGCAAAATGTCTGGCAATATCCAATGTTATTAAAGATTTAGGCTGCTTTAATCCATAAATTTATATACACACGAACAGTTGAACATGTTACAAGGCACCAGTAGCGTGTTTGTCCACTTAGAGGTGAGAACAAATTCATGGCTTTGCTATCTGGGAAGGAGCGAAAATATGGAATAAAATATAGGAAGCAGCATCAAATGTAAAATCTATGGGGGGCATATGGATACACATAGCACTAGCCGAGAAAATGATGCTGTAGACGTAATGGCCTGAACTGATGCATCTGCCACATCAACAGTGAAGGAGCCAATAGAAGCAGTGTTGCAGAGGCTAGCAACCATGGACGTGTTGCAATACTTAGTGAATGCATGTGGGGTGCCAGAATAAATCCAGAGTGACAATGGTACCTACTTCATTAAAGATGAAGCATAATCCTGGGCAAAAGAATGAGGAGTTTAATGGTCACCACATATTCCTTGTCACCCACAGACATCGGGCCTAGTGGAATGAAGCAATTTGCTATTGAAAAATTAGATAAAGAAATTGGTGCCAAGGAGGGTTTAGATGGATGGGATTGAGTGTTTATATGGGGCTTATTAATTCTAAACAACTGCCTACTGGCACACACCCATTGATCAATTGACATGAAAGGATAAGGACATACCCACACAATCATAATGAAGTTGAATAGTGATAGTTCATACCCAGAGAAGGGGATCTCCCTCCATAGCGTACGATAAAACCATGCAGTGGCGGAGGTACATGATAATGTTTGTGTGAAAAAACAATATTACAAAACAGAATACAAAATTAGATAGCCAAGTTCAGCACATCATTGTGCCATGGACTCACTAGACAACTATAGAGACTCCAGGACAGAAGGTGTATGTTCTACACAGGGGATGTGAAACAGACCATCAGCAAGGGGAAATTGTACTGCAAGGACTAGGGCCAACAAGTCTATTTCCCTCTTTACAAACTTGTGCCTCCCAATTAGAAGCGTCATGGCCTAGTAATATCCTTCTGGGAATGCTGCGAGAATATGGACATCAGTAGAATGCTACAGACTGTTGGGTGTGCAGCTATATAATGCCACACAAGCAGAAGAAGTGTTGCGAGCTATAGGATTACCATGGCATAACATAAAGTCACAAGGAGAAGAAGCCATTGCTTTTCAAAAGGAAGTTTGTGGACTAACATCCATATCACAAATTTGCATTGATTGACACTAGTATATTCAAGACTAGCATAAATATTTGGATATAGGCAATAGGAAGAACTGGAACTTTTAAGAGGCAAACTACTCATAACAATACCAAATGCTTAATTCTGACTTTCAACTGTATTTCAGTGTGAAGGAGCAAAAGCAGCATAGGAGGATGCAGTATTGTTTGACACTAGCTCCCATCTTGCTACTCAAGATCAACTCCAACAACTTTTTGTGGAGGCAGTATGGTTATTACCTAGGGATTAAATTATCTGTGTGACAATCAAGTGCATAGATGGTTATCCTAAAAATGTGTAGAGGAGCATGCATTTTAGATACTGTGATTTTAGGAGATCGGCAAGTGGGAACCTTGCCCAACAGGAAAGCATATGCAATGTGCAAGGGATTGTGGGGGCAGGAGAAAATTACGGTGAACAGCTATTTTTGCTTTTAGATGCAGATTCAAAGAACACTATAGATGCTATAGAGAAAGTTAACAGGAGCAAATTCAAATTTGCATTGTTGCCCTAAAAAATATTTGGCACTAGATTATATACTAGCCACAAAGAGCCAAGTGTGTGCCCTTGTAGGAAAGAATGCTTAGTGAGTAATAAAACTAACCAGGAGGGAACAGATTGTTTGGGAAAACATACGGGAAATCTAATTATGTCTCCGTTTTGGGGCTGAATTAGGGATTTTAGACTGATTGAAGTAGTGGTACTAGAGGGTTTTAGTGGAATTAGTTATAATTGGTAGGATGTATTTATCATTAATTGTGACAACCATTTTTGTCATAATGGTTACGTTAATGGCAAATCTCCATATTCATTGCCAAGAGGTGTAGTATGTAGGTAATTTATGGAGTCTGGTCATGTCCTGAGAAAACTGTAATAAATGATGGATTGGTCATGAAGGGAATGGTTGAATACATAACAAGGACATGTTGGCATGTTATGTACAACCTAATCAAAGCCACGTATTAACAGAGCTGGGGATTGTGTAAGAAGGGAAATACTACATTGATAAGAACATGTTGCTAAATGTTAACCATGGAGATAGGGAGAGCAATCTGCAATAAAAGTGAACATTTCTTGGAATTGTCTTGTTGGAATGTTTATGACAGGTGTTGAACGAGGTAAAGAGAGCTCCTAACTAGATCAGGGCCTTCGTGCTGGGTGGAGTGGTGCAGACAGAAAGCTTTCCAGCTTGATATGTGATGATGATTGTATTACTGTTGCTGTCTGTAAGCTGCCTGTGATGCAAAGCTAAGTAAAACTAATATTTTGCACATTGATGGTGTTATGTTTGTACTTTCTTAATCGAGAATAAGAATGAAATCTAATTTAATAAGTTAGTGGCATACAATAATAAGTGTATTTTCTATCATGAAATGTCTCCAAACATATTTACTTGAATGCTTTTACTATATACCATGTGTGACTGTGCAAACATAAATGATGGTTTTCTCATATCAAAATCTATGCAGGTGCATATCATATATATACACATATACATATATATATACATATATACATATGTATACACATACACACACATATATATACATATATATATATATATATATATATATATGTATATATATATATATATATATATATATATATATATATATATATATATATATATAAATACATTACCCATATGCACACAGACACACACACATATAGGACAAACCCTCAACATGCACAGTTTTCTCATCAATAATTTTATTGCAAATGTTGAAGTGATATCATCAATGATATCACAGGAGATGCCATTAGGGATGTAATATGTGGGGTAAGTATCCGCGCATTTTGGGGGCACAAGTTATAGTTACCGTAGAGCACAAGTTATAGTGTTTAGAGATAACTATACCTATAACCTTTATATTTCTCTTGTTTTGTGTGTCTAAAATCTGACCTTAACGATAACTTTCTCTAACTTTTTTTTAGTCAATTTCTGAAATTTTTTAATTCTCCTTCCTAACTATAAGGTGCCTGTAACCTTTTTTTCAGAGAATTTCTAAGGTTTCTTTAACATTTAGTGATAGCGAATTACCCCATGTTAATACAACCGTGACATTGCTGGCCAAGCTCCCCTAGGCACCCAACCCCAGGCCACACGCAGCCTTTGGTTATGCACAGCAGGGGTTAGTCACAGGGGCCTGGCCTACAGGCAAGCCTTACATTCAACCTCCATAGGCACCCAATCCCGCTTCATGCACGGCATTTGGCCATGTGCAGGGTTGGCCACCAGCATTTTTCATTGTTTAATTGCATAGAAAACACCCTTACTTTGCACTGAATACATTCAATAAGTTGGGAATTTACAGCAGCATAGCTTCAGCTCAGACACCTGTTATGTTTGTATTTGTAAGTGCTCCCATTGAGGTTTAATTTATGTGAAATGAGCATTGGTGCCAGAAAGGATCCTCACCTGTTTAGTAGTCCAAGAGGAGTCCACAGTATTGAGCAAAATGTCTACCCAACTGGAGTATTTTCTAGTAGCTAATTAGTAATTGATACCTTATTGGGCAAATGTATAGTGTACATTGTAGGCTACCACTGTGTAAAGGACCAAGAGGTAATGCGTCCAGTGACCATGTCTGCTGTATTTTTGGTAATGTGACTGTTCCTCAAGCACGTTCCCACTAAAATTAGTGTAAACATGCACTTTTGTAGACCGCAGCAGGAGACTGAATTCCCTCGTGGTCTATTGCTCCCTCATGCATGAAGCAGAAAGAAATGCTGCTCCCTGCCTGCGGGATCCATGATTTCATCTGTTTTCCAGCTTGCTGTCAAGCAGGCAGGAAAGCAGATGAAAACTACATTCCCAGTTAGCAGGATTAGTTTCCCTGCTCCAGCCAGCTGCAAGCAGACATACAGTTTACTCTCACTTGGCAGCTGCTGTCATAGCTCCTGACAAGCAACAGCAAACTACTATGTACTGAGCACTGCATCTCAGGACTTAATAGCCAGCCCTGGAGGTTGGCGGTCCCCAGGGCCATTAATGGTTTCAAGCAAGGGATTGTGCAGCCCCCTCTTTTCTTTTTAGGGCCAGTCCCAGGAAGGTGGTGGTCACCTCGGCTGAATATGGCCCTGGAAGGGGCCCTGGGGCTCTCATGAGCCCCAGGAGGAGGGCCGTACGCCCCCCCTCCAATTTATAAATGAAGCCCGGTGGAAGATGGTGGCCCCCAGGGCTCTTACAAACCTCAAGAGGGGGGCCATGTGTGCCCCATGCACACAAATTATACATTGGCATGCCCCTAGGACGTGGCCCATCTGGGTGCTAAACTTTAAACAAGTGCAGGAGACCACCCTTGTTTTTTCATTACATTTTTCCTGGTGTCCGCAGATCTTCTGTGGTTTAAAGGGAAACATTTTTTTAAAACTGCTTTGTGGGGTCCCTGGGAGACCTCCAGGCCTAGGGGGTCAGGGTATTCAAATTCCTGTGTTTTTTTATGGTTGAAAATGTTATGTTTTTACTGAACATTTCACTGAACTAGAAAGTTATTTATAACTGTTTTTCATTGTGAATTTGTATATGCATTTGATGAAATTTTTTTAAGCTGGTTACTTATATTTATAGTATAAGTAGCGCATATTCTTGTCACCTCATTCATCAGACTGCATTAATTGTAACTCATACCTTTTTGATGCACTGTTTATATCCTTGCATACTACATCACTTGTAGCATGTAAAATCATAGCATTCATAAGAGCAATTATAACTTCTCAAATTACATTACCAAAGGGCATGGTAGGATGGCAATTTATAGTAAGTTTTGTCTGGTTAGTGAGCTGTAAAGAGTGTGTACCAAGGTCCGCTATTTATAATCATTTGAAGATGGTGGATAAATTATAAATTAAATATTATATCTATAACTTTACAATTTGTAAAGTTTGTGTAGTTTAAACTTGGTTTGCAAGGGCAAAATAGGTGTTCCCAGCTATAACTAAGCTTTAACCTTTGTTGCTGTAATTAAATGTCAATGCTTTTTAAAGTTTTCAATAATTATGTGTTTCAAATCAGAGTCCAGTGTTGTAAGTAGAAACATTTGTAGAGTGTCATACAGTACAGTGGAGGAGAGAGATGTAAAGTCTATTGTCACAGAGTATTGTAGATTGGAATAGAATGGATTGGAGTAGAGTATAGTAGCTTATTGTACACTGGCATAGAGTGTGGTAGAGTGTTATACATGTATTGGCATTGTGTCTCATATAGTGGAGACAAGTATTGTAGACTAGAGCGGTGAGTTGTGCAGTGGAATTTTGTGTTGAACAGTAGAGTAGGGTGTAGAAGGATGTCATATGATGAAGTATCATCAAGTGGAGTGTTGTAAGCACAGTGAAGAAGAGTGTTGTAGGGTGGAGTGCTGTGTCATACAGTGGAGTGACTTATAGAGAAATTGAGTGGCTTGTCATCAAGTGTCATACAATGTAGTACAGTGGTGCAGAGCGGATCAACATAGTGTGGATTAGAGTGCCATGGAGTGGCATAAAGATTGGTACAGAGTTGTAGAGTTAAGGTGCATACAGTGAAGTAGAGTGTTGGACAGTGGAGTTGCATAGAGCAGAGTATAGTACAGTGACCTAGAGTGGTATAAAGAATAGTAGAGTGAAGAATAGTGGTTTGGAGTACATTGGAGTGCGGTAAACTAGAGTGGATTAAAGTATTAGAGGGTGGAGAGGCATGTCGTGGACAATAGTGGTGTGGAGTGCAGTGGAGTGGAATGTCGTAGCATACAGGCTAAAGTGGAGTATCATGTTGTACAGTCAAGTGTAGTGGGGTCTCCTGCAGTATTGGAAAGTGATGTATACTACAGTAGAGTAGAGTGGCATACAGTGTAGTCAATTTTTATAGAGTGGAGTGGTATACAGTACAGTGTTTGTAGAGTGTGACAGAGTGGATTGACGTACAGTGTTATAAAGAGTACAATGGCATAGAGTGGAGTAGAGTGGAGTGGCATAGGGTGCAGTAGTAGAGTAGAGTGGGGTACTGTGTCAGAGGAGAGTGGAGTAAAATGGGGTGCAGTGGCATACAGAGAGCTGAATGCATGGTGGTATAGTGGACCAGAGTATCCTATAGTAGAATGGAGTAGAGTGACTTTCAGTATAATACAGCGCTGTACAATGGAATGAAGGAGTATAGACAGGGGTAAAGTGTCAGAGAGTGGCAAACAGTGTAGTAGAGTGTTGTGGAGAGGAGTTGCATATAGCACAGTCGTGTGTGAAACAGCGGAGCTGCATTGAGTGGATTGCTGTATAGTGGCATAGAGTGAGGTACATTTTTGTAAAGTGGAGTAGAGTCGAGTAGAGTGACGTACAATACAGTGTATTGTTGTGTCATAGAGGCAAATGGCATGGGAGGAGTGTAACGAAGCATAGGTAGTAAACTGTTATAAATTGTAGTGGGCTCTTGTACAGTAGAGTGTAGTGCTGTGTCATATAAAAAAAAATTATATAGTGGAATAGAGTGTTGTACTTTGGAATGCATGGGCATGGACTGGAGTATAGAGTCGGACAGTGGAGTTTATGAAGAACGAGTGGAATAGAATGTCGTAGAGTGTCATTAAGTGTGGTAGACTTTTATAGAGTGGAAGAGAGTGCGTCACAATAGAGCAGTGTAGAGTGGGGTCACACACACTGTGAGTGAAGTAGCATTGGAATAGCTTACAGTGGAATATAGTACAGAGGAGTGTTGAAGAGTGGAGTGACATAGAGAGCAATATCATAGAGGGGGTGATGTACTGTGGAGTGGCATAGAGTGGAGTAGGGCACAATGGATTAGAATGGAGTGGGGTGGCATACAATCAAGTGGTGTAGTGTAAAGTCAAATAAACTGTTATAAATTGGAATGGTGTCTCATACAGTAGAGTGGAGGGCTATGCTGTACAGTGCTAGAAATGGTCACAGAGTGAAGTAGACTGTTGTAAAATAACGTGTATGGGCAAGGAGTTGAGTCCAAATTTGTAAAGTGGATTTAACAGGGATTGGAGTGAAGTCTAACAGAGTGGCGTAAAGTGTAGTAGAGTTTTGTTGAGTGGAGTTGTAAAGAGTGGAGGAGAGTACATTGGAGTGGTGTAGAGTGGAGTAGCATACAGTGAGTAACATAAAGTCAAATAGCGTAGAGTGGAGTAGCATAGACTGGGTGGCATACATTGAAGGGGTGTAGAGTGTAACATCAAAAACGCATAATATTGTTGCATCCAGTGGAATGGTGTGCAGTTCAGTGGTGTAGACTGTAATGGGGTATTGTTGGGTGGGGTAGAGTGTAATAGCATACACTAGAGGGGCATACACTGTTGTAGGGCCCATGCTCAGTCTTAATTATAGATTTCCATTTTAGCGTGACATCTTTTTCTAATGGTGAATTTTTACATAATTTCATTAACATGAGAATGGGCTGCAAACACATTTATTCTTGGTAGGCATTGTTTCCCTGTAGTTTGCACATTTTGTTCCAGGGCAGTACAATTAGAGCGCAATGTTTTTGTTTCATTTTATTTCCTGTGTGTTGTCAGGAGACAACTTATTTATGCTAGATACGCTAGATGTGCACCTCTGTCAGTGCAATAAAGACAGCGTTCTATTATATAAACAATAATAATGTTAGGCTTGGGGAGAGGAGCACTTAATTCTGGGATTATCATGGAACCTCACACACCCACACAGCTACTCATCCAGCCACTCACACATCCATACAGCCACTGACATAGCCATGCACATTCCCATTCAGCCACACATACACCCACTCACACACCTAGTCGCACACTCACACACCGACTTACACATCCAGAGAAGCATTCACACAACTGCTCACACCCACACACCCACTCACATATCCATGCAACCACTCACAAACTACTCACACACCCATTCTTTCTCTGAGAGACAAACTCACACACCCACACAGCCACTCATGCATCCTTTCAAATGCAATCACACAGCCCACATACCCAGTTATACAATGACATACTCACTCATACACATATACAATCACTAACACCTCAACTGACAGAAACACACAACTATTTACACACCCCGGCAGAGACCCACACAATTACAGAAACAACCACTCACAAACTCACTCACACATTCACAAATACACTTACAGACCTACATAGCCCCTTTCACACACACTCACACACATGCAGAAACTCAAACACACACTAACATACTCATACACCCACAAACACAGTAACTGATGCACTAGGTTATCGATCCACAGAAACAGCTAGACACCTACTGGGATATTCATAGAATTACTTGTGTACCCAATCAGAGACTCATACAAATACTCACACACCTATTTACACAATGATACAGCCACTCCCACACTCTCTCACATATCAATGTAGCCAGTTGTACGCCTACTGTATTAAATGTGTTGTTCTATTGCATTAACCCTTTGGGTGGTGTAGGAAAGTCCTCCTTTTTGCCCTGGTCACCTCCAAGCATTTTGGACAGATACTGTTGGTTACTGACTCTTGGCTGTGCTCTGCATACTGCTTACCAGTCCCAGGGCCAGTGCTCTGTGTAAAATGGATATGCAAATTAGGCTAATTATAATTGTCATAACAACCTACCTATAAGTCCCTAGTATATGGTAGGGCATGTAGGTTTATGGACCCCAGCATAAGTAGTGCACCCGTAGGTGCACTGCTGAGGTGCCCAGTTGCATTTTAACTGCAGGCCTGCCTTTCTGGCTGCTTTTAAACTAAAGTAATACACAAATTCAACTTTAGAATTAAAAGTTCTTCCAAAGTATTAAACTACCTTATTTTTACATATGTCACCCCTAAGGTGTGCCATAAGTGGCCCCAGGGTGGGTGCCATCTAATATAAGCAGGGACCTTATAACAATTGGTTTATAAGCCCTGGTGAGGTAAAACAGCCAAATCTGTTTTTCCATCGCTGCAGTGAATGGTCTCCAAAGGCTAAAATGGGGAGACTTTATTTTAATTAACACAGTCCCCAGTGCCAGATATCTTGAGTTTGGTATCAAATTAATTGTTTGAATACATTCCACAACTTGCCATTGTTTGATTTAATATGACTAGCTCAGGTAAAGAGTTTTAAAACTCTACCTGAAAGTTGCCAGCTTCAGCTCTGTAGTGCCCTTCTCTGATTGTCCAGACTCTGGTAGCCTGGCCAGGTTGCCTTGATGAGGTGTGAAGTGGACTGGGCTGAACACAAAGGATGTGCCTGGGGAGGAGATCTGCTTCAGCAGATGGTGAAACAGGACGGGGGAGAGAAGCCAAACTGGTCATCAATGGCAGGGAAGGACATTTGGAGCTGCTCAGGACCTCCCCCATTTCCTGCAACTCCAAACAATTAGGTATCCTCTTGTTTATTTTAGAAGAGGCAGGAGAGGGGTGTGTTTAGAATTTGTAGCCACACCAGTGGGTGGCCTCAGCCAGAACCAACTTCGAAAAATCAGTATCAACCATGTTGGATTTTTGAAGAATGTTTCTCCCTGGGATCGCTTTTTGCCACACTTCCCAGGAAGTGGTCATCCAAGGGGGAAGTGGCCTACCTGTGATTGGACAGTCGGCTTCCCCTGCTTTTTTCAACAGGAGCAAGAATAAGTATGGAAGAGCTGCACCCACACCTCAGATCCTTACAATGAAGAACATCATAAGAAGAAGGGCTGCCCTGCTGGACCCCTGACCTGCACCCGGACACTGCATTCTGAAGGACTGCATGAGCTGCACAGTTGGCTTCACCACTAAAAGGACTTTGCCTGGCTTCAACTGGTTCAAGAAGGGACTCCCTGCTTGCTAAAGGTGAAAAATAGCTAACCAGACATCAAATGTTGAAGAAACTGATGGGCTGATGACTGTCATTTTTGCGTTTGTGCCAGGTGCATTCAGGGAATTAGAGTCCTAACCCTCAAGGAGCAACTCAGAGCTTCTGGAACCTTGGGGTGAGCTGTAAACTCCTAAAGGACCTTCAAAGACCTTCTGGAAGTAGATCCAAAGGTTTGGAGAAGTTTGGAGAGAAAAAGCTCCAAAAAAGTGACTAAGGGGGTCATTACAACATTGGCGGTAAAAGGCGCTTACCGCCGTGCAAAAGACCGCCAATACACTGCCGCGACCGTGGAATCCCGCCACAGCTATTATGACCCACATCTCGGAATCCGCCGAAATTCAGACACCCACACAAGTCCGCCACAACAAAGGTCAGTGTTAAACTGGCGAAAACAAAACCTCCAACTCCATGCCAACAGAAACACGCCCATGCTATTACGACCCACGAATCCACGCGGCGGTCTTTCAGCCACAGTATTCCATTGGCGGTACACACCGCCGTGCTCAAAATAAACACACATCTCCAAAACACCGCCACATTGGACAATTCGAAATACACACACCTGATACACATACAAACAATACGGCCACACACCCAACACAATATAAAACACACACCCACATCACCCACAAACCCCTATGACCAAAAAATAGAGACGAAGGCCAGAGAGAGAGCACAGAATAGACAACCCCATCACACAGAGGCACACAACACCATCACCCACACAACATCCACGCACAAGACACCACACACCACTACACATCACCACACACACCACCCCACACATCACCTACACCACCCCATGTCACGCCAAAGACACCCCCGGTTTTCCGAGGAGGAGCTCAGGGTCATAGTGGAGGAAATCCTACGGGTAGAGCCACAGCTATTTGGCTCACAGGTGCAGCACACATCCATAGCCAGGAAGATGGAGCTATGGCGCAGAATAGTCGACAGGGTCAACGCTGTGGGACAGCATCCAAGAAATCGGGAGGACATCAGGAAGAGGTGGAACGACCTACGGGGGAAGGTGCATTCAGCAGTCTCCAGGCACAACATTGCGGTTCAGCGGACTGGCGGCGGACCCCCACCTCCTCCCCCACAACTAACAACATGGGAGGAGCAAGTCTTGACCATCATGCATCCAGAGGGCCTCGGAGGAGTCGGTGGAGGAATGGACACTGGTAAGTCAAATCTTAACTATCATATCCCCCACCCTACCTGCATGATATCACACACCCCCACCCTCGCCCCAAACCCTATCACGCCAAATCCTCACTAATGTACTAATAACACAAACCACACATCCCAACACCAAGCCCTCAATGACACAACTAAGCATGGTCACCCCTCACCAAAGCATGTTCACTGCACATACCCAGAACACCCCCCCAACCATCATCACACAAGCCCCCACACAGGAATGCTTGCACTGGTGTACACGGTGAGCTACCCATTGCACACCATGACACACACACATGCAATAATCATGCACTTATGCCCCTGCAGGATCACGAAGGACCGTCACCACACCGGAGGGTCCAGACAACTCCACTCCACCCACAGAAGAGGCCCACAGTGACGATAGCAGCTCTGCCTTACTGGATCCAGATGACCAGCCCGGACCATCGTGGGCCTCGGGACAGTCGGTTCCCCTTGCACAGGCACAGTCCAACACTGACCTTCCACCCTCTGGTAACACCAGCACAGCACCCACCCAGCGGGCCCATACCTCCCTACCCAGGACACGTCAATCAGCGGTGTGTCCACCACTACAGGGAACCCAGGATAACCCACCACCCCACCACCCCAATAACAACAGGGACCTGGGGGCAGTGGTAGTGGGCACACAGTCCAGGGGACGGAGGCACAGGAACACAGGGGAACTGGGAGGGCTGCTGTGCGACAGGGGGCGGACAGGCCAAGGGAACCCACTCTCCACGAGGCCCTATCCTCCATCATGGGCGCTTACCACCACTCCCAGGAAACGATGGCGACGGTCCTGGCCAAGTTTCAGGACACCCAGCGCCTGCAGGAGTAACAGTATTTGGGGTTCAGGGAGGAGCTCAGTACCATCAGCTCCTCCCTGGGCACCATCGTAGGGGTGCTGAAGGACATACAGCAGACCTTGAGGGACACCGTGGCACTCCAAGGGGCCCCTGACACTAGCCAGGACAATGAACTGCCCACCACCTCCGCCGGCGCTAGTGGACAGGACGCCCCGCCACAGGACCACCACACCAACACCCCACCCCCTGCAGACGGAGAACCACCTGCAAGCGGGCTCTGAGATCCAGGAACAGGACAGAGCAAGATAGCAAGACCCCCGCCAGGAAATGAGACCACACTGATTGTCCTCCCACTGTCCACTTTGTTACCCTGTCATTACTTTAACTGCCCCAGCTTCACTTCCTTTGCCCATATGGCCAGTGCACCTGTGACCAATGGACTGGACTCTGCCATGAACATTCCTCCACCGTCCCCCTTCACCATAGTACAACCCCCTCCATGTTTGAGCACTTCAATAAACACCCTTGAATCACAAAACAATCTGGAGTCAGTCAGTGATTTGGTAAAATGTATTATCAATGACAGTGTCAAAATGTGTAAAGCCAACATACCTATGTCACACATCACAAGTCCTTGAAGGATGCAAGCAGTTAACACACGTTGGTAACCACACCTGTGAAACCGTAATGGAAAGGTACAACTCAGTTACCGAATAATGCTATTAAATTACACACAGGATAGAGGAAGACGTGTGACAGTGAATGTAATGGTAAAAATGGAAATGTTCTCACATGTGTGTCACTGGAAATATTGCTGTATGACTGACTCCCTGTTGTCGTTGTCTTCTTCCTCAGCTTCCTCCTCATCACTGTCCACAGGCTCCACAGCTGCCACAACACCGTCATCTGGACCATACTCCTGCAGAAAAGGCACCTGGCGTCGCAAAGCAAGATTGTGAAGCATCGAGCAGGCGATGATGATCTGGCACACCTTCTTCGGTGAGTAGAATAGGGAACCACTTGTCATATGAAGGCACCTGAATCTGGCCTTCAGGAGGCCGAAGGTACGTTAGATCACCCTCCTAGTCCACCCATGGGCCTCATTGTAGCATTCCTCTGCCCTGCTCCTGGGATTCCTCACTGAGGTCAGTAGCCAGGACAGGTTGGGGTAACCAGAGTCCCCTAATAGCCACACACGGTGCCTCTGGAGTTGACCATCATATAAGGGACGCTGCTATTCCACTGGATGTAGCGTCCCTGCACTGAGCCAGGGAACATATCATTTACCTGGGAGATGTACTGGTCTGCCAAACATACCATCTGTAAATTCATGGAATGATAACTCTTCCGGTTCCTGTACACCTGTTCACTCCTGTGGGGGGGGGGAAGAGCTACATGGGTCCCATCAATAGCAGCTATGATGTTGGGGATATGTCCAAGGGCATAGAAGTCACCTTTCACTGTAGCCAAATCCTCCACCTCAGGGAAAATGATGTATCTCCTTATGTGTTTCAGCAGGGCAGCCAACACTCCGGACAACACGTTGGAAAACATAGGCTGGGAAATCCCTGATGCCATGGCCACTGTTGTCTGAAAAGACCCACTTGCAAGGAAATGGAGCACTGACAGCACCTGAACGTCAGGGGGGATTCCAGTGGGATGGCGGATTGGTGACATCAGGTCTGGCTCCAACTGGGTACATAGTTCCTGAACTGTGGCACGGTCAAACCTGTAGGTGATGATTAAATGTCACTCCTCCATTGTCAACAGGTCCACCAGTGGTCAGTACACCGGAGGATTCCGCCATCTTCTCAAATGTCCCAGCTGACAGTGCCTAGGAAGGACAACAGCGACCACAGAGTCAATACATTTCCAGGTATGTACCCACAGATATACAGAACACTACACCAAACACAAAACCATTCCTGTATGTGTGTTGAGTGTAGGCCTAGCTATGTGTGATGCAGAAGTAAATGAAGCCATGTGGGCCTCTGAAATGGCATCTGCCTGACCTCTAAACTGGGACAAATGGGAATGTGAGGTCACTGCGCTGGTGTTGTACCCCGTCGCGGTAGGCGGTGGTAGACTGCGGGGCAATGCTGCATTGGTTAACATTGGACCCTATGGATCCCAGGAGCCAATGACAAAGTGCGCCGGCGGTGATGATACGCACAGCCACGGACATCACTGCCGCAGACGTGACAGCCATTTTCTATCACTTCAATCACTCGATACCTGATCTTCGACAGGAGAGGACCTACACTGCAAGTGCTGCTGTGACCTCGGTCTGGAAGCGACGATGGCTGCTGCGTCTGGGGAAAGGGCCCCTGCCTTCACTGCTCAGGAGTTGGAGAAACTAGTAAACGGGGTCCTCCCCTAGTACACGCTACTCTACGGTCCTCCAGACCAACAGGTAAGTACACAGGGAGCATGTTGTATGGGCTAGGCCTGGGTGGAGAGGGCTGGTTGTAAGAGGGAAGGGGGCAGAGTTCAGGGAAGATGAATGCATGTGAATGCATGTGCCACATGGCAAGGGTAGGGAGGGGGGACACTTACATCGACGGTGCAGTTGGTAATGACTTCTCTTCTTCCCTTGTGCATGTCATGTAGGTCAGCGCCCACCAGAAGAAGGACATTTGGCGTGCCATCGCCAAGGAAGTCCAGACCCTGGGGGCCCACCAGAGACGGGGCTCCCACTGCCGGAAAAGATGGGAGGACATTCGCCACTGCAGCAAGAAGACGGCGGAGGCTCAGCTGGGGATGGCCTCCCAACGTGGGAGGGGTGCCCGTCGCACCATGACCCCCCTGATGTTCCGGATCCTGGCGGTGGCCTACCCTGAGTTGGATGGGCGCTTGAGGGCATCACAGCAGACACAAGGGGGTGAGTACACCATCATTCTGGGGACTTTGCGCGCAGTTGAGGGGTCTAGGTGTGGGAGGAGGGCTGTGGGTTTCCCTAGGCAATGGCGACTTCCATAGGCTAGGCCCCTCCATAATGCAGGCCATGTGGCACTCCACCCCACCACAGTAGAGTGCCAAGTACAGGTATACATGACCCTGTGGCATCCATGTGTGCAGATGTGCACCATAGCCATGTAGGCCAGATCCCAGGCATTGCGTCTGTAGAGGCCAGGAGCACGGCGTAGTGCAGGGGGCTGCTGTGTCTGTATTGTCCACCAACGGTAGCGGTATGCCATTCACTCAACCTGTCTTTCTTCTGTCGCCCCCCCCACCCTTTTTGTGCTATCCCTGTTCTTTTGTGCATCATCATCATCAGGCGGAGGTACAGTGGCACCGGAGCATGAGGGAGCTGCATCCCACATGGCCATGGAGGGCCACACCAGGGAATAAGAATGCACCAGTGGGACGGAGGGCGAGGGGAGCTTCACGTCGGCCACCGGATCACCAACCAGCGACACATACTCGTCCGCCGATGGGAGCTCCCTTGTGGTGGCGGCACCATCTGTGCCCCCCACTTCTACAGGTACCGCCGCCACCTCCCCTACCAGCACCGCCCTCCCAGCAGCCCCTCAGCATTCGCCCCGTGCCCGCTCACCCAGGAGGGTGGGCATCACCTTCGCCCCGGGAACCTCAGGCCCTGCCGCAGTCACCCCTGCTGCCCTCAGTGAGGAGGCCATTGACCTCCTCAGGTCTCTCACTGTTGGGCAGTCTACCATTGTGAATGCCATCCAGGGAGTAGAAAGGGAGTTGCAACACAGTAATGCATTCCTGGAGGGCATTCATTCTGGTCAGGCTGCCCTTCAGCGAACCCTGCAATCTCTGGCCTCAGCACTGATGGCAGCCATTGTCCCTGTGTCTAGCCTCCCCTCTCCAACTTCCTCCACCCATACCCAAAACCCTGTACCCCAGCCCAGACCAGCATGCACACACCTCAACACACAAAAGTAGCTCAGGCAAACATAGGCACCACACATCCCGCAGGCACTCACACAAGCATCACACACATACAGACACAGCAACATCCACTGCCTCCACTGTGTCCCCCTCCTCATTGTCTCCCTCCTCCCTCCCAGTGTCGTCTACACTCTCACCTGCATGCACTACATCTACAGGCACTAGGAATCGCACCAGAACACCCAGTACCACACCCGCTCACCTGCACCCACCACCCCCACTCCCATTTACACGTCCCCTGTGTCCTCTCCCAGTGTGTCCGTGACACCCCCTCCCAAAGTTCACAAACGTGGGCACCCACACACCCAACATCCATCCACCTCACCTGGGTCCCAGGGGGATTGCAGAGTCAGCTGTGACTCCTCCAAAGATGGGGAAGGGCCAGAAGAAGTCTGCACAGCCTGGTGTGAGCATCACGGCGGAGAAGGGCGGTATCCTTTCCGGCGGACGGGATGCCACCGCCAGCACCGTCATCATTGGTCATGAGACCACCGCCAGAGTCATTGCCCAGGAGGGCCCAAGTATCGTCACTGGTCAGGAGACCACCGCCAGAGGCATTGCCCAGGAGGGCACAAGTATCGTCACTGGTCAGGACACCACCGCCAGAGTCATTGCCCAGGAGGGCCCAAGTATCGTCACTGGTCAGGAGTCCACCGCCATAGGCATTGCCCAGGAGGGCCCAAGTATCGTCACTGGTCAGGAGACCACCGCCAGAGTCATTGCCCAGGAGGGCCCCGGCAGCCACAGCCCCGCTGGGCAATGAGAGACCGTCATGCCACACACCAATGCCCAGTCCAGAGCCCGCCATGGCAAAGCACCGCTGAACAGTCCAGAGCCCGCCATGGCAAAGCACCGCTGAACATTCCAGAGCCCACCATGGCAAAGCACCGCTGAACAGTCCAGAGCCCGCCATGGCAAAGCACCGCTGAACAGTCCAGAGACCGCCATGGCAAAGCACCGCTGAACAGTCCAGAGACCACCATGGCAAAGCTCCGCTGTACAGTCCAGAGACCGCCATGGCAAAGCACCGCTGATCAGTCCAGAGACCGCCATGGCAAAGCACTGCTGAACAGTCCAGAGACCGCCATGGCAAAGCACCGCTGAACAGTCCAGAGACTGCCATGGCAAAGCACCGCTGAACAGGGCATGCACCGCAGAAGAAAGAAAAGACCGCCACATCTAGCATCGTTATCCCATGTGAAGCTGGGACTGTGACGGGACAGGAACTGTCACGGGGAGATTAATTCAGTCTGGGCACCATTCCCCCTACAGAACCAGTGGAGAGATCCATCCACTACCTCTGTCCTTCACAGGATGAAGCACTCTGGGCACCAGTCCCCCTCCAGAAACAGTGGAGGCTGTTATGTACTTGTGAGACTGTGGCTTTGCACTCCCCAGGATGGAACATTGGGCAAACCACCCACTGTAGAGACTTGTGAGACTGTGGCTTTGCACTCCCCAGGACACATCAATGGGCATGGAGCCCCGTCGTGGATGTGACGTGGTGCTGTAATCTGGCTGAGGTGCCCCCCATCCCTTCCACCTGAGGTGCCTGTTGTTTTTCTCTCTGATGCCCCGGCAGTGTTCTCTCCATTTGTGGACAGGTATCTTGTGTGGGCCTCACCCATGCATTTTTGGCCCAGTGGTGCACGGACATTGAGATGTGCATATCTGCACTACTTCTCGCACTGTATATACCTTTGTATGAGTTTATATATATCTGTGACACATGTATATTGATACATTACAATGTTTGAACTGATTTCGTTTTGTCTTTGCATTCTTCCGGGGGGGTTGGGGGTTGTTACTGTGATGTTTTTAAATGCATTGGTGTGTGTGTTGTGATATGCGAGGCTGGGGGTGGGGGTGTTGCGTGTGTATCCCCCTGACTTTTGCCTCCCCTCCCCTATGTCGTAGGTGCAGTACTCACTGTTGTATTCGCCACCGCCGGCGCTGGTCTTCGTAGATGAGTAGGAAGAGAAGGGCAGGTAGGATTTGTAATTCTGGCTCCATGGTGTCCTCCTTCCTCGTGGGATGTGTTAAGGTGAGCGTTTTCCCATTGCAGAAACTGTTTCTGCCGAGTTTTTATCCACGGTGAATCCGCCCCGGAAACGGAGGCGGATTGGCGGGTTGTGATACTGTGGGGGGTACATTGTCTTCTGCCTGTCTGTTGGCGGTGACCGCCTCGCTGCTTGTCTGTAACGCCGTGGCGGTCGGAGTGTTAAAGTGGCTGTCTTTGTTGGTGGTTTCCGCCATGGTCCTAATTCCCTTTTTTTTTCGCCGGCCTGTTTGCGGTATTACCGCACCTTTAACACCGTCCGCCAGGGTTGTAATGACTCCCTAAGTCCAAAGGTAAAAAGTTTACCGGGACTTCTCACGTAGCGTCTCCGAGGTGGACTCCAGGGGTGTCTGTTAAAGATTCAGTTTTGCCCCAATGAAGATTTCTATCTCACCAAAATTGTCTAAGTCTGAACGTAGAAATCTTCACCGAGGTCTCCTGTGTCGCCTATCCGAAGAGGGCCCCAGGGAGGTAGGATAGTATTGGTGACTTCGTCCCGCTAAAGAATATCTTTAAAAAAAAGACTAAGGCCCTCATTATGACATTGGCAGTAACGCCTCTGCCACGCCGGTGATGACAGATGGACCGCTGCCAAGCCAGCGGTGCCGACTGCCATATTACGACCACGACGGTCAACCCACTGAAACCAAGCCAGTTTGCCGACAGTACTGCCAGTGCGGCCAGACCACCGCTGACAGCAGGTGCCATCCCCAGGCTGGCATTAGCCACTGCACATCCCACCCTAATACAACACTGCAGACCACCACGATTTCCAGGATGGGATGCCCACCACCTGAATCCTGGTGGAATCAGCAAGTACGAAAGGGCCCACTCACCTACAGATACGCAAACGACTCTGCGGTAGCCATGGAACGCGACCTTGAAATCTTCCCAGCGCTCTTCCTCGCCTTTCTCCTCTATGACAGTCAACGCCATCGGTGAGTACACCTGCAGAGCACACAAGGGGGAAAAGGGAAGAGCGACACACCCACAGACAACATACACACCATGCACGAACTCCAGCGCGCACACATGTGCACACATGCAACACCCGTACCGAGACACACAGCCATGCCAAACACAATCGTCACATACACACACTCCGGATCACAGCTACACAATCACACCAATAGTTCAAACAAACTGAGACACACAAACCAATACAAACGCACAACACTTCATACAATGCCCAAATACAAGGGAGAACAGTGAATCTTAATGAAAAAAATGCCTAGAAATGCACATTTAACAGCACACGATAGATAGGTGGAAACCCATCAGAGAACAAAAATACTCAACCACTGTATGTTAAGTAAAACAACAGGAATCCTGTATTGAAAACATATTCAAATAGATGGCCAATGCAGGTGAACGAGGTCAAAATGATTCAAGGCCCGTAGGGTAGTCAGAAAGTCCAATGGGCACAGCTGTGCCTGTCAAAGGCCCCAACTTGACTCCTGACAGCCTAATGGTCTCCACAAGGTAGGGGCACCAATGGGGAAGACAGACACCTCAAGGGCCTGGGGGTTGGGGTTGGGGTTTGGGTTTGGGAGGGGGGTCCTTGGGCTTTGGCTGTGAAAGGGAGTGGGGGTTTCACCTTGCTCTTGACGGATGGGCACCGGCCTTGGAACCATGTTTTGAGGCAGTTTTCTTCTTTGGGACAGGGGAGGGTTTCTTAGCAGGTGGAGGGGCTTCAGAGGTAGAATGGGGGTCACAGGAGGACTTGGAGGTGGAGGGACTTGGCTGGGGAAAGGAACTATGAGGGTGAGGAGCAACATGAGGTGGGACAGGGTCAGGGAACAGGTCAAGGCGGGCAAGGAAAAGCTTCTTAAGAACAAGGGGGATGGATTGGGAAACAGATTTTGGAGTGGAGGTAGAGGGGGTGATCGTTGGACGTGTAGGTGTGCTGGATATGGGTGCAAATGTATGCAGAGTATGTATGTGTGAGGTTGAGGAATGTTGAGTGTCCGAGTGTGGGTATTTATGTGTCCTTGGAGGAGGGGGGAAGAGAGAGTGGGAGTGGACAGACAGGTTGTGTGGATGAACATTGGGGTGGTGCCTGCATGTAAGGTGGGTGTGCTGCATGTGTGAGTGATCGTGGTTGTGGTGAGTGCGGATGTGGTGTATTGGGTGCATGTATGAGTGTCTGCTTTGGGATGGGGCACAGGTATCAGGAGGGAGAATAGAAGTACTAGGGACACTGGCTGCTACCAATTAAGAGGCCAGAGCATGAAATGATCTCTGTAGGCCAGTCAAAGCACTGTGAATGCCCTCCAGGTAGGCATTAGTCTGCTGCATCTGGGATGCCAGGCCCCAGATGGGATTCACGATGGTTGACTGCCCTACAGAGATGGACCTCAGGAGGTCAATAGCCTCAGCACTGAAGACAGCAGGGCTGACTGGGGCAGGGGCAGAAGTGCCTGCGGCAAAGGAGACACCCACCATCCTGGGTGAGCGGGCACTGGCAACTCGGTGGGGAGCTACTTGGAGGGGGTGCTGGTAAAGGAGGTGGCAGATGAGGATGGTGATGGGATGGTCTAAGAAGGTGCCACCACCACCAGGGGGCTGCCATCAGAGGAGGAATCTGTATCAGTGATATCATCTCCAGTCTCTCCCATGGGGCTCCACTTGCCCTCCGTTCCACTGGTCCCCTCGGCTTTGGTGGTCTCTGCCTCCTGGGTCCCGTTGGCTGCAGCCTCCCCACTCACCGGTACCCCTACTCCTTTGCCTGCTGATGCGAATGCACACAAGGATAGGATTGTACAAAAAGAAGGGGAGGGGGTGAAAAAGATGGAAGCATAGGGTCAGTAAAAAAAACCTTTGCACCTTTGTACAAATTAACAACATGACTCTTTTGAAATTCCTGAATGCACCCTCTACTACGTCATTAGACATATCTACACACCTACTGTGGATAACCTCTGATGTGTATACTCAATCATGAAACCTCTACAATAACTCTCAGGTACTACTCTACACTGTATACAAGATTATTTGTGTGAAAAGTCAGTCCATAAGTGATATTTGTAGTTTTCATACCTAGCTGTGTCACCCATAATCGACATGATTAGATAGGTATTGGAACCAACTTAAGATACCGTATAGCCCTGTTGTATCCTACAATTTAGCAAAGTACAAAGTACAAATACAATGAAAACCTGTTGTTCATATGCTCACCTATCACAGCTACTTCTGTTCACAGCACAACTGTATTCTACCTACATTAACTGACATACCTACAGTTTACATCCTTGATCCTATGGCTAACACACCTATCCAGTCCATTTCAACCTGTACAGGACATGTACTATGGGCCATATTTATACTTTTTGACGCAAAATTGCGCTAACGCAGTTTTGCGTCAAAAAAATTTGCGCCGTCTAACGCCATTTTGATGCGCCATGCGGGCGTCAAATTTATACTTTGACGTACGGCGGCGCAACCAACAGGTGGGAGTCATTATTTTGTGACGCACACAGCGTCCGTCTGTCGTAAAGGAAACCAACGTAAATGCGACGCACATCACTGTGGGTCGATTTACGACAGCGCAATCGTGAAAACGCCGTTTTTTTTCACGCTATTGCATTTAATTTTTGCGCAAAAACTGCCCTTTCAGCAGAGGAGAGCCAAAATGGATCCTAGATGCCCCAACAGACCCCAGGAGGATGAGAGCAGACCAGGAACCAGCCAGGAGGATCCATACACGAACCAGGACATTTTTAAAAAGAAAAGAAAGTGTCGCTTCAGTGCAGAGGAGCAGGAAATCCTGGTGAAAGAGGTGACGGAACACCAGCACCAACTTTTCATCTCCTCAAAATTGCCACTCAGTAGGAGAGAGGCCATCTGGAAACAAATTGTGGACAAGATTAACAGTATGGCTGAAGAACGCCGGACAGTCACGAAGTGTAAGAAACGCTGGCATCACTGCAAACGTAGGACCAAAGAGAAAATGGCCAGGAACAGGAAGGCAGCAATGCAGACTGGAGGGGGGAGTCCAGCACAACAGGAGGCCCTGGACCACATGGAGGAGATGGTCGGAGCCGTCATCCCGGAGGAGATCGTCACAGGGATTCAAGGACTGGACAGCGCAGACTACCACGACACAACACACATGCAGGGTAAGTCGCATGGGGAATTAAAATGCAATAATGGGGACTGTAAGCAGGGGGGGGGATACCTATTTCACAATGCATGTAACTTAGCACATATATGAAGTGGCATGGGGAAAGGGGCACGGCAGGGGGGCATGCCCAGTTCTGACCGAAGCTGGGGCACGACAAAATACAGCAACAACAACAGTCCCACGGGGACATCCTGTAATTACAACAAGAGAGCCAAGGGAAAGCAGTGACAGGTGGGAAGGACACTACCTCAAATCCACATCCAGGCACTTGTATTGCAAAATCTATTCTACATCAACTAGGTCCCTACCTGTAATGCAGTAGCAAATACAACAACTGCAACGTAACTGCCACAACAGTTGACAATAACACCTCTCATCTCTGTGCAGCTATAGTACCAAATGGCAGGAACCCCACCCTGGAACATACATACCTAAATTAGGGGGTGAGGATGACATCCGCAACTACTCCTAGAAATAAGACAAAGGTACCAGTACACTCAAATGCCGAATGTCCATAACTGACACATACATAAGCCTAAGGAAACAGCAATAGGAGCCACACAGTACCAACGACACACACATGCTGCATACGTCAGGGTCCCTCATGTGCCTGGCTAACAAGGCTACATCACTAATGTCATACTGCTCAGACAACAACATTGAGGAGGGGACACAGGCAACTGGTCACTGAAACACATCTGCACAGTCTGACAAACAAATAGGACATTCATACGATAAACAGGCCAATCCATTAAGACACACATGATACCCCATCATATTCAAACATCAACAATGTTTACATCCATACCACATCCTAACATTGACATGCATAGGTAATGCCACGTAACATGTACAGATCATGCAATGTGAATAAAAAGTGTATGGGGCAGGGCCTGTGAGGCAAGTGTGCTGGCAGGGCAGTCACAACACCCACAGTCAGTCAAAGTGTAGTGTGGCAAGTGAAACGTATACTTTGCGCATTAGCCTCAGGCTGGAGGCCTTTCTGCATCTTACCCTGAATGTACTTATACTCATTTGCTCACATCTAAGAGCCTCAGAGCACTTTGCACTAAATGAATCTCATTGCCCTTCCTATCAGTTAATGTATCAAATAGTCAGTCCTAAGGTGTTGTCAATTAGTCAAATCACACTGTTTTGCCTACTTCTGCACTGGAGTTTGCCAGAACATATTCACTCTGTGCCCCAGTCAAGGATACCGTCTGGTACATTGCTGATAGATGTGGTAGGGGTTAAGGTTTGGCATTCCTGCGTAGGGAAACTTTGTCATCACCATGACATATGTCTTTTAAATTCACTTCCTCGTCCCAAGACAAGCATGGGGGAGTTTCCAAACAGAAAATCACAACTAGATGCTGCCTGCCTTGCTGCTGATGCACAACCAGATCCCAGCCCATTCCTCTGATATGAGGGATGATGTCTCCCCTGTGATTCAGACAGGCAAGCTCCAAACTTAACATGCTGTGCTATACATAGAACAAGCAGAGGGAGAGTAGAAACTGTTAGGCACCATGATAGCTGTGTACTAATGTATTACTCTCCTGCGGACTATTTCAATTCTAACAGTGTGTATTGTTTGGGTTATTGGGGCTCACACCTAAATTTCTACAACTCAGTTGTACAATGAAACTTCATATTAAACAAATACTGTCTTTGTCATTTGTGTATGGGAACATACCGGAAAAGATCGAATTGTGTAGGATCTGAGTGACCACCACTTCCCTGAGAAGTTCCAAAGATGTCATGCGCTCGGATGTCTAAACATTCCTTTGATGTGGGAGACCAGAGGCACTGCTAGTCTGTCTGAGCTAAATTGAATATCTGGGTGACAGTGGGTCAAACTTAGCCCCCCACACCATTAGCTATCCTGCTGCCTAGAAAGCCAAGAATCACATGTAGGATAATGAGAGCCCACCCAACAAAATGTCCCTCCATAACAATAGTGAAACACCGAGGGAGGAGTAGGACAAAAACACGCCTATTCCTAAATAATTACAAAGCAACACCTAGAGGCGACCTGGCAGACATGTCTGATAGCTCCATATCAGACATGTGACACACAGGTGGGCCATAGGCCTACAACAATGCCCTATGACGGACAGCAGATACCAAGACAAACACAGAGTACAAAGTTAAGGCATCCAAAGGCTTGTATCTTAGTGCAAAATTGTCACAACACAGACACACTAATTGTACCCTGTTTCATTGCAGAGGAACACGGATCTCCTGCCGATCTGCCTGTCCATGAGTTCCCTGATGACATGGATGACGAGACCATCAACCTCCCACAAGAGACCATTGACATGGTCCTTGAAAGCCTCCAAACCCCACCTTCAGTCACAAGGAGGAGCACAGAAGAAGCAGCCACCACAGTAGAACCACCCGCCACCCCAATTGTAAGACCTGCCAGCTCCAACACAGCTGAGGACTCTGACAACACTGGCACCAGCTTCGAAAGAACAGTCGTTGGGGTCCAGCGGGAGCTGGCCAAGGAGGTGCGGGTTGGGATGCAAACTATGGCAGCCAGCCTTGAGGGGGTGCTTTCGTGCATGTTGTCAACTGCTGATCAGGCAGCTGCAATGCAAGCCAGAACATCGCTCTTGGAGGAACTTTTAAAAACACAGAAGGAAATCTGCACAGCTGTCATCCAGTTGACACAACAACTCCAACTGCAAGCCAGTCAACGTGTGCGGGAATGCAACATAGAACCCCTCAGGGCCGACCTGGCTGCCTACCATCGGGATGTGGCTGCCATTCTGAAAAACCAGCAGGCCCTCCTTGCTGCAGTACTGCCCTTCATTACTCGACAGGGATCAGCCCCCGGGATGTCTGCCTCCATGTCTTCTAACACTGAGGTGTGTATTGCCCCTTCACAACCAACAACAACAAGGATACACCAGGCAACACACACATCAGAAGAAGAAGACATGGAACAGATAACATTCACACGCAAGAGTACCCGGAAGCCCTAGTCCCTGCACCATGGCCTACTCTGACCAAGGTCCTACGTTTTGACACATGCCAGTCTCACTACAACTACTCTCAATGACTGTTCGGCAATCCACTGTATGACTTGTCCCCATTGCCAGTGAATGTTTCTCTCCTACTATTTGGCAATTCCTGTTCCTCTGCACTGTCTGTGACATCACCCCAGCATGTCAGGAGCATCATCCACACCCCGTCTGTAGGATCACCATGTAAGAATGCACCAGAACGGACTCAGCTAACATTGTGAATGGACATTTTGCACTACACCACCTAAAAATAAATATCACTTGCACACCTATTGTGTCTCTGTGTTATTTCACACTTCAACTGTGCAGTACATAACTCCAAAGTGGCTGTGTGGCAACCATGTCGATTCTCTATACTACTGTCCTGATTTCATGTATACTGAAACATCTGTGCAGTGGCCAGGATTGCATCATAGCTTTACTATACTGAGGAAAATAACTGATGAAGGGACTAAGCACACACAATCATGCTGTGTTGGACAGAATGATGCACCATCTATAGCTATTCTAGACAACTAATGGTGGCTGAGAAATGTAGGCACCATGCAATACTAAATTTAGAAATGATGCTGTAAAATGAAAGGAATGATAAACAAATTACACAGCATCAATCACCCTTACGGCGTATACTTCCATGAAGGAAATTCATGCTGAATCAGTACACACATGATGTAGGTCAGCAAGGACAGCAACAAGACAAGAGTGTGAACAAATCGTCATCTACAAAGATCTCCCTGAACTTCACACTGCTGTCCGACCTATCTATTTACCTACAATAACAAGTCTGGAAGTACTCTTTGTGAAGTAGGATACATACCAACCCCAAACCTTGATGATCAATGCACACTACCAATGGTGGCTCTCCCACATGGTGGGTACTTACCAAGTTAGCACACGGGTAGCTGGCATGTAAAACCTCAATAGCCTGGGGATAGCGATCATAGGACACAAATGTCATACTAAAACTTTCTGCTACACTGATGTCAAGGCCATGAAAAGGTAGCACCTAACGCATCATGTAACGGGTTAACAAATTTTTTATTTCAAACTAGTAATAAAAGAGGCAACTAAGGGAAAGGTAAACCTACACTAATCTAACCTGACTACTACTAACTACTAACCCACAACTGTCCCTAACTAACCTAAGTTAAACTTACTCTACACATGTAACGAAACGATCTAAACATCAACCCCCCACCCACCATTATGAGACAAGACACATGCAGGACAACACTTACTAACCTACACACATACTATACTATCCTAAACAAACATATATTTTTTTGAATATTTTTTAATTTTTTGTAAATTTTTTTGTATTTTTTTTTTTTTTTAAACAGGAATCCCAACATTGCCCCCCACCCACCCACCCACACAAAAATATAAGATAGAAAGAATAAGGACCCCCCACACTCTTCCCTAACACTAACTAAGCTACTTACCTATACTTATCCTATAACTAACCCCCCAAACCCAACTAACAGTATGAAATAGGAAAGAGGTGAGAGGGGGGGGGGGGGTAAAAGTTCAGGAGGGCAAAATGACTACTGATTTGCCCTCCGTAGTGTGCGCCGGATGGAGCGCACCTTCTTCTTGACGTCATTCATGTCCTCCGTCAGGTTATCTACCTTTCGAATCAACCTGTCCAATTTTCGGGACAATGCCTGGAAGGCCGCAGGGTCGATAGGAGGGTCAGTGCTGGTTTGCGTGCCGGTGGAGGTGGATGTTGTTGCTGGAGTTGTGTGGCCACGGGACAGCCCTGCTCCCACCACACGGCTGGGTCCAGGTCTGGAGGAAGATGCTTGGTCCGTTGCTGGGTCCACTTGGGCAGACCTGGTGGATGTACTGGCGGTGGTTGTTGGTGGCACCGTTGGGGGAGCCTGTGGTGTGGCATACCACGCCCCGGAGGCCCGATCCGAATGATATCTGCAGGCCATCCTCCGATACCCACACTGCACCTGCAGGATGTGCCAGTACCTCATCGCACGGCGCTCGAAATGGTCGCGATCTGTGGCACTCAGGTTTGCAGCTGTGAAGAGAAAAGGGAAATATTGAGCACTGAATTTACAGTGGGTTGAATACCACAATGGGTCATTTGTCCATTACTAAAAATTTATTGGTTGCAGCAATTGTTACAACATAGTTCACGGAAAGGCTCAGAGGAAGTACATGTGAATCATGCATACATAAGGGCATATCACACATAGCATATCCATGTCTCTACATGATGGATGACATTACCCTAAACTACTCATCCAAATCATACCTAAGGCATTAGACATTATGGCACCAGCTCTTCCGCATACTGACTTTACTACATATGTAATTCTATGTGATAACAATCACACTCCTCACTCAATGGCATTTGGAATTAGTTGTGTGCTAAGATTGAACCCCTGCTCCAGAATCATATGTCCACACTAGGGGCCAGATGTAGGAATTTTGAAAAATCAACTAGCAATTTGCAAAGCAGAACGGTGTCTCTGACACCGTCTGCGAGTCGCTATGGGGTCCCTAAAACCCACCTCATGAACATCAATGATGTGGGTTCCAAGTTGCCCCACCTTAGCAACTATGGGCACTCACGGGGATGGAGGCCTGCTGGGAACAGCAGAACTCCATAGACGTGACTGCTTTTAAATAAAGGAAGTTATTTTTCCCCAAGTGTAGGCCGTTTACCTGAAAGGAAAATGAGCTGCAATTAGTTAAAAATCACAACAATTCAACTTGGAAATTTTCACAGTAATTATTGGTCCCTTAGACCACTGGCTGTTTTGCGCAGGATTTTTTTGGTCCACTCACAAAGGTGAAGTTTTACAATGAGGACCCCTTCCAGTCAGCAAGTTGGTTACCATCCACTTCAAGTGGATGATAACAGCTACTCACTTTGCAACCACGTACTCGGTTGCAAATGGGATTGCCTACCACTGTGAGTTGCAAGTAGGTCTGGTAAACCCCTTTATTAGTTGCATTTTGAAAAGCATTTTGCTAATATGTACATGACCACCAAATACATTTTGGAATAGGAAACAGACGTTTGCAACTCACAAACAGAAATGTATGCCATTTGCAACGTATAGACATTTTGCTACATCTGGCCCTAGGTACTAACTCAAGACACAAAAGGTGTTAAGTACGTGTAACATACTGGTTGCTACAGTCCTAGGTACCCTGTTTCACAGTAACATCCCAGTCTTTGTGGGTGGTGTGGGAAGAATAACCAACAATCCCATGTTCAATGCACACCCAGGAGTGTACAGAAAGTTCAACAAGTATGTGCCTTCACACACAACACCTATGAAGGGCTAGCAACACGTTGTAGTCAGCCCAACCTTGTCACATCCTAGGTCCACACATGTCAAAATGATATGACTTAGCCCAACATAACATACTATTAGTGAGGCATGTTTTACAACACACACAGAGGAGGTAGAACACCCATTCTCATGATTAGACAGAACACCTAGGCCATTGCACTCAAGTCACACACACTTCGAGTTCACCTTGTGGAAGTACATGCCCCCGGAAGATCCGACCTACAGTGTACACAGTCCATCCTCAACTAGGAAGAAGCACTTGTCATCAAAGCCATGTGCCTAAGCTATCTGGGAGACTGTCAGTCTGATATGCAGACTCAGTTAATGGCAAGTCCCTGACCAAGTCTAACATTGAGCAGTGTATTCCAAATGAGTCATACCATTCCCAATTGCCGCTTAATTGAATGACCTACAGCCCCTCAATATGAGAGATGACTAGGCATTGCTTTACAGAAACATTATTCCTATTTGATATCACACTAAAACAACCAAGCCAATGAACGGCCAGCACATCAAATCATGAATTCTCTTGAACACACAGTAATCCATCATGCTTCATTACCAAACAATGAAAATAGCACTCAGGCGACACTCACTGTAGGTATTGGGGTCGTCAAAATGGGCCACCTCTCCGACGGTGTACGGGGCTGGTCCACCTCCAAAGCATGAAAGGAAGAATATACTCAGACTGGGTGAACGGACAAATAATTTCTGTTACAATGACACTGTGTGAATATGACATGGTAATGATACACTTTCACACATGCTCATCCTGCATGGATGACTTTGTATTCAACATTATCATTGGATGAGTCTCCTGCTCCAGTGACACACCCTACTACACTCATGCAGTGGCCAGGACAGTCATGTGTCGTCCAAGTTAATCCTCCATTAGTATGCCCCAACAATAATGTTATCCATACATCTCAGCATGTGCATCCCAGAGAGACATTCCAAAACTGGTTCCATGAGGACTGCATGACCACTCACAATCAAACAGGCTATGTGGACAGGTTCAACACACAGCAACCAGACACACATGTGACATATGTGTGGACAACATGACTAACTTCATGTGACGTGAAGGCAACACACATGTATAGCATCATCATGTGTTTCCAATTTTCTGTCTAGCTGTGGCGTCTACATATGTAGGTATGTTGTTTCTACATGACGTACTCACTGGCCATTATGACCAGTAGAGTACAAATAGAGCAGTTCACGTGTTGCTTTTCTGACACAAATGCAACACTACATTACATGCAGCTACAGGCATCTGGTATGTGTTGCAAAAATGAGCCATCGGACTGGTAGCATAGGTCTTCATACACATTCTGCAACAAATACACATTAGGACACATATGTATACCTTTGTATCGCAGCATTTGCATCATTTTGTGACGCAGAGAGGGGGCTACTTTGCAAAATACAAATAGATGTTGGATTTTACTGCTGTTATTGCGTGTACATGTGTTGCAAAAATGGGGATTTATGTGTATGACCATGGGCCTAGGTTTCCCTAGCATTACACACAGTCAGCTACTTATTTTGCAGATTGGCTAACAATCATCACATGTTCACACACAGATTTCTATTATTCCCATGTAATTGATTTGTACTCACCAACATGGCCACCAATCCGGAGTCCCAGGTGGTCCAGCAGATCCTGTTCCCTGGTGATCAGATCTGCCCAGCGGTGCTTGAGTTGATGGACATTTCGCAGACTCCCGTAGACCCGGACCAGGTGATGGCGCACCTTCTCCCACCGGATTTTCCTCGCCTCCGTGTGATACCCTTGTATCACACGGCCCCCAGCCTCCAGAATCAGTGGGAGGAAATGGCTTACTAGCCATATGAACCCCCCCAATTCGTCTTCACCCATCCTGGACAGGCGAGGCCTACCTGACATATTGAGAGGTCTAAAAATGGACAAATGAAATATGAAAGTAAAAGTGGGAAATGGGGAAAGGTAGAGGTGTGAAAGAAAAAGAAGAAGGAGAAAAATTGCCCAACTAACCCCCCAAACTATGCTACCCACAACAGACTCCCACAGACAATACAAACTATCACAGGTATAGACAAAACAAGACTAAACAGATGGAGACAATGTTATACAACAATAATAGATTGACACTAAGACAAAATACAAGGCACACAGGACACTGAAGCAGTAAAACACAGGACAACACCTTTCACACAACCACACAGTCTAGATAAATCTGAGACTGCAAAGTGAAAGTGAAAGTTTACTCCCAGTACAGATTTGGTAAACAGGATATCCTATTACATCACTTCCTGCATAAAATGGCCGCCGTTTTTATTTTCCCGTTATGCGTCATATATTCACGCATACACAGTTGTGCGTCATTTTTTTTTTACGCATTACAGTGCTCATGATGCGGAGTGAAAAAATATGATATGAATATTAATAATTTTTAATGTACATGAGATGACCAACATATTGTCCATGTAGCGTTAATTTTACCACGCATACATCATGGGCGTCAATTTTTTTACACGTACAGTAGTGCACATGATGCGGAGTGAAAAAATATGATATGAATATTAATAATTTTTTATGTACATGAGATGACCAACATATTGTCCATGTAGCGTCAATTTTACCACGCATACATCATAGGCGTCAATTTTTTTACACGTACAGTAGTGCACATGATGCGGAGTGAAAAAATATGATATGAATATTAATAATTTTTTATGTACATGAGATGACCAACATATTGTCCATGTAGCGTCAATTTTACCACGCATACATCATGGGCGTCAATTTTTGTACACGTACAGTAGTGCACATGATGCGGAGTGAAAAAATATGATATGAATATTAATAATTTTTTATGTACATGAGATGACCAACATATTGTCCATGTAGCGTCAATTTTACCACGCATACATCATGGCCGTCAATTTTTTTACACGTACAGTAGTGCACATGATGCGGAGTGAAAAAATATGATATGAATATTAATAATTTTTTATGTACATGAGATGACCAACATATTGTCCATGTAGCGTCAATTTTACCACGCATACATCATGGGCGTCAATTTTTTTACACGTACAGTAGTGCACATGATGCAGAGTCAAAAATATTGTGGATGTAAAATATACTTTGAAGGCGAAATATTAAGACACTTTTGGATACATTTGTATTTGACTCTGCATTGTGTGCACTCATGTACGTGAACAAATTATGACGCCCATGCTGTATGCGTAGAATATGGAGCAAATTTATCCTTATGTCTTCATGTTTTTACCTTTGGAAAGGTGATTTGTCATGGTCAAACGGTGCGATGTGATACATATTTGTGTTTGGATATGACACATGTCCGTTGTTTTATGTATAGAAGGCATTCACACTGTAATGTTTGGGATACGTTGACTAATGTATTGACCAGATTTGACGACATATTTGGTGTAATTGCTGATGGCTATTTTGAAATGATGGATGGGATACCATTATGTATTCCGTCTCCAAAATGTGTCCACATTTATGATGGTGATGCTTTTATCTGTAGTCCTAACAGGGAGTGGAAGAGTCACTTACAGTTTTTATGGGGCTAACCATGTCCCATTATGATTTTGTGTTTCAGATTTGTGTTGGACTTATGACATGGAGGCCACACATGTGCCTTATGCATGTGTTTAGTTCACAAGTACATGATTCTTGTATGTTTTGGGGGCGGTAGAGGTGGACTTAGGCCCCCAGCACCCTAGGATTTGACCATCCAGAATAGCTACTGTATCCATGGAGTATATTTATTATATCATGGCAAACCTGCAGCAGCAGGCTAATGTAAGGCCATATGGTATGAATGACTGTTGACCATTCATTCATCTCATTAGCCCATTTGACGTTTGCAGTAATGATGAATTGGAGCTAACTTGCATACCATTTTCCTATGACTATCTTTGCAAGACTCTCAGCGTTCCCGATGTGATCATGAGAATAATTTTTTGGTTGTCTGTGTCCCTTTCTGCATAAACTGGTTTAGTGTCATGTTACAATCTTCCTGCTAGGTTCAAACTGGGACACAACTGTGATGGTCTACTTTCAAATATTAGGTTGATTGTATGACATATGTGTACATGTGTGTGGGAATGTGGATCCACTATCACCTGTCTGGGTGTATGTTGTCACTGTAACTTCAAGGTCTCCGGCTGAGTTAGTGGCAGCTGATGTTGTACCAATTGTGTATTGCTCATATCACACACTTGACAGAAGCCATTGATGACATGGTCATGTACACATGGATGGTCCCACCCTGTCTCTGAACACATGTGATGTGACTTTCAAATGATCTCCAATTTTGGGCTGGATGAGAGACTGTTTCAGTTGTTTGGATCCGGCATCTATAATTGTCACATTTGTACTCTTGTTGGGCTCTGTGTATGGTAATGTATCATGTCACATCCTACCCTCTGTGCATACATTTGTGATGTTTATTTTTGGTGTGATGAATGTTATAGCATTCTTGCTCAATGAGACGACATTCATCTTCAGCAATTTCAAACTAAAGGTGGTCTGAAATGAATAGGCCAAAGCATGATGTGGTGTTTGTTATCTGTGTTTATTTACAAGTGTGGAATACAAGTGATTATAATAACTTAAGTAAAAAAATTGTTGACAATCTGTTGGCGCCTACGCACTCCTGCTGCCGTGTTAGGTTGTTCCCCCTCCTGTTGCAGGCCAGCATCCTCCTCATCGTCATCCTCAGGCATGTCTGGGTCCGGTTCAAGGAGGGGAATGTTCCTTTTCACACAAATATTGTGTAATATGGCACAAGTGAGTATGATCTTACAGACCATCTCTGGGAGTATAGTAGGCTACCGCCAGTGATGTCAAGGCAGCGGAACCTTGACTTTAGGATCCCAAAGGTCCGCTCCACAATGCTGCGTGTCCTCTTGTGGGCGTCATTGTATGCCCGCTCAGCAGCAGTATTTGGGTTCCCATATGGTGTCATTATCCAAGGCTGGATGCCAAACCCCTGATCAGCTGAAAGGGAAACACAGAATGGTATCAATTAGATGTAGGAGGCACTGTTGTACGTATCTTTGATGGCAGTAGTTGTGTTGTGTTGTCTGTGACTATTTTGTGTACTAATGTGACAACCTATGGTTGTTGGTGAAAACTTTGGCATTGTTTTTTTCCCTTGGCTGAGCAAGTGTTTGTTGGCTAACTGTTTGTCAGCAGGATGTATTGGTTTCTCAAGTACAGTGTGCCCTCCCTTGCATTGTGACTTGTGATACAGGTGTCCGTGTGTCCTCACTGGGGGTGTGATGATAGTTCCATGCAGAGTTGTAACATGAAAGTGTTTTAGAAACGTTCATATGAACATACCCAGGCCATCCCATCCCTTAAAAATTATGCATTGTATTAGTGTACAGGTTATTGTGAGCCTTCAAATTTGCAAGGTGACATTTAGGCAAACACAGTCATTAATGTCTTCACACTAAGCTGTAGAGTAAATTCCAATGTGTGAGAGGTTCAATGGTGACTTGTGAAACATGGCTAGTGATGTGAGTACCTCAGTGTGTTCCTGTCTTGCTATTGTGGTGTATGGGTTGTTTATCCTAGAGGGTTTCTGTGCAGTGAGTATATAAGTAGATTTTTGTCCTTACCAACAAGTAGTCCATTGCCATACCGTCCATCCTGGAAGTGTTGGTTGATGGTGCAGTGACGGAAGAAGAATGCGTCATGTACACTCCCAGGATCAGTCCTTGGTGATCGACTATGGCCTGCACGTTGATGGAATGTGTGTGCTTCCTGTTGCGGTAGAGGTGTTCACTCGCAGCAGGTGGCACAAGGCGTACGTGTGTGCAGTCGATTGCACCAAGGACGTGCGGGAAGCCACTGATGGCGTAGAACCCCTGTTTGGTTTCCTGCTGCTTCTGCAGTGTGTTAGGGAAGCAGATGTGGCGGGGTGTCAGTCCAATGATGGCATCCAGTACTTTAGGCAGGAATGCGGAGAAAGATGGTTTGTGATATTCCACCAACCAGGGCACCAGTTGTCTGAAAGGAGCCACTTGCCAGCATGTGAAGTACGGCAAGCAGCTTTGTTTCTGTTGGGATAGTGCGTGGAGTCACTAAAGTGGGGGCCAATTGCTATTCAATATTTTTCAGCAGCTGCTGAATGGCCTGCCAGTTCAACTGGTACCTCTGGATGATGTCTCGTTCCCTGAGGCCATGCAGGGTTGTTCTTGGGCGGAATATCCTCTCCTGCCTTCTGCGCTGTCTTTGGGGTCCCTGCTGTTGTTGTTGTAGCTGCTGTTGTTGCTGCAGGGCTCTGCGTCTACGTGCACGCTGAAGAAAAAGCACCTCCATGTCTCCCTGTTGCTGCTCTGCTGCTCTGCTGCTCTGTTGTTTGTTCTGTGTGTTCTGATTAAGTACAGGTGTGTTTGCACCATTTTAACGCCTGCCCTGACCCAGGCGTTAAAATGTCACGATATTCGTCCTTTTCGTGATTTTTTTGCGCCGCCTGCCGCGCGGGAGTGATTTTTGCACGGAAGCATAAATACGACGCACCTCTGTGTGCGTCTGTTTTTGGACGGGAACGCCTACCCTGCATGTCATTAACGCAGGGCGGGGTGCCGCTTCCAAAAACTGGCGCACATAGCGCCATTTTCCTTGTGCGCCGGATCGGGCCTCAGGGTTTAAATATGGGGCAACGTTTGCGCTGAAAGTGCGTCAAAATTTTTGACGCACATTCGGCGCAAACGGAGTATAAATATGCCCCTATGTCACTCACCCCTTTGTGGCTGCTATGTTGCCCTCAAGCGCCCATCCAACTCTGGGTAGGCCACCATCAGTATGCAGGCCATCAGGGGGATCAGGGTCTGACGGGCACCCCTTCCTCGTTGGGAGGGCGTCCCCAACTGGGCCTCTGCGGTCTTCGGGGGCCAGTGTCTCAGGTCCTCCCACCACTTCCTGCAGTGGGTGCTCCGCCAGATATGGACCCCCAGGGTAAGCACTTCCTTGGCGATGGCTTTCCACATTCCCTTCTTCTGATGGGCCTGCCCTGCATGGGAGACACAGAAGTAAAGGCACATTAATATGGACACAACAACCTACGACATTCATAGGAGTAGCAAAAGTACACAAATCAGCATTGTACATGACTTCACACTTCCATAACATTCCTAGCAGTCATATCCATAGGAACCCCCTTCACTGTCAAATCCTGCATACACGTACTATAACACCCTGTAATGCCCATGTAGCAGCAATCATAACCCTTATGCATCCTACCTGTTGTTCTGGAGCCCCATACAGCTTTGTGTACAGGGGTAGGACCCCATCCACAAGTCTCCCTAGTTCTTCCGAGGTGAAAGTGGGGACCCTGTCCCCTGTAACACCTGCCATTGTGGCTCCCAGGAACACGACACAGTAGCACATACAGTGGGAATCTTGATGGCTGAAGAGTCAGGAGTCAAGTGAGATACACTGTTGAAAATGGCTGTCAGGGCCGCAGCGGTCTGCACCGTCAATGCCGGCGGTAGTCGTCATTGGTTCCTGTATACTATAGAAAGCAATGTTAACCAATGAGGATCTGCACAGCTGTTCCGACCGCCTACCACCATGGCGGCATATGCAGGCAGGGTGAGCTCACTGTCATCTGTCCCCTGCATGCAGTACAGGCAGCAGCCATTTTGCTTTACAACTGTAACAAATGCATTAATTAATAAAGTCACTAGTCATTTCCAACATGTGATGGGTTGAGTTGTGGGACAGTGTTAAGTACAATTAGGCAGCATGAGTGTGCACATGTTCTGTTTATGACAACATGACATTGTGGGAATGATCTTACATATTGATGGTGATTGTAGACTAGCAGTGACAGACAAGCATCTCACTATTGTAATCCATTGTAAATTCCAGATGTACGTGCTACTGACATAAAAATTACAACACCTCGTCACATTGAAGGCTGCTTTGCATGCAACAAGTGGCAGCATATGTGATGCTGATTCACCATTTGTCACCCTGCAGTAGGATGCATAAACGCTAATCGTTGACATACTTGTGTTGTATGCCATGTGTAGATGCTGACCACTGTGGAGGGTGAGGCATGCACCTGAGTACCGGCCCCTGGTTGACTTGGCAATGATAAAAGAACGCCACAGCATCTCCCACTTTTGACTGAACAGTGCTACAATAAGAGAGCTGTGTACCCAGTTGGAGTCTGATCTGCTGCCAGCCATTTGACAACCTACAGCCATACCTCCAACTGTGCAGGTGGTATCTGTCCTCCATTTCTTGGCCACTGGGTCATTCCTAGGGATAGTGGGAATGGCAACAGGCATGTCTCAACCTACGTTCAGCAATGTGTTGAGGAATGTCTTGTCTGCCTTAGTCACACATATGGACAGCTACATACAATTTCTCAATCCTTTGGATTTGCCCACTGTGAGGGCAGATTTCTATGCATTGGGACATATCCCACATGTGATTGGGGCAATACATGGCACCCACATTTCATTAAAACCACCCAGTACTGATGAGGAAGTATACAGGGACCGTTAAGGCTTTCACTCCATTATTTTGCAGATGGTCTGCCTAGCTGACCAGTACATCTCCCAGGTGACCGCAAGGTTTCCAGGCTCTGTCCATGATTCATACATGCTCAGGAATAGCAATGTCCCACGGTTGATGGTGCTTCTTCTAAGAGTGAGGGCCTACCTCATAGGTGAGTATGATGAGTGTATATGTCATTACTTTTACCCCACCATTACTACTCAGCCTGTATGTGACATTGTGGAATGTAAATGTTGGTTTACCCTATCCATAGGTGATTCAGGGTATCCTAATCTCTCCTGGGTACTGACACTGGTGAGGAATCCAAGGACCAAATGAGGAGCAGCACAATGAGGCTCATGGGAGGACAAGAAGGGTGGTTGAAAGGACATTTGGTCTCTTGAAGGCAAGGTTCAGATGTCTGCACATCTCTGGTGGTTACCTTCAGTACTCACAACAGAAGGTGTGACAGATTTTGGTGGCCTGCTCCATGCTTCACAATCTGGCACTAAGGAGGAACATCCCATTGCTGGAGGAGATAAGAGTACCGGACAATCCATTGGCCGAGGAGGGAGGACACATGAGTGACAAAGATGGGGATGAGTAAGATATAGGCACAAGGACAGATCTCATCCAGCAGTACGTCAGTTAAGCTTCTGGTAGGTGCTTCTTCATGTCACATGTTGGTGTGCAAATTGTCTGTACTTCATTCTCCATCCCTGATATCAGTAGGTGTTGACCCCATTTCAGTTTCAGATCAGTGTATACAGGAGTGGTCTGAAAAAAAGGTCTACAGTCCCACTGTGATGTTATCTAGTCCATCTCTCTGGGTTATATATAGTTCTGAAATCCTAACTACTTCTACACACATTTGTGAATTCTCCATTGTGGAATCACATGTCCATTGGCAAAGTTTTCTGCTTCTTGTGACTTCAAGTGCTGTCACTACTTGGCATGCAAGTGTGTGAGCTGTGTAATACAACTACAATGAGTGTCAGGTCATTGCTGTTAGATGTAAGTATTAACTTGTCTCATTGTACCTGAACGGAGTTGTGGTCATGTGTACAATAACATTGGATTGTCCATCAGTGTGTTGACCTACAGTGTGAATTGTTTAACCATCATGATGTGCAGGCACATACTGTTGGCAACAGTGAAAATAATATGTAATAAACATTCTGTGCTATCACTTGCAGATGTACTGTGGATGATGTTTCACCACTCTTCCCAGTCTGCTACCTGAGGACCCAGGGTTGTGTGGACTCTGACTTTGCTGCAGGAAGCCGGGTGACAGCATGAGACATACATGTCTTCAATGTGTTTTAGGACTCAATTTCTGTGACAGGTCACACATTTGTTACACTAATACAATGAGTAAACACATAACACCAATATTTGTATGTATATATGTTAGAAATGGGGTCTTTGGTTGGCAGTCAGGTTCCCCCCTGTCCAAGCAAGGACCATCACTCTAGTCAGAGTAAAAGGGAATCACCCTCAGATAACCCCCGCTCACCCCTTTGGTAGCTTGGTATGAGCAGTAGGCTTAACTTCAGAGTGCTAGGTGTAAAGTATTTGTACCAACACACAAAGTAACTTAATGAAAACACTACAAAATGACACAACACAGGTTTAGAAACATAGACAATATTTATCTAAACAAAACAAGACCAAAACAACAAAAATCCACAATACACAAGTCTAGTTATCAATTTAAAACCAAAAAGAGTCTTCATGTAATTTCAGACACAACGCTAACGCTGTTAGCATGGAAATGTACCTGGGTACGTCTAAAATAACCCAGCACCGGCGAGTGTGCATCAAAAAGGGGCTTGCGATGTGTCTATATCACTCACCAGCGAGATCGTGCGTCATTTCTCCTTCAGTCGAGTCAGTGTGCTCGCTTCTTCTCCCCCCCCATGCAGGAGAGCGATGCATCGATTCGAGCCGCACTCTAGGTTCCAGGCAGGCCTTGTGTTGTTTTTACATGCCCAGCGATGTTTGCATCGGAAATCCTGCTGCACAATGATCTGAAAACCACGCAGCGCGGGTTGCGATCTCATCAGCCTCCGTCAGCGATGCTGCCCGTCGTTTCTCCAGCCAAGTGCATCGATCTTCCGGTTGCGCTGCAGACGAGTGTCCATTTTCAGTCGCGAAGCCGGCAGCGCATTGATTTTTAAGACGCAGATCGGAGTTGCGTCGATCTTTTTCCTGCATGGCTGTCGGTGCGTGGATTTCTCACTATTGGCCTGCCAGCTTCTCCTTTCAGGGTCCCAGGAACTGGATGGGCACCACTTGGCAGAGTAGGAGTCTCAGCAGAGGCTCCAGGTGCTGGCACAGAGAGGTCGTTGCTGTCTCTGAGACTTCAAACAACAGGAGGCAAGCTCTAAATCAAGCCCTTGGAGAGTTCTTCACAAGAAGGAAGGCTACACAAAGTCCAGTCTTTGTCCTCTAGCACAGGCAGAAGCAGCAACTGCAGGAGGGCTCCACAAAGCACAGGCACGGCAGCTCTTCTTCCTCAGCTCTTCAGCTCTTCTCCAGGCAGAGGTTCCTTGGTTTCCAGAAGTATTCTCTAGTCTGTGGTTTTGGGTGCCCTTCTTATACCCACTTTGTTGTTTGAAGTAGGCATACTTCAAAGAAAAGTCTCTTGTGTTTGTTGAAATCCTGCTTTGCCCAGGCCAGGCCCCACTGTCAAACTGACCCAGACAGGGAATCAACAAACAGGCAGTGTCACAGAAATGGTTTAAGCAAGAAAATGCTCACTTTCTAAAAGTGGCATTTTCAAACACACAATTTTAAAATCAATTTTACTAAAAGATGTATTTTTAAATTGTGAGCTCAGAGACCCCAAACCCCACATATCTATCTGCTCCGAAAGGGAATCTACACTTTAATCATATTTAAAGGTAGCCCCCATGTTAACCTGTGAGAGGGACAGGCCTTGAAACAGTGAAAAACAAATTTAGCAGCATTTCACTGTTAGGGCATATAAAACACATTACTATGGGGGTCATTCCGACCCCGGCGGGCGGCGGACGCGGAAACCGCCCAAACACCGCCCCGCGGTCAAATGACCGCGGGGAGCATTCTAACTTTCCCACTGGGCCGGCGGGCGATCTTCAAAAGATCGCCCGCCGGCCCAGCGGGAAAGCCCCAGCAAAGATGAAGCCGGTTCCGAATGGAGCCGGCGGATTTGCTGGGGTGTGACGGGTGCAATTGCACCCGTCGCGATTTTCAGTGTCTGCCAAGCAGACACTGAAAATCTCAATGGGGCCCTGTTAGGGGGCCCCTCGACACCCGTTCCTGCCAGACACCGCCAGGAACAGGCTGGCGGGAAGGGGGTCGGAATCCCCATGGCGGTGCTGCGAGTAGCGCCGCCATGGAGGATTCATTTGGCCAGGGGAAAACCGGCGGGAAACCGCCGGTTTCCCTTTTCTGACCGCGGCTTTACCGGCGCGGTCAGAATTGGCCAGGAAGCACCGCCAGCCTGTTGGAGGTGCTTCCGTGGTCGTTGGCCCTGGCGGTCAATGACCGCCAGGGTCAGAATGACCCCCTATATGTCCTACCTAAACCATACACTGCACCCTGCCCTCAGGGCTACCTAGGGCCTATCTTAGGGGTGCCTTACATGGAAGAAAAGGGAAGGTTTAGGCCTGGCAAGTGGGTACACTTGCCAAGTCGAATTTACAGTTTAAAACTGCACACACAGACACTGCAGTGGCAGGTCTGAGCCATGTTTACAGAGCTACTAATGCTGCAGGCCCACTAGTAGCATTTGGTTTACAGACCCTGGCCACCTCTAGTGCACTGTACTAGGGACATACTAGTGAATCAAATTTGCCAATCATGGATGAACCAATTACATACACATTTTGAATAGGAACACTTGCACTTTAGCACTGGTTAGCAGTGGTAAAGTGCCCAGAGTAACAAAAACAGAAAAAACAGTCCAGCACACAACAACAACCTGGGAAACAGAGGCAAAAAGTTAAGGGAGACCACGCCAAGGATGAAAAGTCTACTATACATTTATTGTGTGTACCAAAGGGTGGATAGGGTGCAAAGCAGTGGGGCCATGGTGAACGATTCCATCAGTCTGTAAGGCCCAGCAGTAAGTAGCATCGGTCCAGTATCCATTTAGCATTAGGAAATGGGGCTATGGCAGTAGGAAGTCAACAAGGTGCCCATGTGGCACACAAGGAAGCAGTTCTTGAGAGGCTCATTTTCTGGCAGTGCATTTGTCTTGGCTTCTGTCCCTGCAAGATGTCTGGGTCTGTGACCATGTTTGTATGGGGGTTCCTCAGCAACAGAGGGTGGCACAGTGGTGGCTTGTGAGTCCTCAGGCATTGCATCATCTCACTAGCTGCAGCAGATGTAGAGGGCTGTTCAGTAGGTTGGCTAGTAGAAGGGTCTGGTGGTAGGTGGAGGACTCACGCAGGACTGTGACAAGCTCCAGCATCAAGCCTTTTATGGAGGCCATGGTGGCATTGAGGGCATGCCATTTCTGCATGGCCTCCTGGTGGTACTCCCTCTGCTGGCTGAGATTTCCCCCCAACAAGTCTAATAACTGGCCCTGCTTGTCCTGGGATTGGTTGTACGCTCCCAGGATTTGTGCTATAGCCTCATGGGCAGGTGGCTCTCTGGGTTGCCCCGCCCTGTGACCCCTTGGTGCTCTCCCACTGGCCCTAGCCCTCTGTAACTGTGACTCTGGCACTGTGTGCCCACTCCCACTTACACCAGGATCTTCATAGTCTTGTGTGGTGGGTGCTGACTCAGGTCCCTGTACAGGTGGGCACACTGTGGATTGATGTGGCCTTGAGACACTGGTGTGTGGACGTTGGACAACAATGTTGTAGTGGCAGACATTGTAGGGGGAACAGTGGTGTTCTGGGTAAGGCTCGTGGACTACCCATAGAGCCCATACAGGGCAGGTAGGTCTTCCAGTTCCAGCCATCCTATGTTGCTGTCATCACTGGGGTCTTCATTAGGTCAGGAACTGGCTTTAAGTGGCACTGGTTGTCTGACGACATTCTCAGTGGCACCTGGAGATGACAGGGATTGTTATTCGCATCTGCCTGACATACTTTACAGGGACTGCAAGGTGAGTGTTATGTGTGATGCTTCAGGACTCAGTTGTAGTTGTGCCAGGGGAATGTGCATTGTTAGGTGGCCACAGGGTGATGCATTGTGACAGTCATAGCGCTTCATGCTGGGAGTGTGGAATTTGGGATTGTTGTAGAGTAGGGTGGGCATGGAGGGGATTGGGATGCATGCATTAGAAGTATACTTCATACAGGGGATTATAAGTGACTTACTAGTTTCCAGTTGTCCGGGGATTCCACTGAGACCGTCAGGGTGCAGGATCGCCAAAACCTCATGATGTGAGCTCCAAGGGGGAAGGTGAGGGCCCACCGCCAGTCTTCATGAGGGCTATTTGGTGTCTGGATGCCATGGAGCTCACCTTCCCCCTCAGGTCATTCCACATCTTGTGTATGTCATCCTTTGAGCATGGGTGGCTTCCCACTGAGTTCACCTTGTTGATGATCCTCTGCCATAACTCCATCTTCTTTGCCATTGACGTTTGCTGGACCCGTGCCCCAACAGCTATGGGTCGACCTTGATGACATCGCCCACCATGGTCCTAAATTTGTCATCAGTGAAACGGGGGTTCATTTGTCGGGACATGGTGTGAGGTGTGTGCAGAGCAATCTTCAGAGTGGATGTGCAATGTATCCCAATTGTATCCCCTGTGGCAAGGGGTTGTGTGTGTTTTCTAGAGGGGATGTGGTGTGTGTATGTGTTTCAGATGTGGGATATTCAAATTGGCCTATGTGGTGTTGTGTTTCACTGGAGGTTCCATCTTCACCGCCGCGGTCCTGACCGTCAATGGATTACCATTGCGATATGACCGCTGTGCTGATTTGTTGGTCGTATTAGGAGGCACGTCATGTTCTGCTGTGGGGGTGTGGGTAGTGGTTATGCATCTCTGCCGCCGTCGTGTCAGTTTTGTGGCTGTGTTCTGGCGATTTTGTTTTTGCGTCTCGTAATTGGGCGAGTGGATTGCCACCACCACTGTGGTCTTTTGGCAGCTGCCAGCATGGCAGTCTATGGGAAAGACCGCCAATGTCATAATGAGGGCCTAATTCCAAAGGTGAATGTTTGACTATGGACTCCCACTTGCTGTAGCAAAGCAGGGCTCCATTGCGATCTGCCTCAAACTTTGACTTTGCCCCAGTCGAGGTGCGACCAGATGACCAGATTGGCACTTTTAGTTTCTATGCGCTAGAAAACATTAATTCTTTAAAAATACGGTCCCCACTATCCTATTTTATTCCTTTGGATGTCAAATTATGATAAAAATATTTCCTATTTTTATAAATTGGTTTTCAGCTTTTTAAACTGTTTCTTCTGTTTTATTTTATTACTGTTTTGTGATACTTGAATGCTTTACATACTTTCTCTCCTAAGTTAAGCCCTTTTGCTCATTGCCAAGCTACCAAGGGTTGAGTTGGGGTTAATCTATTGAGACCTAACTAAACCAAGTTGGGTTTAGTGGCCTATTGTTAAGTATAGGTACTTACCTGCCCCTTACCAATAATTCACTTTCCAACAGCTGGGACCAGATTTGGGGAACCATCTTTGAGCCAAAGTGTTTTGCTTTTTTGTCTTCAATAGTTTTGCGACAATTGAAAAAAGAGTTTAAAAAGTAAATCAACCATTGGCTGTGGCTCTGTGTTCATGATGTGTAGAGGAGTATTACATATAGAATAGGATATAGTCTTTCAGGTTGTTGAGGAACACACTGTTGCATTTCTTTGTGACATGAGCTCCATTGTTTCCTGGAATTGTCTATCCGTGGACAAAATTAATTTGACCACTTCTGCCTTTGGCAAATGTTGGAGAACAACAAGACAGTATGAGGGAAAAGTAACATTATTTTACCAAAGATATCCTTCATTCCAATTTCCAGTCCAGCTTCAATATTTGTGCCTAGGTCATTGCCACTACAGTGCACAATCACGAGGTCTGGATATTGGCGATCTGAAATGCTTTCAACCAAAGGCAGCAATTGATGCCAATTTAACCCTCTCTGGCCAACCCAAGTAATGTCTACATCAGATAAACCCAATTCCCTGTCAATGGCTCTTTCTAGCACTCTCTCTGGCCCAAAACGCAAAACTATGACACACAATCCGAACTCTATCCATTTTGGAGAGAAGCAAGAGTAACACACAGGAGAAGGTTGCAGCTGAATGAGGCAGCTTTGAAGAAGAAAGTCAGTTAAAATAGAGGACAGCACCTAAAAAATAAAAGAACATATTTGATTGGATAGTGAAGATGTACAGGTAACTAAAATTAGGTAGTAGTTTGGAGAGAAAAAAAATAACTGCATCTGTGATTGGCTTTGAAAAAATAACAAAGTTATGTGTAGGGATTTGCCTGAAAATGCAACCAGTCAACCACACCTGCACCATAGTTTTATTTGAAGCTAGTATGCTGTTTACAGAAAGTAATGTGAACTTTAGACCTAGTGTCAACTAGAGAGTGTTGCAAACATGGTCATCACAAAAACAGAGCTATGAGTGTGGGAGAAGGGAACAAAAAAGCCTAAACTGTGAAAGTGTTTGACTTTTCATTGAGTACTTTTTACAAAGCATTCACAGTAGATTGTTAAATGCTTTTACATGCTTCCATGTGAGTGTGTGGATCAGCCACTAATTTACACGGGGCCCTTGAGGGAACAGCGACGGATCCACCCAAAAACACTACCAAATTTGGCTTATGTATAGGTGCTTTAGAAAGAGCTAAAAATACAGACCATTTAGAAGTGGTGTGCAAAAATAAAGGATTAAAGAAAGGTTGTGGTTTGCTAAGTACAGGACTGTCAGTGAAACCACAGTGGTAAGGGTAGCCATAATTGTTATGTTTGTACTGAGGTTGACCATTGCTATATTTCTGACTTCAGATTTTCACTGACAAGAGATTCTAAGTGATAATGAGATAAACATTTGAGAAACAGAAAAGAGATTTCGTAGGTATTTGAATTAGGGTGAACTTTCAAAACGTTTATGTAAATAAAAGTTTATGAGTGTACAAAAGCTGAAATAAAATGTGTAGGTTCTACACAACAGTAAAAAGGAAAATATAAGGGAGGTAAGATGAGTATATTCAGTAAAATCATAGTGAACAGCAAAGGAGAAAGAGAAATGGCTATAGAGAAAATATAGTTATTATGCTAAGCTATAATGAATGTGTATTTTTGGAAATAGAAGTGGGTAATTGATTACAGTATATAACTTTTTAGTATATAATTTGTGCATACCCTAATAGTCAGACAGGTACTCATACACCCATTTACCGTCCCAGAAAACTGTTTATGTACCCTCCACTCATATAGCCAGACAGTAACTGATACACTCAGGTACACACCAATAACCCATTCACATACCCATGTATTCACCTATACCTCCACTTATAGTGATTCAAACAGCAATGCAGGCACTGTCAGATCCACCAGGTACCTACATAGGGAATCATGTATCCAGCACTCAGTCAGTTACAGACACACTTACACACCCATATACCCAGTTATACATCTAGGTACCCACCCATACAGCCTCTCACATGCCTATTCACAAAACCATACAGCCACTCACACACACAGTCAGACAGCGACAGAGGCATTTACGCATCCACTCACAAACCCACAACCACTTATGTATCCAGCACTAACAGAGCCACTTGAACAAACAGTTAAATACTTGTACACTCACTAACACAAGCAGTAACCAATCTATATAGCCACTTACATACCGATATATAGACCCATAGAGCTAAGACAGCCAGTCACAGACCAACATAGTTACTTACACATCCAGTCACACACCCAGTGAAGCACTGATACACTTACCCCTATATGTCTTGAAGTACTGACACACCTAGTCATCTATCCATATATAACCCATAAACACATTTATACATCCATACTGACACACTTACACAGTCTGTTACACAGAGACATAACCACTTATGTAGCTACTTGCTTGCTTATGGTATGTAATGTAATATTATGTAATGCAAAGGTAAATATATTTTTTGTTTGCTTTTCAGACATCTACTTATGTTTAAAGAGAAGGATTTCAATACCAGAAAATACACAAAGAAGAAATGAGCAGCACAGAGAGTACTATCTTCCTAAACCTCAGAGTAAAAAGGGACATGATGTGGAGAACATGCTGGAAAATAAAGAGCAGCTAATACAACAACTAAGAAGTTTCTTAAAATAGTGTGTGGAAAAAGGTAATGTGGAAATATTGGAAATGAAAAGCGAGGTTTGAAATCAACTCAGGAAGGAGAAAGACTGGGTGATATTGAAAAATAAATGCTGTAAGAGAACAGCCAGATTGACAAGGAAACAGAAATAATTTAAAGAAATACAAATCAGAATGTTTTGAAGTAAAGTAATGCACAATTTGGTATGAAACATGAGAGAGAAGAAAAGAAGGGCAGTACTGAAGCAAAAAAGCATTTTTAGAGTGTAGTTGATAAAGCATTTGCCTTGCAATGGAAACTATTTATTTTGATAATGGACAGAATAAGAACACTGGATAAAACAGTATTGTCTATGAAGAGAGAAAGTCAAAAAAGGCTTATTAATAAAAGTAATGTTTGCAAAATGTTCAAAGGAGAAAGGAAGCATGTGTCTAGTACTGAAGCTCTTTAATGAAGAAAGCTACTTGCAAGAGAACACATCAGTGCATGCTGTTGAAACAACTGGCTGAAGCTATGGGATAAAAGATGGTACTCTAATTGGAAAAGTGGAGATAGTTCCTGGAATGTTAGAGGAAGAGGTAGCCGAAGAGGTAGCAGGAAGGCAAAGGCATCCCCTGTACATAAATGGGTCTGCAGTAGTATTTGCAGTGTTCACCAGGAATTAATTGATATATAAAGATGTTTTTCGTGAATTTCCAGGTAAAAGTATGTAGTAGAAAATTGCAATGTTGCAAGGATTTGATTCATGCAAAGTGAGAAATACACTAAGTGACGAGGCACTCACTTGTGTGTCTATCCAGGAAAGTGTGCACAAGCACCTTTCAGCATTTTCAAATGTTGGCTGTTCATCATTCAAAAATACAAAATTTTGTTAGAAGACTTTACTTCGTAAATGGTTCTGCATTGTATTTAGGAGTAATGAACAAAGCACTTTTGTAAGGTACAGTATCAGAGGTTGAAAATGCTTATGAATATTTTCAGTTATGTTTCTTTCCTCCTGAAGTGGAGTCTGGTCAAAATCAGGAGTTGATATGTTCAGGTATAGTGAAACAGAACACAATTATTAGTACCTCTAATTTCTCAGAGAGAAACCAAACTATCTTTGAATCGCACACCGGAGCACTCACTACAAAGGCCAAATTTAAAATGTTCATGTTTTCTCAAAAACTGAACAAGGAAACCAAGACAATTGGCTAGAATTTGCAGTGTACTTATTTGTGGAAGAATATTCAGATTTCTCAGCAGTACAGATCATCTGTAAGAATTGCTATGATGAATTAGAGGACAAAAAAAAGTCTGCCAGAGCAATACACAATAAGTTAGAGTTGGCTCAAATTCAGTGGAACTTTGTCATCACAATATTTAGGAAGAAATACTGATAACATATATATGCTGTTTTAAAGCAATAGCTTGAATTTAACAAACAAGTCGGAAACTACCACTGACTGAGCTACAGAAAGGCCTTAAAAGTAGAGTTGTGTACTTACCTTTATATTTTAAACACAATATTGAAACTGTGTGTTTAGAGAGAGATTTGGAATAACCCCTTGTTATTCTAGTCAATGGTGTGCAAACAAAAACTTATATATATTTATCGGTCAGGAACTAGTGGATGTGAATAAGGTGAAAAAGCTATTTTCTAACTCAAATAGAATAATGTGTACTACAAAGATGTAAATTTTGCACATGTAAGTTGCATGGAGGAAGAAATCTTGCCTTCAACTGGACAGTTTGAAAAAGTGGATAAAAGTAGGTGTGAAAAAATATATGAGCACTATAGAATCCATCCACTACATTCAAAAGAGATTATGGAGGATGTCATTGAACTCTGTCAGATGAAACTAGCTAAAGGAGCTCCAATGAGAGTGTGGGATAAAAGTTTAGAGACTCAGGTGGTCATTATAACCCTGGCGGTCAGTGTTAAAGCGGCGGTAAGACCGCCAACAGGCCGGCGGCAAAAATAATGGAATCACGACCATGGCGGAAACCGCCAACAAAGACAGGCATTTTAACACTCAGACTGCTACAGCGGTACAAACAAACAGCGCGGCGGTCACCGCCAACAGACAGGCGGGAGACAATGTATCGTCCACAGTATCACAACCTACCAACCCGCCAACTTCTCTGGGGCGGATTCACCGTGAACAAAAACATGGTGGAAACTGGACTTCGAAGGGAAAACGCTCACCTCTGCACACCCCACGAGGAACCAGGACGCCATGGAACCAGAGCTTCACATTTTGCCAGCCTTTATCTTCTTGCTCCTCTACCAGGAGCACGAACGCCGGCGGCAAAGACCACAGTGAGTACTGAACCTACGACACAGGGGAGGGGGGAGGGAAAAAAAGGGACACACACACGCAACCCCCCCACCCCCACCCTCACCCAAGACAACACACACACTAATACAGCATGATACATTACAGTTACACCCCTCAACCATATGGAAGAATGCAAAGCCAAAAGGAAATTAGTGTAAGCATTGTAATCTATTAAAATCCAGTACGCAAAAATATATATACACTATAAACAAATATATACACCAAGAATAGAAGTCTAGGTATTGGACCATTTAAGTCTGTGGAACACTGGGCCCACACTGCATGGGCAAGGCCCACACAAGGTACCCGAACATGACAGAGAGAACACTGCAGGGGCATCAGATAGAAATAAAACAGGCACCTCACAGGGAAGGGAAAGAGGGGCACCTCAGCCGGTTGAGTGCACAACGCCAAATCCACGAGGGGGCCACATACCCACTGTTCAATCCTGGGGAGTGCAAAGCCACAGTCTCACAAGTCTCTACAGTGGGTCATTTGCCCACTGTTCAATCCTGGGGAGTGCAAAGCCACAGTCTCTCCTGGGGAGTGCAACACCACAGACTCACACCTCTCTACAGTGGGTGGTTTGCCCACTGTTCAATCTTGGGGAGTGCAAAGCCACAGTCTCTCAAGTGGATAACTGTCTCCAATGGTTTCTGGAGGGGGCTTTGTGCCCAGAGTGCTTCGTCCTGCCAAGGACAGAGGTAGTGGATGGGATACTCCACTGGTTCTGGAGGGGGCATTGTGCCCAGAGTGTTGCATCCTGCTCGCGGTGGACTCAGAAGCGTCAGTGCCCTTGGCGCTCATGGGCCAGCGTTGCTTGTGTCGGTGGTGTCCTGTTCAGCGGTGCTTGTGGCAGCGGTGTCCTTGGCAGCAGTGCTAGTGGCAGTGGTGTCCTTGGCAGTGGTGCTTGTGAAGACGTTTTCCTTTGCATCGGTGCTTGTGGCGGCGGTGTCCTGTTCAGCGGTGCTTGTGGCGGCGGTGTCCTGTTAAGCGGTGCTTGTGGCGGCGGTGTCCTTGGCAGCGGTGCTGTGGCGGCATTGTCCTGTTCAGGGGTGCTTGTTGCGGCGGTGTCCTGTGCAGCGGTGCTTGTGGCGGCGGGGTCCTTGGCAGCGACTCAGTTGCTGGCGGTCCTGTCTGGGCCAGCGGGGCTGCTGCTGGCGGTCCGGTATGGGCCTGCGGGGCTGCTGCTGGCGCTCCTGTCTGGGCCAGCAGGGATGGTTCTGGCAGTCGCCTCCTGGCCAGCGGGGCTGGTGCTGGCAGTCCTGTCTGGGCCAGCGGGGCTGCTGCTGGTAGTCCTGTCTGGGCCACCGGGCTGTGCTGGCGGTCCTGTCTGGGCCAGCGGGGCTGGCGGTCACCTCCTGGGCAGCGGGGCTGATGGCGGTTGCTTCTTGGTCAGCGGGGCTGATGGCGGTCGCCTCCTGGGCAGCGGGGCTGATGGCGGTCGCTTCCTGGGCAGCAGGGCTGATGGCGGTCGCCTCCTGGGCAGCGGGGCTGATGGCGGTCGCCTCCTGGGCAGCGGGGCTGATGGCGTTCTTCTCCGCCGTGCTGATCTTCCCAGACTTGCTGGGTTTCTTGTGCTCCTTCCCCACCGTGGAAGGTGTAGCAGCTGACTCTACACTCCCACCTGTACCCCTGGGAGCGGCTTTGGTGGCTGGTGTCTTCCCCCTCTCCCGCGGGGCACTGCCCAACATTTGATGTTTGACAGGTAGGGGACTGTTCGTGCTGTGGCTCCTTACCACACTGGCTGCCCTGCTGCCTGGTGCACTCTAGAATCCGGTGACTACTGGCACCTGAGGTACAGGGGATTGGGTCTGGGTGGAGGAAGTTGGAGGGGGGAGGCTAGAGACAGGGACAATGGCTGCCATCAGTGCTGAGGCCAGAGTCTGAAAAGCTCGCTGAAGGGCTGCCTGACCAGAATGAATGCCCTCCAGGAATGCATTGGTTTGTTGCAACTGCCTCTCCATACCCTGGATGGCATTCAAAATGGTAGACTGCCCAACAGTGAGGGCCCTGAGGAGGTCAATGGCCTCCTCACTGAGGGCAGCAGGGGTGACTGGTGCAGGGCCTGAGGTGCCTGGGGCGAAGGTGATGCCCACCCTCCTGGGTGAGCGGGCACGGGGACAAAGGCTGAGGGGCTGCTGGGAGGGCGGCGCTGGTAGGGGGGGTGGCGGCTGTACCTGTAGATGCGGGGGCACAGATGGGCCCACCACCACAAGGGAGCTCCCATCAGAGGATGAGTCCGTGTCACTTGTGTCAGCTCCTGTCCCCGCCGTGGAGCTCCCCTTGCCCTCCGTCCCACTGGTGAATTCAGACTCCGTAGTGTCGCCCTCCAGGGCCATATGGGATGCAGCTCCCTCCTGCTCTGGTGCCACTGCTCCTCCGCCTGATGATGCTAATGCACACAAGAACAGGGAGACCACAAAAAGAGGGGGGACGACAGAAGAAAGACATGTTGAGTGCATGCATTACCACTACCGTTGGCGGACACGACAGACACAGAAGCCCCCTGCACTACGCCGCGCACTTGGGGTCCACTATTCAATCCCTGGGACATGGCCTACAAGGCTATGGCCGACATCTGCACACATGGATGTCACAGCCTGAATAGGTGTAGTTGGCACTGTACACAGGTGGGGTGGGGTGCCACAGGGTCTGTCTGAAAAAGGGAACCTAAGCAGCACACTCGCCCTGGCCTAGGGAAACCCACAGCCCATCTCCCCCACCCAGATACCTCCACTGCGTGCTGAATCAGCAGAATGAGAGTGTACCCACCCCCTTGTTGCTGCTGTGATGCCCTCAAGCGCCCATCCAACTCCCGGTACGCCACTGCTAAGATCCTGAATATCAGGGAGGTCATGGTGCGACGGGAACCCCTCCCACATTGGGAGGCCATCCCCACCTCGGCCTCTGCCGTCTTCTTGCTCCAGCGGCGAATGTCCTCCCATCTCTTCCGGCAGTGGGTGCTCGGTCTGTGATAGACCCCCAGGGTCCGGACGTCCTTGGCGATGGCACACCAGATGTCCTTCTTCTGGTGGGTGCTGACCTACATGAATTGTACAGGGGAAAAGAGAAGTTATTTCCAAATGCACCGTCACAGTCATTGGCCCGCATCCCTATCCTTGCCATGTGGCACATGCACTCACCGTCGTTTCATGCACGCCTCATTCTCCCCCCCCTATCTTTCATCCACCCCACTCCACACAGGCATAGCCCACACAGCATGGTCCCAGTGTACTTACCTGTTTGTCTGGAGGACTGTAGAGTAGCGTGTACTGGGGAGGACCCCATCCACGAGTTTCTCCAACTCCTCCGTGCTGAGGGCAGGGGCCCTTTCCCCAGACGCACGAGCCATTGTCTCTTCCAGACTGAGGTCACAGCAACACTTGCAGTGTAGGTCCTCTCCTGTCGAAGATCAGGTATTGAGTGATTGAACAGATAGAAAATGAAGGTCACGTCCTTGGCGGTGCGTACCGTCACCGCCGGCGTACATCGTCCTTGGCACCTGGGACCCATAGGGTCCAATGTTAACCAATTCAGAATTGCACCGCTGTCTTCGACTGCCTACCGCGACGGTCTACAACGCCAGCGCAGTTACCTCACATCCTATTGTCCCACTTTACAGGTCAGGCAGCCACCATTTCAGGGGCCCACATGGCCTTATTTTTCACTGTGTCACACATACCTAGGCCTTGCCTCAACACTCATACATGCAAATTTCGGATTATGAATCGTGTTCTGTGTAAGCTGTGTGTACGTACCTCTGAGTTGGTTGACTCTGTGCTCGCTGTTGTTCTTCATAGGCCGCTGGGACATGTGATGAGATGGCGGCATCCTCCAGTGTACAGACCGCTGGTGGACCTGTCGACAATGGAGGAAAGACATGTAATCATCACCTACAGGCTAAATCGTGCCACAGTCCATGAACTGTGTGCCCAGTTGGAGCCAGACCTGATGTCAGCTATCCGCCAGTGCAGGTGCTGTCTTTGCTCCATTTCCTTGCAAGTGGGTCATTTCAAACAACAGTGGCCATAGCATTAGGGATGTCTCAGCCTATGTTTTCCAACGTGTTGTCCGGAGTGTTGTCTGCCCTGCTGAAACACGTGTGGAGCTACATCGTTTTCCCTCAGGTGGAGGATTTGCCTACAGTGAAAGGTGATTTCTATGCCCTGGGACATATCCCCGACATCATAGGTGCCATTGATGGGACACATGTGGCCTTGGTCCCCCCCGCAGGAGTGAACAGGTGTACAGAAACCGGAAGAGTTATCATTCGATGAATGTGCAGATAGTATGTTTGGCAGACCAGTACATCTCCCATGTGTATGCCAAATTCCCTGACTCAGTGCATGACGCTTACATCCTGCGGAATGGCAGCATCCCTTATGTGATGGGTCAACTCCAGAGGCACCGTGTGTGGCTATTAGGTGAGCACCTGGAAACAAGTCAGTGAGAATAGTTGTCTGGGTCTAGGGATATCCCTACAGGTTAGTGTGTGTCTAACAGTTGTCCCTCGCCATTTTCAGGTGACTCTGGTCACCCCAACCTGTCAGGGCTACTGACCCCAGTGAAGAATCGCAGGACAAGGGCAGAGGAACGCTAAAATGAGGCCCATGGACAAACTAGGAGGATTATAGAGCGGGCCTTTGGGCTCCTGAAGGCCAGGTTCCAGTGCCTCCATATGACAGGTGGTTCCCTATTCTACTCACCAAAGAAGGTGTGCCAGATCATTGTGGCCTGCTGTATGCTTCACAACTTAGCTTTGCGACGACAGGCGCCTTTTCTGCAGGAGGATGGTCCAGATGGAGGTGATGTGGCAGCTGTGGAGGCTGTGGACAGTGAAGATGAGGAAGCAGAAGAAGAGGACATGGACAACAGGAACTTGGTTATCCTGCAATACTTCCAGTGAGACACAGGCAAGAAGACAAACCTGCCTACTACATGTACTTTAACACTACTACCTCTGTACTGTCTGTCCTTTTCACCCAGTGTATGGTCACTGAGTTGTCACTTTCCCTTACGATTTCACAGATGTGGGTCCCACTGTGTGACATCTGCTTTCTTTCCTCATGGACTAGAGCTGCGTGACATAGGTATGTTGACATTACAATTGAAAGAGCATTTTGTCACTGTAATTGCTAATACACTATTTCGAAATCACAGACAGACTCCAGATTGTTTTGTGCTTTAAGGGTGTTTTTTTAAGTGCTCAATATTGGAGGGTGCTCTAAAATGGTGAGGGGTGATGGTGGAGGAATGTCCATGGCAGAGTCCAGTCTATTAGTCTCACAGGTGCATTGCCCAGAGGAGCATAGGAAGTGGAGCTGGGGCAGTTTGAGGATGGACAGGGTGACAAGGTGGGACAAAAGGATGACATTCAGGGCTGTCTCATTTCTTGGCGGGGTCTTGGCATCGTTCTCTGTCTTTGTACTGGATCTCAGGGACCGTTTGTGGGGTGGTTCTCCATCTGCAATGGGGTGGGGTGCTGGTGTGGTGGTCCTGTGGCGGTGCCTCCTGTCCACTAGCGCCGGCAGAGGTGGTGGGCAGTTCATCATCCAGGCTAGTGTCAGGGGCCCCTTGTTGTGCCACTGTGTCCCTCCTGATGTTGAGGACTTCCTTCAGCACCCCTACGATGGTGCCCAGGGTGGAATTGATGGATTTGAGTTCCTCCCTGAAGCCCAAATACTGTTCCTCCTGCAGCCGCTGGCTCCCCCGAAACTTGGCAAGTACCATTGCCATTGTTTCCCCGGGAATGATGGTATGCTCCCATGATGTTGGAGAGGGCCTCGTGGAGAGTAGGTTCACTGGCCCTGTCCTCCCCCTGTCGCACAGCAGCCATCCCAGTTCCCCTGTGTTCCTGGGCCTCTGTCCCCTGAACGGTGTGCCCACTACCACTGCCCCCAGGTCCCTGTTGTTGTTGGGGTGGTGAGTTAGCGTGGGTTCCCTGTGGTGGTGGACACACTGCTTATTGACGTGCCCTGGGGACAGAGGTATGGGCCCGCTGGATGGGTGCTGTGCTGGTGTTTCCAGAGGGGGGAAGCTCTGTGGTGGCCTGTGACTGTGTGAAGGGAACCGACTGTCCCGAGGTCCCAGATGGGCCGGGCTGGTCGTCTAGATCCAGTTGGACAGAGCTGCTGTCATCACTGTGGGCCTCTTCTGTTGGTGGTGTGGACATGTGTGGACCCTCCTCTGCGGTGACGTTGGGTAGGGGTCCTGCAGGGGTGCAAAAGCATGATTATTGCATCAGGATGTACCATGGTGGGCAATGGGTGGGTGACCGTGTACCCCAGTGCTTGCATTCCTGTGTGGGACCGCCAATGTTGTAATGAGGGCCTCAATGTTTTTCAAATCTATTTCCAACTGCACTAGGCATACAGTATGATGATTGGATTGTGCAAATACTTGCATCTGAGAATAGGTCAACAAGATTATATTCAGATGACCCTAGATTTTGACAAAATATTCTATGTTTATCCCATCTATTATTTGAAAGTGATTTGTCTGGACTGTCATACGCTGTTAATCATATTCTTAAGACAGCGTTTAATCGACAAATTATGTCTGCCAAAGACTTTGTTGACAAAATTCATGAAAATATGATTAGTTGGAGTACAATTTGCAAAACTTGATGGCATGCCAACGTGGGACTAATGAGTATTGGTATTGTCATCATGGTGCGTTGTGTACTCTATAGATTTAAGTGAACCATCATGGTTTGTGACCCTGAGTTGTGCAGTGTATTCATGGAATGACTTATATGACTTTCTAAGAAAAGTAAACTCTGACATTAAGGGCATCAAATTGAAGACACCAGGAGAACTTTGCTAGTTGGATCTTGTAATAGTAAGGAGGTATTTTAACCACAAATTTCAAGCCTTTTTCACATTTCAAGCCTTGGAATAAAAAAAACTCCTCTTGGAGAAGTTACTGATTTCTCTTCGTGTAAAGAGTAAAAGAAAAAGTGTTCCTCATATTCAGGTGTTGTTGAGGATAAAAGATGTACCAAAATGTGGAACTGACACAGATGAGTCTGTACTTTCTTTTATATAACAGTATGTCAAATGTACCAAAGGACACTAAGGGAAAAGGTCTAAAGCAGCAAGTCCTGCATTTCCAATCACATAGATGTGCCAGTAGAAATACAGAGCAAAGAGAACATTTTACACAAAATGTTGTTTTGATATTCCAAGACCTGTTATTTCAAAAATAAGAGTGAAATTTTTTTTGTCTGCAGTGAGACATACTCTTACTAATAAATCACTCAAAAACATTTACAGTGAGAGGAGAACAGAGGCTTTGAAATATATTAATGACTACAATTCTGTCATTCTGAAAACGTGCAATGCCAATATGGAGATTCAGTTTGTGGCAGGCAACTATATAGTTGTGGCTCATTATTCATGTTCATACATAAAAAAATCTGAGACAAAGGAGATGAAAGATGTGTGGGAAGAGATCTCTGCTGAAAAGGCTCTTGCTAAAAAATGTACAGCTTCAGTTTGACACAGGGAAATCGGATACTATGAATGCTGTGATTGGTTGATTTCAGCTTGTTTATATTCTGAGTCAAGGGGAATTGTTTTGGTGAGTCTAGGCCTAGCATGCATTTGACCACAATAGTGTATATCCTATAAAAACAAACATGTTGGGTACGTGCTATCCAAAAAGGAGTGTCCATCTTGAAAAGGTTTGTCCTCATGAAGTACTCTACATATAGAAACAATGTCACAGAAAAGGTAGTTGAAGGTAAATTTGCAGTAGTTGGTTGCCATGGTTGTTTGGTGCAACACTGCAAAGGAAATCTGATTAAACATAGAAAACTGTTTGCTAGACTGCTGAAAAAAGAGCGTTTTTCTATTTGGCACTTTTGCAACTGTTTAAGCCTTGCTGTTCTGATTCAGAATTACTAAGAGAGTTTGACTGCTATTAAGACTCTTTCAATGCCGCAAAGGATAGCATTGAGTGTTCAGTATTTTCAAACTGCATGAAACTGCTAAATGATGAAATTGAACAGGAAGAAACAATTGCTGCTGAGGTAGCTGAGGAGAGTTCACAAAGCAGCCAAAGATCAGGTTCTCAAATACAAGATCCAATTGGAAAGCCATTAATAGCAAATTAAGCTGCTATTGCAACGAATGAGGTAGAGGCTGCAATGGAACAAGCAAGACAGGAAACATTTGAGTTAGCTGACTTTGTTGGATTAATAATGGTGAGCAAATGGAAATATAAGTAGAGGTGAAAGTTGCAGTTGGGCATGGATTGCTTCATGACAAGAAAGAGTGTGCATGCTCAAAATGTAAGCCTATACTGTTGTATGCCAACGGTCAAGCTGGTACTGATAAACATTTCTTAATACAAGTTCTTAGTGCTTTCCTACTGAAGACTACAGACTGTAATTTGTCATGAGTACCTACAGCATCTATTGTATTAGCTGCACTCAAACATATTACTTTACACCAATTTTTGATGCTGCCTGTGGAACATGACAACAAACTAGAATACCAAAAGTTATCCGATGAAGCTTGCCGTGGAGTGTCAAGAGAGTTAAAAAAGTTTTAACATCTAATCATCGATGAGGGGAGCCTAGTCTTCTTTATGCTTGCCTTTGAACATTTGAGAATGGAACAGAATCTACAAATGGATTACGATGTCTTAATTGGAGGAAAACATTTCATTGTTTTCAGAGCTTATACCTTTGAGAGGACAGCCTGTGTTCGAAATACCACTCCTAGAAATTCTTTGGAAAGCATTGGAAATCTGAGTATTGGATTGCAATTCAAATACAAAGAATTAATTAGGAATATGCAACAAACATTAGATATTGAATATGGAAATATTTTGAATTATATCAGAGTAGGTAGTCTTTTCAAAGAGGGAAGGCATAATGCTAGAAAATCGTCTTTTTAAAAACACTGTTTCCACTGGCAAAGAAAGCAGCAGAACCAATGCTTATACCTAATGTCAACATCAGAGTAGTGTGCCTATCTCAACAAAGAATTGCTGGAATTGGAGAAAGAAGACATTTTGCATCTGAAGGCAATAGACAAAATAAAACACCAGGGTGCCACTGTATTGCTAAATGAAAAGTTACAAGCAAAACCAAATTTGTTTCACAAACTGCAGGATTGAAGAAATGTTTAACTCCCACTGTGCCCAGGATGAGCTGGTCTCACCCTCTGCCACGGTTGCCCGGCGCCGAGGACGAGACCAGCTCTTCCTGCTATGGGCCCTGGAGAGGCGCACTTGTGCTTCTCCTGATGGCCTGGCACCCCCCTCCCCTGGGCATGGATGGAAGTGGAATTTCTTCCCCTTCCACCCTCGCAAGCCCCCTCACCCCCGTGACGTCTGATGGCATCAGCGCATGATTGAGCACTGATGTCATCAGAGGCTACCTCTGAGCTTCCAACGCGGATCAGAGAAGAAATGCAAAAGCATTTCTCCTCCAATCACATGGAGGGGGTGAGAGAGGCATGAGAGGAGAGGAAAGGCCTTTCCTCTCCTTTCATGTCTTTCTCAGCACTTCTGCTGCCTGATCGCGATGTGATAGGGCAGCAGAAATGCCCACTAGACACCAAGGATTTTTTAATTCTATTTTTACATATAAGGGGAGTGGCTCCTTGGGCAAGGGCTACTTCCCAGGGAGGCAAATTATTTTACGGCCATTTCTGACCCCAGGGTGGGCAGAAACCCCTGGACACCAGGGATCTTTTTTTCGGTGTTTTTTTTTATATGTGGGAAGCGAACCCCTAGGCAAGGGTCACTCCCCTGGGGGCAGAATTAACTCTAGGCCACTTTTGCCCCTCTTTACGTAAGGGGAGCAACCCTTTAGGCAAGTGTCACTCCCCTGGGGGGTCAAATTCGTTTTAGGCCATTTCTGCCCCCTTGGAGGCAGATCGGCCTATTGTAATTAGGCTGATCTGCCCTCAGGCGGAGCAGAAACCACTAGGCACCAGGGATCTTTTTTTTTTTTTTTTTAATATGCAGAGAGCAACCCTTTAGGTGAGGGTCGCTCCCCTGGGGGTAAAATTATTTTTAGGCCATTTCTGCCCCCTTGGGGCAGATCAGTCTATTTTTATTAGGTCAATCACCACTAGTCACCAGGGATTTTTATTTTTTTGCGTCAATTTTTATGCAAGGGGAGCTACCCCTTATGTACATTTATTTTTATGCCATTTTGGCCCTCCTTGTGGGCAGATCAGCCTATTTTTATTTGGCCGATATGCCCCAAAGGGGAGCAGAAACCACCAGACACCAGTGATTTTTTATGTGTGCGCAGATTTCACACAAGGGGAGCGACCCCTTAGGCAAGGGTCACTCCCCGGGGGGTGGATTTATTTTGGGCCATTTCTGCTCCCCTTGGGGGCAGATCAGCCTATTTCTATTAGCCGATCTTCCCCGGGGGGGGGAGAAACCACTTGGGCACCAGGGATTGGTGTGTGTGTATGTTTGTGTTTTGTTTGGAGGGGCAGCCCCTTGGGCAAGGGTCCCTCCCCATAGGGCACATTACTGTTGGCTACATCTGCCCCCCTTGGGGGCAGATTAGCCTATTTTTAGAAGGCCATCTGCCCCTCAGGGGGGGCAGAAAGCCCACCCGAGACCAGGGAAGATTTTTTTTTTTTTTAAAAGAGGGTGGGGTTATGACCATACCCCAACCCCAAATAAATGGGGCCAAAATTGTTCTGCACACCGGTAGGCATATGGGGCAATTACCCCCGATCCACTCCCCTGGGGGGCAGAAAGCCTACTAGATGTCAGGGAATAAAAAAAAAATTGTGGGATAGTGGCTACCAACCAGTATGGGCACACTTATGTCCCCACCCCAACTGAAGGGGTATCAGTCTTTCAGCTCTCCCCCATGCACTAAAACATCTTATCCCACAGCAAGCAAGAGGACATTTGATTTTCTTCGATTTTGGTTTCACATTTCAGCCATGAGAGCTTGTCTAATTCTCGTCCCACTTCAAATGGTGAGGGCTGCACTTTTTGGACTTTGGTCTGCCATGTAGAAAAATCCATAAAACCTAGACACATCTGAAAACTAATCTGGGTGAGTCCACACCATTTTCTTACCCACAATGCCCTGCAAACCTCCAACTTTGCTGGAAATCACACATGTTTCCTACATTTTTGTGATGTAACCTTCCGGAATCTGCAGGAATCCACACAATTCCTACCACCCAGCATTGTCTCATCTATACCGATAAAAATTCCACTGCACTAGTCAGCGTAAAAATTTATTTTTTCAAATTGCCCTTTTGGACCCGCTTTGGTTTCCCCTCAATTTTGACATGTTTTTTTTTTCTTCCCTGTCACAGGCACTTGGCCCACTTACACAAGTGAGGTATAATTTTTACCGGGAGACTGAGGGGAACGTTGGGTGGTAGGAAATTTGTCCCGGTGCAATGGTCCCACACAAAAATGTGGGAAAATTTTTATTTTGTTTAGCTAAATTTGAGATTTGCTGAGGATTCTGGGTAAGAAAACACTGTGGGGATCCACACAAGTCACACCTCCCTGGAGTCCTCCGGTTGTCTAGTTTTCAGAAATGTTTGGGTTTGGTGGGTTTCCCTCTATGGCTGCTGAGCCCAGGACCACAAACGAGGGTGCCCCCCAGCAAAAACAGGTGGTTTTGTATTTGATAATTTTGATGTGTGTACATAGTCTTTTGGGGAATTTCTTTTCATGGGCACTAGGCCTACCCACACAAGTTAGGTACCATTTTTATCGGGAGACTTGGGGGAAAGCTGAGTGGAAGGAAATTTGTGCCTCATCTCAGATTCCAGACCTTTCTGTCACAGAAATGTGAGGAAAAAGTATTTTTTTGGCCAAATTTCGAGGTTTGCAAAGGATTCTGGGTAACAGAACCTGGTGAGAGCCCCACATGTCCCTCCATCCTGGATTCCCCTGTGTGTCCAGTTTTAAAAAATGCACAGGTTTGGTAGGTTTCCCTAGGTGCCGGCTGAACTAGAGGCCAAAATCCACAGCTAGGCACTGTGCAAGAAACAGCTCTGTTTTCTTTGGGAAAATGTGATGTGTCCATGTTGTGTATTAGGGCATTTCCTGTTGCATGCACTAAGTCTACCCACCCAAGTGAGGTACCATTTTTATTGGAGACTTGGGGGAATGCTGGGTGGAAGGAAATTTGTCGCTCCTCTCAGATTCCAGAACTTTCTGTCATCGAATTGTGAGGAAAAAGTGTTTTTTTGTTCACATTTTGAGGCTTTCTGGGTAACAAAACCTGGTAAGAGCCCCAAAAGTCACCCCGTCTTAGATTCCCCTAGATGTCTAGTTTTCAAACATTCACAGGTTTGGTAGGTTTTCCTAGATGCTGGCTGAGCTAGAGATCATAATCCACAGCTAGGCACTTTCCAAAAACCACGTCAGTTTTCAATATAAAAATGTGATGTGTCCATGTTGCATTTCCTTTTGCAGGAATTAGGCCTACCCACGCAAGTGAGGTATCATTTTTATCGGGGGACATGGGGAACATAGAATAGCAGAACAAGTGTTAATGCCCCTTGTCATTCCCTACTTTTTTCTTTCCAAATTTAAGACAATTTATAAAAAAGACGACTATTTGAGAAATGCCCTGTAATTCACATGCTAGTATGGGGACCCCGGAATTCTGAAATGTGCAAATAACCACTGCTTCTCAATACCTCATCTTGTGCCCCTTTTGGAAATACAAAGGTTTCCTTGATACATATTTTTCATTCTATATTTCACCAAATGAATTGCTGTATACCAGGTATACAAGGAAACTCCATTGCAGGATGCAGGTCCTTTATTGGCTCAGGGAACCTAGGATTCTAAATGAACCTACAAGCCCTATATATCCCGCAACCAAAAGAGTCCAGCAGATGTAACGGTATATTGCTTTCACAAATCAGGCATTGCAGAAAAAAGTTACAGAGTTAAACGTGGAGAAAAATGGTAGTTTTTTTCAGCTCAATTGCAATATTTGTTTTTGTATTTCTGCTGTTATTTTCTGCAGGGAAACCTTGTAGAATCTACACACTGACCCCTTGCTAAATTCAGAATTTTGTCTACTTTTCAGAAATGTTAGGTCTCTGGGATCCAGCATTGGTTTCATACCCATTTCTGTCACTAACTGGAAGGAGGCTAAAGGCACAAAAATTAGTAAAAATGGGGTATGTCCAAGTAAAATGCCAAAATTGTGTTGAAACATGTGGTTTTCTGATTCAAGTCTCCCTTTACCTGAAAGCTGAGAAGATGGTGATTTTAGCACTGCAAATCCTTTGTTGAAGGCATTTTCAGGGGAAAAATCACAAGCCTTCTTCTGCAGCCCTTTTTCCCATTGTTTTTACAAAAATGAACTTTTTGCTGTATTTTGGCTAATTTCTCGGTCTCCTTCAGGGGAACCCACAAACTTTGGGTACCTCTAGAATCTCTAGGATGTTGGAAAAAAGGGATGCAAATTTGGCGTGGGTAGCTTCTGTGGACAAAAAGTTATGAGGGCCTAATTGCGAACTGCCCCAAATAGCCCAAAAAAGGGCTGGCACCTGAGGAGGAAAAGGCCTGGCACCGAAGGGGTTAAGTGTTTATAAAAACTGTGTAGTGATTTTGTGTCAATTTCATTAGTTTTCCAAATAAGAGTGAGGTGGAATAACTAGTGAATAAATTTGATCAGATTCACAGCGCAAAGTAGATTGGAAGGTCCGTTGCAAGTTTTTTTCTTGTGAAAAATGTATATGGTAAACGAAAACAATTTCCAGTTTCTCTAGCATACGCTGTTACTATTCATAAATCTTAAGGTTTAAGTTTAAATGCAGCATTTATTAATATCTGTAGAACAGTGCTTAAGGAAGGTATGTCATATGTCATTTGTAGCCTTGTCTCAATTTATGACATTGTCTGGTTTGTATCTAGTTTCATTTGATGACAGCATCGTAAATGTGAATCCAAGTTGAGTAAAAGAATAAAATCAATTGAGAAGGCTTTATGGTCCTCATTTTGGACAATATCCAGTTTATGAAAAATGCCCCATCTGTCCAAAGCGAAAACTTTCAAAGAAGTGTAGTGATGTTGCAAAGAAGGAAATAAAGGAGAACAGGGAAGTTGTTAAGAAACAAAACTTTGAAATTGAGGGAGTTATGTGGGTTCCCAGTTATCAAACCCCTCTAATGTTGTTGTAAATGTCCTGCTTACATTAGCTTGTGCTGTACATGCAATTGAACAGAAACAACAGAAGGCATTGTGTGTTGCACTGTTTTTTTTTTTTGCAATGTTTGCATAGTGATAAAACTGAAACACATTGTGCATCACAAATTCAAGACATCATAGATGTATGTAGTGGATCTCTAGAGTTTACTCCAAACACTTATGACTATGCATAGGAGTTTTTTATGATGATGTTTGCTTTCTTAAAAGAACAGGAAATACCTAGTGATGAGTTGTGTGTACTTAGTTACTCATGGAACCATTCATGTGAAGATTGTTCATACACATCAACAACAGAAATAGATTAGGAGTGTTTTAATTATTTAACTTTAACAGATTATAAAAGTGTAACTTTTGACAGATTGCTCAAAGAAGCTACACAACACAATATATGCCCAAATTGTCAAACAGATCTTTGGCCTGATTCACAAAGGTAAACTTAGATATTTGGTCTAAACTTAGACCAAACTTCTAAGTTTATCTTCGTGAATCGGACCCCTTATGTCAACTTTATGTGTAGGAAGAAATGGACAGTATGTTATTGTAATGATACAACATTGCAGAGCAGATGGCAGTAAATTACAAACTGAGATTGCAAACTTTAAAGTGGAACAACTATCTATTTCTGGAAAAACATATTAGTACTATTGCAATAATTTTTCATGAAGGAATTTGGATTACACCTGGTCACTACACTGTCTATCTAAAAAGTAAAAGCAGATGGACATAGTGTGATGATATTAATCTAAAATTCAAGCAAAGATTACTTTATAAATTACTCAATTCTTATCTTTTTTTCTGAAACCAACGCTGTAAGGAGGAATACAGTTGTACAATTGTGATAGTAAACTTGTAGTAGACACAATACCAGAATTTATAACATCATATAGCCTACCAGGGTCGATGTCTTATGAAGGCTTTGCATATGTTGGTGTGCCTTATGTATTTAATAATACTACTATAGCATACCTTTGCTTAGTTTAGTAGAGCAAGTATACACATACATTAATTGTTTACAAAATGATAGTGTGTGCAATGCACAGTGTTGCTCATTTACAATGACGTAGATTGCAGTTCTGAGTTTCTTTAATATATATGATTTTCCCCCCGCTGTTTAAGGATGATTCTTTATATAGTACATTATTTATGGCATATAAGTATAACAGCTGAGAATAGTAAAGAGGGGAAATTATATGCTTATTTTTATTTTAACATAGCATTACAGCATGAGAAATGTTTAATGATGTGTTCCAATAATGATGTTATGCACAATTGAAATTTCTAAGTTTAACTGATTATTTTATCAATTGTAATACTAATCCATATGAGTTTTTTTCTTTACATACAGATGAATGGCACCATCTATTGGAGTAATGTGGTATACTAATTAATTATTTCAGTGTTGTTTCATAATATGACATTAACACTGACAGCCACAAACCCTCTCATACCCTTACACATACTTGCACACACACACTGATACCGATACTCACACACCAACTCCTACACCAATACAGCCACACACAACCAGCTACACACCGATATAGCCAGCCACACATCTGTTCTCTCATGAATACAGCCACTCACACACCCAATCATACAACAATACAGCCACTCACACATCCTCTCACACACTGGCACAGGTACTCACACACCCAGTCACACATTGGTACATCTACTCACATACCCACTCGCACACCAATACAGCCACTCGCACATCTTTTTACACACTGGTTTGGCTACTCAGACTCCCATCCACACATTGATACAGCTACTCCCATACTGAGCCACACACCAATATGGCCACTCATATACCATCCACATACTAATAAAAGCCACTCACATACCCAGCCACACACCAATACAGACACTCAAACACCCAGCCACACACTGATACACCCACTCACACACCACTCACACACTGATACATCCAGTCACACACCCATACATATACTGATACAGGCAGTCACACACCAATACAGCCATTACAGGGATGTTATAGTTAGGTTCTGAACTTACTCGCATTAAATCATAGAAATTCAGCAGTTATAGTTATTTTAAGTAACAATAACTCATGGTCTAAGGTACCTATAACTCATGCCCTGCCATCCACAGTTTTTTCTTTAAGAAGTTGACTGCTAATGTTTCATTTATATTTTTAATGATGTTATAGAAGCTGTCATGAGTGCTGTAAATCTATAACTGCTGAATTGCTTCAGACCTTCACCCTGAGTTTGGGAGGCTCTTTGTTACGGCAGTCCAAGAAGGGACCGGTAGCCCAAAGAACTCCCATATAAACTCTCCTCACATAAACAGATTCTCAGACACTTGTGAATGTGTTTGACGATTGCAGATTTATTATTGCAGATGGTTTACACCCAACGTGTTTCGCCCGTACCCTTGATCATGGTATGGGGCTCCAAACACTTTCTTACATTTAAACTCACTAAAGAGAGAAAACAAAGAACTGGCAAAGAGAGTTCACAGCCGCTTGAAATAATCTCAAAACCGGTCACCATCTTGGAGCATTTTTTAAATACCTATGAAATACATATCATCCATGTAACATCAGAGTTAGAAAACCGTTGCAACCACTGTTAATCCAAATAATTTGTTTTGAAATTATAATCATTACAAATTACTTTTAATAGTTACCACCAAATCCCATATTCCGATCTAAAAGTTAACATTCATATCGCAACAGCATATATCTACAGCACAATCCAAATAGATATATCAATGATATCTTTACCAATAAACACCCAGTAGACATCTATGTGCTTTCCATAGCTTGTGCATCACATATGTGAACGGAGGTGAATACATTATATAACCAAGCAGTATATGTAAATTACTGTATTGGAGGTCTGTTAGTCTAAATAAATCCATGTTCCAATACCTGGTTGTTATAACAATGTGAACTTAGATACATGATTGTCACTCTCCGTTATCCCCAAAAACATCACAAATATAATAATGAACACCTTCATAAATAATGCTCAATTATGCCCAAGTGGGCTAAATTTATAATGTACCTGCTAATTCCATGACTATTTGTAAAACTCAAGTGAGTTAAAGAGATATTAAGTCCAAGAGTGACCCACCTACGTTATCATGCATGCATACCCAATCCTCATTAGTTTCTAACTTCCCCACAGAACATGCAGTCAATGATTCATTCTCTGAAACACATTCAGGTGGGTAGAGGTGCTGCATAAGGATGATATTATGTAGTCTCATGTAGTGACAGCAGTAGGTACCGCATGAAGGTTGTATCATGTAGTTTAATGCATTTATGACAAGAGGTACCGCAAAAAAGGCGGTAGTGTGTAGTCTCATGCAGTTGTGACAACATCTACAGTGCCCATTTATATAATGAGTGTCAATCACCAAATTATAACCAATAAGACAGAATAAATAATAAGCATATTGAAACCATGAATATTGTATCCCCTCATACAAAAAGCTAGAGCAAACAATTGCCTATTATAGTCTTCATACGATATGAGAACTTAATTCTTCACTCAAATTCAGACCCTCAGGGTGAAAAGTGTTAAAATCCAAAATTAACCAGGATTTTAGGATTCTCGGTCTCTGTTCCCTATTACCTCCCTGAATATCTGGAGCAATTGCATCAAGAATCAGGAAGTTTTAAGAGTTTATCATTCTTAAAATGTGTTTCACAAAAATGTCTTCCCCTGGGTGATAAAAGCTATTATTAGGTACTGCTCTCTAACGTTCCAAAATGTGTTTTTTTGCTTTGTGAATCAGGCTACAAATATACATTTTCTCACAGGGACAGGTCAAAGTGTACACACAATAAGTGGTATTACAATTCTACAGCCCATCAATCCTAAAATTCCTCTTACAGCTAGGAATCTTAAATTCTGTACAATTATGACTTTCCGCACAAACCTTACATTGCATGCAACAGTAAAAACCAGCACATTGATTTCTTCTCGTTCTTTCTGTAGTCATCATATTTTGACAGAGACTGTCCTTCAGTGACCTTCTCCTTAGAAAGGTAACCTATGAGGTTTCAGGAATGTATTTCTCTAAAACATTATGGTGGTCATTACAACCCTGGCGGTGTTAAAGCGGCGGTAAGACCGCCAATAGGCCGGCGGGAAAAATTTGGGAATTACGACCGTGGCGGAAACCGCCAACAAAGACAGCCACTTTAACACACCGCCCGCCACGGCGGTACAGACAAGCAGCGCGGCGGTCACCGCCAACAGACAGGCGGAACACAATGTACCGCCCATAGTATCACAACCCGCCAATCCGCCACCTTTTCCGGGGCGGATTCACAGTGGATAAAAACACAGCGGAAACAGCTTTTGCTATGGGAAAACGCTCACCTGAACACATCCCACGAGGACTCCATGGACCCGGAACTCCAAATGCTCCCTCCCCTTGTCTTTCTGCTCCTCTACGACCATCATCTATGTAGGCGCCGAAGACAACGGTGAATACTGCACCTACGACATGGGGGAGGCAAAAGTTAGGGGGACACCCACCAAACACCCCCACCCCCACCCTCGCATATTACAACATACACACCAATGCATCCACAAAAACCACAGTAACAACCCACAATCCCCCCGGAAGAATGAAAAGACAAAGCGAAATCCGTTCAAACATTGTAATGTTGCACTATACATGTCTTACAAAAATATACAGATATAGACGAAAATCAGTCAGAAATATATACATTACGAGAAGTAGTGCAGATATGTACATAACAATGTCCGTGCACCAACAGTCCAAAAATGAATGGGCGAGGCCCACAAAAGATACCTGACCATAATCGGAGAGAACACTTCCGGGGCATCAGATAGAAATACTACAGGCACCTCAGGGGGAAGGGAAGGGGGGCACCTCAGCCGGATTACTGCAAAGCCAGATCCACGACGGGGCTCCATGCCCATTGATGTATCCTGGGGAGTGCAAAGCCACAGTCTCTCAAGTCTCTACAGTGGGTGTGGTGCCCACCGTGCCATCTTGGGGAGTGCAAAGCCACAGTCTCTCAAGTCTCTACAGTGGGTGGGGTGCCTACTGTGCCATTCTGGGGAGTGCAAAGCCACAGTCTCTCAAGTCTCTAAAGTGGGTGGGGTGCCCACCGTACCATCCTGGGGAGTGCAAAGCCACAGTCTCTCAAGTCGATAACATTCTCTACTGGTTCTGGGGGGGACTGGTGCCCAGAGTGCCTCATCCTGTGCAGGACTGAGGTAGTGGATGCATCTCTCCACTGGTTCTGGAGGGGGACTGGTGCCCAGACTGGATGAGTCTCCCTGTGAAAGTTCCTGTCCTGTCACTTTCCCAGCTGCACATGGGATAAGGATGCCTGATGTGGCGGTCTATTCATTCCTACCCGGTCTTTGCCCTGTTCAGCGGTCTTCACCATGGTGGTGCTTGCCCTGTTCAGTGGTCTTCACCATGGCGGTCTTTGCCCTGTTCAGCGGTGCTTTGCCATGGCGGTCTCAGGACTGTTCAGCGGTCTTCACCATGGAGGTCTTTGCCCTGTTCAGCGGTGCTTTGCCATGGCGGTCTCAGGACTGTTCAGAGGTCTTCACCATGGCGGTCTTTGCCCTGTTCAGCGGTGCTTTGCCTTGGCGGTCTCTGGACTGTTCAGCAGTGCTTTGCCATGGCGGTCTCAGGACTGTTCAGCGGTCTTCATCATGGCGGTCTTTGCCCTGTTCAGCAGTGCTTTGCCATGGCGGTCTCTGGACTGTTCAGCAGTGCTTTGCCATGGCGGGCCTGGTACGGACATTGGTGTGTGGCATGACGCTCCCTACACTGGGCATTGGTGTGTGGCATGACGTTCCATCATAGCCCACCTGGGCTGTGGCAGCCGGGGCCCTCCTGGGCACTGACTCCGGCGGTGGCGGTGGTCTCCTGACCAGTGACGAGACTTGGGCCCTCCTGGGCTGTGACTCTGGTGGTGGTCTCCTGACCAGTGACGATACTTGGGCCCTCCTGGGCTGGGACTCCGGCAGTGGTCTCCTGACCAGTGACGATACTTGGGCCCTCCTGGGCTGTGACTCTGGCGGTGGTCTCCTTACCAGTGACGATACTTGGGCCCTCCTGGGCTGTGACTCTGGCACTCTGGCAGTGGTCTCCTGACCAGTGACGATACTTGGGCCCTCCTGGGCTGTGACTCCGGCGGTGGTCTCCTGACCAGTGATGATACTTGGGCCCTCCTGGGCTGTGACTCTGGCGGTGGTCTCCTGACCAGTGACGATACTTGCGCCCTCCTGGGCTGTGACTCTGGCGGTGGTCTCCTGACCAGTGACAATACTTGGGCCCTCCTGGGCTGTGACTCCGGCTGTGGTCTCCTGACCAGTGACGATACTTGGGCCCTCCTGGGCACTGACTCCGGCGGTGGCGGTGGTCTCCTGACCAGTGACAATACTTGGGCCCTCCTGGGCACTGACTCCGGCGGTGGCGGTGGTCTCCTGACGAGTGACGATACTTGGGCCCTCCTGGGCACTGACTCCGGCGGTGGTCTCCTGACCAGTGACGATACTTGGGCCCTCCTGGGCACTGACTCTGGCGGTGGTCTCCTGACCAGTGACAATAGTGGGGCCCTCCTGGGCACTGACTCAGGCGGTGGCGGTGGTCTCCTGACCAGTGACGATACTTGGGCCCTCCTGGGCACTGACTCCGGCGGTGGCGGTGGTCTCCTGACCAGTGACGATACTTGGGCCGCCCTGGGCAATGACTCCGGCGGTGGCGGGGGTCTCCTGACCAGTGACGATACTTGTGCCCTCCTGGGCAATGACTCCGGCGGTGGCGGGGGTCTCCTGACCAGTTACGACGGTGCTGGCGGTTGTGTCTTGACCGCCGGGAATGATGGCGCCCTTCTCCGCCATGACACACACAACAGGCTGGGCAGACTTCCTCTGGCCCTTCCCCACCTTTGGTGGAGTCACAGCTGACTCTCCAATCCCCTTGGAACCCATGTGAGTTGTTTTCCCACCAGGAGTCTTCACACGGTCCCGTCGTCCACTCTCCAATTTTAGAGCCTTTACAGGGGGTGGGCTGCCAGTGCCTTGGCTCCGGGTCACACTGCCTGCCCTGGTGGCCGGTGCACTCCACAAACCTTGAACAGGCACCACTGGTATTGGAGGCTTTTTGGCTGAGGCGCTGCGACAGGACTGATGAAAAATGTCAACTTTACAGAGGGACAGTTTCTGACGTACACTGGGATGGGTAGTGGGAGGGGGTCTGGGAGTGGAGGAAGAGGAGGTGGTTGTCGGAGGTGTCACTTTAGGTGTTTTGGGTGCAGGTGCAGGTACTGGAGGCTGTCGTGAGGTGGATGGATGTTGGGTGTCTGGTTGCCGGCATTTGTGTACTTTGTGAGGGGGCGTCACAGACACACTGGGAGAGGATACAGGGGACATGTAAATGGCAGTGGAGGTGGTGAGTGCAGGTGAGCGGCTTGTGGTGCTGGGTCTCCTTGTGCAATTCATGGTGCCTGTAGATGTGGTGCATGCAGGTGTGTGTGTCGACGAGACTGGGAGGGAGGAGGCAGAAGAGGTGGAGGGGGACACAGTGGAGGCAGTGGATGTTGCTGTGTCTATATGTGGGTGAGGCTTGTGTGAGTGCCTGTGAGTTGTGTCGTGCCTATGTTTGCTTGAGCTACTTGTGTGTGCTGACTTGTGTGCATGCTGGTCTGTAGGTGTGCTTGGGATGGGCTGGGGTACAGGAGATTGGGTCTGGGTGGAGGAGGTTGGAGGGGGGAGGTTGGACACAGGGACAATGGCTGCCATCAGTGCTGAGGCCAGAGATTGCAGGGTTCGCTGAAGGACAGCCTGACCAGAATGAATGCCCTCCAGGAATGGATTATCGTGTTGCAACTCTCGTTCTACACCCTGGATGGCATTCACAATGGTAGACTGCCCAACAGTGAGTGACCTGAGGAGGTCAATGGCCTCCTCACTGAGGGCAGCAGGGGTGACTGGGGCAGAGGCTGAGGTGCCTGGGGCGAAGGTGATGCCCACCCTCCTGGGTGAGCGGGCACGGGGCGAATGCTGAGGGGCTGCTGGGAGGGCGGTGCTGGTAGGGGAGGTGGCGGCTGTACCTGTAGAAGTGGGGCGCACAGATGGTGCCACCACCACAAGGGAGCCCCCATCGGCGAACGAGTCCTTGTCGCTGCTTGGTGATCCGGTGGCCGACGTGAAGGTCCCCTCGCCCTCCGTCCCACTGGTGCATTCAGAGTCCGTGGTGTGGCCCTCGATGGCCATGTGGGATGCAGCTCCCTCGTGCTCCGGTGCCACTATACCTCCGCCTGATGATGCTGATGTACAAAAGGACAGGGAGAGCAGAAAAAGTGGGGGGGACAGAATAAAGAGTTTTAGTGCATGGCATACCGCTACCGTTGGCGGACAAGACAGACACAGCAGCCCCCTGCATTACACCGTGCTCCTGCCCTCTGCACATGCAATCTCTGGGATATGACTTACATGGCAATGGTGGACATCTGCACACATGGGTGCCACAGGGGCAACTATACCTGTACTTGACACTCTGCTGAGGTGGGGTAGAGTGCCACATGGCCTGCATTACGGAGGGGCCTTGCCTACCGAACACGCCCTGGCCTAGGGACACCCACAGCCCACCTCCCCCACCCAGACACCTCCACTACGCGCAAAGTCAGCAGAATGTGAGTGTACTCACCCCCTTGTGTCTGCTGTGATACCCTCAAGTGCCCATCCAACTCAGGGTAGGCCACCGCCAGGATCCGGAACATCAGGGGGGTCATGGTGCGGCGGTGGTCTCCTGACCAGTGACGATACTTGGGCCCTCCTGGGCACTGACTCCGGCGGTGGCGGTGGTCTCCTGACCAGTGACGATACTTGGGCCCTCCTGGGCAATGACTCCGGCGGTGGCGGGGGTCTCCTGACCAGTGACAATACTTGTGCCCTCCTGGGCAATGACTCCTGCGGTGGCGGGGGTCTCCTGACCAGTTAGGACGGTGCTGGCGGTTGTGTCTTGACCGCCGGGAATGATGGCGCCCTTCTCCGCCATGACACACACAACAGGCTGGGCAGACTTCCTCTGGCCCTTCCCCACCTTTGGTGGAGTCACAGCTGACTCTCCAATCCCCTTGGAACCCATGTGAGTTGTTTTCCCACCAGGAGTCTTCACACGGTCCCGTCGTCCACTCTCCAATTTTAGAGCCTTTACAGGGGGTGGGCTGCCAGTGCCTTGACTCCGGGTCACACTGCCTGCCCTGGTGGCCGGTGCACTCCACAAACCTTGAACAGGCACCACTGGTATTGAAGGCTTTTTGGCTGAGGCGCTACGATGGGACTGATGAATTGGAGTGGGGGGTGGAAGCAAAAAGGTCAACTTTACAGAGGGACAGTTTCTGACGTACACTGGGATGGGTAGTGGGAGGGGGTCTGGGAGTGGAGGAAGAGGAGGTGGTTGTCGGAGGTGTCACTTTAGGTGTTTTGGGTGCAGGTACTGGAGGCTGTCGTGAGGTGGATGGATGTTGGGTGTCTGGTTGCCGGCATTTGTGTACTTTGGGAGGGGGCGTCACAGACACACTGGGAGAGGATACAGGGGACGTGTAAATGGCAGTGGAGGTGGTGAGTGCAGGTGAGCGGCTTGTGGTGCTGGGTCTCCTTGTGCGATTCATGGTGCCTGTAGATGTGGTGCATGCAGGTGTGTGTGTAGACGAGACTGGGAGGCAGGAGGGAGAAGAGGAGGAGGGGGACACAGTGGAGGCAGTGGATGTTGCTGTGTCTGTATGTGGGTGAGGCTTGTGTGAGTGCCTGTGAGTTGTGTGGTGCCTATGTTTGCTTGAGCTACTTGTGTGTGCTGACTTGTGTGCATGCTGGTCTGTAGGTGTGCTTGGGATGGGCTGGGGTACAGGAGATTGGGTCTGGGTGGAGGAGGTTGGAGGGGGGAGGTTGGACACAGGGACAATGGCTGCCATCAGTGCTGAGGCCAGAGATTGCAGGGTTCGCTGAAGGACAGCCTGACCAGAATGAATTTCCTCCAGGAATGGATTACCGTGTTGCAACTCTCGTTCTACACCCTGGATGGCATTCACAATGGTAGACTGCCCAACAGTGAGTGACCTGAGGAGGTCAATGGCCTCCTCACTGAGGGCAGCAGGGGTGACTGGGGCAGAGGCTGAGGTGCCTGGGGCAAAGGTGATGCCCACCCTCCTGGGTGAGCGGGCACGGGGCGAACGCTGAGGGGCTGCTGGGAGGGCGGTGCTGTTAGGGGAGGTGGCGGCTGTACCTGTAGAAGTGGGGTGCACAGATGGTGCCACCACCACAAGGGAGCCCCCATCGGTGAACGAGTCCTTGTCGCTGCTTGGTGATCCGGTGGCCGACGTGAAGGTCCCCTCGCCCTCCATCCCACTGGTGCATTCAGAGTCCGTGGTGTGGCCCTCCATGGCCATGTGGGATGCAGCTCCCTCGAGCTCCGGTGCCACTATACCTCCGCCTGATGATGCTGATGTACAAAAGGACAGGGAGAGCAGAAAAAGTGGGGGGGGCAGAATAAAGAGAGTTTTAGTGCATAGCATACCGCTACCGTTGGCGGACAAGACAGACACAGCAGCCCCCTGCATTACGCCGTGCTCATGCCCTCTGCACATGCAATCTCTGGGATATGGCCTTCATGGCAATGGTGGACATCTGCACACATGGGTGCCACAGGGGCAACTATACCTGTACTTGACACTCTGCTGAGGTGGGGTAGAGTGCCACATGGCCTGCATTACGGAGGGGCCTTGCCTACCGAACACGCCCTGGCCTAGGGACACCCAGAGCCCACCTCCCCCACCCAGAAACCTCCACTACGCGCAAAGTCAGCAGAATGTGAGTGTACTCACCCCCTTGTGTCTGCTGTGATGCCCTCAAGCGCCCATCCAACTCAGGGTAGGCCACCGCCAGGATCCGGAACATCAGGGGGGTCATGGTGCGACGGGCACCCCTCCCACGTTGGGAGGCCATCCCCAGCTGAGCCGCCACCGTCTTCTTGCTGCAGCGGCTAATGTCCTCCCATCTTTTCCGGCAGTGGGTGCCCCGTCTCTAGTGGGCCCCCAGGGTCCGGACCTCCTTGGCGATGGCACGCCAAATGTCCCTCTTCTGGTGGGCGCTGACCTGCATGACATGCACAAGGAAAGAGGATCAGTCATTACCAACAGCACCGTCGATGTGAGTGGCCCCATCCCTACTCTGACCATGTGGTCCATTCATTCCCATGCATTAATGTTCTATGACCTCTGGCCCCTTCCCTTTTCCAACCAGCCCTCTCCACCCAGGCCTAGCCCATACAACGTGCTCCCTGTGTACTAACCTGTTGGTCTGGAGGACCATAGAGTAGCGTGTAGTGGGGGAGGACCCCGTCTACCAGTTTCTCCAACTCCTGTGCAGTGAAGGCAGGGGCCCTTTCCCCAGACGCAGCAGCCATCGTCGCTTCCAGACCGAGGTCACAGCAGCACTTGCAATGTAGGTCCTCTCCTGTCGAAGGTCAGGTATCTAGTGATTGAACAGATAGAAAATGGCGGTGATGTCCGCGGCGGTGACGTCCGCGGCGGTGCGCATCATCACCACCGGCACACCTGTTCATTGGCTCCTGGGACCCATAGGGTCCAATGTTGACCAATGCAGCATTGCGCCGCGGTCTACGACCGCCTACCGCAACGGTGTGCAACGCCAGCGCAGTTACCCCACAATCCAATTGTCCCAGTTTAGAGGTCAGGCAGCCGCCATTTCAGGGGCCCACATGGCTTAATTTACCTGTGCGTCACACATAGCTAGGCCTACACTCAAGACAAATACAGGAAGGGTTTTGTTAGTGGTGTAGTCTTGTGTGTAACTGTGGGTACATACCTGGAGGAATAATGACTGATTCGTCGCTGTTGTCCTTCGTAGGCACCGTCAGCTGGGACATGTGAGAAGATGGCGGAATCCTCCGGTGTACCGACCGCTGGTGGACCTGCTGACAATGGAAGAGCGACATGTCATCGTCACCTACCGGTTTGACCGTGCCACAATCCTGGAACTATGTACCCAGTTGGAGCCAGACCTGATGTCACCAATCCGCCATCCGACTGGAATCCCCCCTGACGTGCAGGTGCTGTCAGTGCTCCATTTCCTTGCAAGTGGGTCTTTTCAGACAACAGTGGCCATGGCATCAGGGATGTCCCAGCCTATGGTTTCCAACGTGCTGTCCAGAGTGTTGTCTGCCCTGCTGAAACACGTAAGGAGATACATCATTTTCCCTGAGGTGGCAGATTTAGCTATAGTGAAAGGTGACTTCTATGCCCTTGGACATATTCCTAACGTCATAGGTGCCATTGATGGGACCCATGTAGCTCTGGTCCCCCCCCCACAGGAGTGAACAGATGTACAGGAACAGGAAGAGTTATCATTCTATGAATGTACAGATGGTCTGTTTGGCAGGCCAGTACATCTCCCAGGTAAATGCTATGTTCCCTGCTCAGTGCATGACGCCTACATCCTGCGGAATAGCAGCATCCCTGATATGATGGGTCAACTCCAGAGGTACCGTGTATGGCTATTGGGGGACTCTGGTTACCCCAACCTTTCGTGGCTATTGACCCCAGTGAGGATTCCCAGGACCAGGGCAGAGGAACGCTACAATGAGGCCCATGGGCGGACTAGGAGGGTGATCGAATGCACCTTCGGCCTCCTGAAGGCCAGGTTCAGGTGCCTCCATATGACAGGTGGATCCCTATTCTACTCACCGAAGAAGGTGTGCCAGATCATCATCGCCTGCTCCATGCTTCATAATTTGGCTTTGCGACACCAAGTGCCTTTTCTGCAGGAGTATCATCCAGATGACGGTGTTGTAGCAGCTGTTGAGCCTGTGGAGCCTGTGGACAGTGATGAGGAGGAAGCTGAGGAAGAAGACAACAACAACAGGGAGTCAGTCATACAGCAATATTTCAAGTGACACACAGGTGAGAACATTTTCAAGGTTAACATTACATTAACTTTCACACGTCTACCTCTATCCTTTCTGTCGATTTCTACCAGTATTTGGTAACTGAGTTGTACCTTTCCATTACGGTTTCGCAGGTGTGGTTACCAACGTGTCATCTGCTTGCATCCTTCAAGGACTTGTGATGTGTGACATAGGTATGTTAGCCTTACAATAGGAAACACATTATGACACTGTGATTGATAATACATACTTACTAAATCACAGACTGACTCCAGATTGTTTTGTGTGTCAAGGGTGTTTATTGAAGTGCTCAGAAATGGGAGGGGGTTGTAAAATGAGGATGGGTGATGGTGGAGGAATGTCCATGGCAGAGTCCAGTCTATTAGCCTCACAGGTGCACTGCCCATATGGGCATAGGAAGTGGAGCTGGGGCAGTTTAAGTATGGACAGGGTAACAAGGTGGGACAGTGGGAGGACAAACAGGGTGGTCTCATTTCCTGGCGGGGGTCTTGCCATCTTGCTCTGTCCTGTTCCTGGATCTCAGGGACCGCTTGCGTGGTGGTTGTCTGTCTGCAGGGGGTGGGGTGCTGGTGTGGTGGTCCTGTGGCGGGGCGTCCTGTCCACTAGTGCCGGCGGAGGTGGTGGGCAGTTCATCGTCCTGGCTAGTGTCAGGGGCCCCTTGGAGTGCCACGGTGTCCCTCAAGGTCTGCTGTATGTCCTTCAGCACCCCTACGATGGTGCCCAAGGCGGAGCTGATGGTCCTGAGCTCCTCCATGAACCCCACATACTGTTCCTCCTGCAGGTGCAGGGTCTCCTGCAACTTGTCCAGGACCGTCGCCATCGTCCCCTGGGAGTGGTGGTATGCTCCCATGATGGAGGATAGGGCCTCGTGGGGAGTGGGTTTCCTTGGCCTGTCCGCCCCCTGTCGCACGGAAGCCCTCCCAGTTCCCCTGTGTTCCTGTGCCTCCGTCCCCTGGACCGTGTGCCCACTACCACTGCCCCCAGGTCCCTGTTGTTGTTGGGGTGGTGGGTTATCCTGGGTTCCCTGTAGTGGTGGACACACCGCTGATTGACCTGTCCTGGGTAGAGAGGTTTGGGCCCGCTGGGTGGGTGCTGTGCTGGTGTTACCAGAGGGTGGAAGGTCGGTGTTGGACTGTGCCTGTGCAAGGGGAACCGACTGTCCCGAGGCCCACGATGGTCCGGGCTGGTCATCAGGATCCAGTAGGGCAGAGCTGCTATCGTCACTGTGGGCCTCTTCTGGGGGTGGAGTGGTGTTGTCTGGACACTCTGGTGTGGTGACGGTCCTCCGGGTTCCTGCAGGGGCATAAGAGCATGATTATTGCAGGTGTGTGTGTAATGGTGTGCAATGGGTGGGTGAGCGTGTACCCCAGAGCAAGCATTCCTGTGTGGGAGCTTGTGTGATGGTGGTTTAGGGGGTTGTATGGGTATGTGCAGTGGGCATGCTTTAGTGCTGGGTGTCCATGCTTAGTTGTGTCATGCAGTGCTTGGTGTTGGGATGTGTGGTTTGTGTTATTAGTACATTAGTGAGAAGTTGGAGTGATAGGGGAGGGTGTGAGGGTGGGGGTGTGTGATAGCATGCAGGTGGGTGGGGGATTAGATAGTTAAGATTTGACTTACCAGTGTACCATCCTCCACCGACTCCTGCGAGGCCCTCTGGATGCATGATGGTCAAGACTTGCTCCTCCCATGTTGTTAGTTGTGGGGGAGGAGGTGGGGGTCCGCTGCCAGTCCGCTGAACCGCGATGTTGTGCCTGGAGACCGTTGAACGCACCTTCCCCAGTAGGTCGTTCCACCTCTTCCTGATGTCCTCCCTATTTCTTGGGTGCTGTCCCACGGCATTGACCCTGTCGACTATTCTTCGCCATAGCTCCATCTTCCTGGCTATTGATGTGTGTTGTACCTGTGAGCCAAATAGCTGTGGCTCTACCCGGATGATTTCCTCCACCATGACCCTGAGCTCCTCCTCGGAGAAGCGGGGGTGTCTTTGGCGTGATATGGGGTGGTGTGTGTGATGTGTGGGGCTGTGTGAGTGTTGATGTGTGTGGTGATGTGTAGTGGTGTATGGTGTTTTGTGCGTGGGTGTGGGTTGGGTGTTGGTGTTGTGTGCCTCTGTATGGTGGTGTTGTCTTGGCTGAGCAGTCTCTCTGGCCTTCTCTCTGTAATTGTGGTCGTAGGGGTTTGTGGGTGATGTGGGTGTGTGTTTTATATTGTGTTGGGTGTGTGGGAGTGGTGTTTGTATGTGTATCAGGTGTGTGTTTTTTTTAATTGTCCAATGTGGCGGTGTTTTGGAGATGTGTGTGTATTTTGAGCGCGGCGGTGTGTACCGCCAATGGAATACCGCGGTTGAAATACCGCTGCGTGGATTCGTGGGTCATAATAGCTAGCATGGGCGTGTTTCTGTTGGCGTGGAGGTGGAGGATTTGTTATCGCCAGTTTATCATTGACCTTTGCTGTGGCGGAGTTGTGTGGGTGTCTGAATTTCGGCGGATTCCGAGATGTGTGTCATAATAGCTGTGGCGGTATTCCGCGGCCGCGGCGGTGTACTGGCGGTCTTCTGCACGACGGTAAGTGGCTTTTACCGCCAATGTTGTAATGACCCCCTATCTGTTTTCAAATAGGCCAATTGGTACTTAGGATTTTTCTTACATTAAAAGCTTGGCTAGAAAATGTGGTGCGAAACATAATTGTAGTACAGAAGTGGCATTTCAGGAGGAAATCTAAACTGTGACCAAAAGATTTAAGGCCAGGTGTTATGGACAGAAGCTAATTGATTAGGCTATCAAGAAAGTGAAGATGTGTGAAGGAACTAATCTACTTTATGCAGGACAGAAGAAGATTGATCAAAATAAAGAATGTGTCAGAACTGTTACCACATTTTCTAGCCAAGCTAATAATGTACCTACTGCTGCAACTGCATGAGACTACATAATATCTTCCCTAGGCGGCACCTCTACCCACCTGAATGTTTGAATCCCCTTCAGATATTCTAAGAGTGTTCAGGATTTTTACCCGGATCTATATATGGAAGTCTCATTTTCCTCAGAGAACAGCTGTAATGAGTTTCTTCAAGGGGTTTCTACACCTTCCGGTATTGCTGAAGGTGCCACATCTCTTTAGGACAATCCTGTTAAAAATTAATAAGTGCTTTTTGTCAAGCCTGGAAAATATCTCTTTTAGGTTTTCGTGGGGGTATCGTAAACCCAGGCGCGCTGGTAAATTGATGACTTTTCCATGTCTTCACAGAGGTTGGTTTGTTCCAAGTTTAACATTTTACTGTTGGGTTTGCAAGCTGCAACATATGGGGATCCTGTTATTTGACAGCTATATTAGGGTTAGCCCCACTGGGTTTCCTACTATCTATCAGATCACCTTGGAGAACCAAACTGCGGGGTACTTTGGTAGGACTTTAGAACCCAGTTATTATAAGAGAACAAGGTTTAAAACTGCCAAGGCAGCTTTCAAAGTATGGTCTCAGGTTAAACAATTGTTGGGCATCCCAAACCAAAATCTATATACACCTATGACAGCTGACTCTCCACTTCCATCGATATTTCTCGACCATATTGCTAATAAGTGGATCAGGAAAGGACTTAGCTCTTTGGGTGGTTTTTATGCTGCAGGGCAGTTTTGTGCATTTTCAGAATTAGAACAGCAGGTCAATCTTGCCTGCCGAGAGATCTTTAAGTTTTTACAGCTAGGAGATTTTTTACATAAACATATGAAGGACACGAAGTCTGTTGTTAAAGTTCCAATATCGGAAGCTATTAAGTGGAAAGCCAAGATCGGCGCAATTTATGAAATGTTATTGCAGGTGCTTACATACGATCTTGAGGCACAAAATGTTGTTTGGGATTCCTGGTTTACAGGTTAGAGGGATTGGTTGATCGCAATCTACCATATGGAGATGTCACTGTATGAGAGTAAGGGGGTTTGGAAAAGGTGCTGGGGGCAAAAACTGTGGCTCGATCACTGAGTAATTGAGGGAAGTATTATGTTAACACTCCAGTGTTTACGGTGGTTACCATATTGAATCCATTATCACATCTATCTTTTTATTCCTATTACCTACTTAGCTTCCTTTCAATGGCCAACATCACTCAATGATGCACTCTATTGACTTTATTGACCTAGCACGTTTAATAGTATTAAATGTGTCTCTGCAGCTTGAACTTGCTTTCTCTATGATCCACATATTTTGTATTAAATATTTTATGTTCTAGGCACAAATCATGTGAGGTATGTCCTGTTATGTTTGAATCAGGTTCAATATCACTGTATTTGTAAATTAAATATATCAAAATAAACATAAAAAAAGAACTTAATGGGTTTAAGATTAAGATTTTGGCGGATGTGATGTTGTGACCTAGTATTGTGTCTGCTGAGTTCTAAATCAGGCCCTTAGTGTTTTTTCTAGAAATTATTCTATCGTTGTTGAGTGGGGCTCTTCTTCAGGCTGGCTTGTGAAGGGTTGTCATTGGCTTGGCTCAATGCAGTCAACTTCTGGAAGACTTGTCAAAGGGGAAAAGCTCTGGAGCTTCAGCTGGACAAACCTGAAATTCGGGCCAGTTTGCAGTTCAACATCAGCAGCTTGGCTCTAGTCGACAGGTCGGTCACCTAAGGGAGCTTTTTTACAAAGTTGCGCCAAACTTCTGGATCTTCCTCCAGAAGTCCTTTTTAGGATCTTGCTGGGTCCACAAACTTGGTCCAAGATTCCAGAAGCTCTGGGTGACTTCTTGGGAGTTGTGACTAAAATTCCCAGAATGCACCTTGTTGAAAGTGGATTATTGGTAAGGGCAGGTAAGTACTTGCACTTAACAATAGACCAATAACCTCCACTTAGGTCTAGTTAGGGCTCAATAAATTAAACACAGCTAAACCCTTGGCAGCTTGGCAACAAGTAAGAGGGCTTAGTTCAGGAGACATTTGTGTAAAGCATTTCAAAATCACAAAACAGTAAATAAGTAAAACACAAAACACAAGAAAAATCCAATACCAATTTATAGAAATAGATTATATTTTTAGCTTTACAATGACACCACAATGATTAAATTTGGATAAGGGGAAACAGAGATATGAATTTTTAAAGAATTAATGTTTTCTAGAGCATAGAAGCAACTAGGACTCAAAGGGTTAGAAACGGTCACATTGGACAGGGACAAAGTCCAGAGTTCAGGCCACCCACAAGGTAACAATATTACACTTAAATTTACAGGTGTTTCTTGTTTCAGGAAAGTGGTCCACAACACCAGCCAAGAATTCAGAGGCTCAGTGTGTCTCTTGGGGTCTGGGACTACAGCTCCCACAATGCACTTTTTCAACTTATGGAGTCACTCCAAACGTCTCCAAACTTTTTAGATCTTCTTCCAGAAGTCCCTTTTGGGTCCTTGAAGTGTTCACAACTTGATCAAAGGTTCCAATACCTCTGTGTTGCTCCTTGGGAGTTGGGATTACATTTACCAGAATACACCTGGTCAGAATCCTCAAATGACCACTGGATGCTGGTCAGCTGGGCTCTGCTTGCAGGACTTGATGCAGGGGACTCTGGGCAGCTCCTTTCTACCTGTAGCAAATGGGGAGTCCCTTCTTGAAGCAGTAGAAGACAGACAAAGTCCTTTTAGTGGTGAAGCCCATGTGTGCAGCAGGTGCAGTCCTTCAGAGTGCAGTGTCCAGGTACAAGTCAGAGGTCCAGCAAGGCAGTCCTTCTTCTTTGTCTTATCCCTTGTAGGGATCTGAGGTTTGGGTGCATATTTGTCCTTGCTCCTGGGGTGAAAAGCAGGGGGCCTGATTGTCCAAACACAGGCTCCTTCTCCCTTTGATTACCACTTCCTTGGACGTGTGGCAAAAATCAATCCTAGGAAGCAACATTCTTCAAAAATCCATCATGGCTGAAACTGATGTTTGGAGGTTAGATCTGGCTGAGCTCACCCACCGGTGTGGCTAACAATCCTAAACACACCTGTGCCCTGCCCTCTCCTAAGCTAATTAAGAGGGCACATCATTTCCTGGGGTGGTAGCAAATGGAGGCGGTCCTGAGCTGTCCAAATGTCCCCACTGACTCTGATTACCAGTTTGGCTGCTCTTCCCCTATCCTGTTTCGCCATCTGCTGAGGGAAAACTCCTCCTGCAGGCACATCCTTTTTGTTTAGGCGAGGCCACTTCACAACTTATCAAGGCTGGCCAATCAGAGAAGGGCACTACAGAGCTGAAGCTGACAACTTACATGTTGAGTTTTAAAACTCTTTACCTGAGCTATATATATTAAATACAACAATGACACGTTGTGGGATTTATTATAACAATTAATTTGACACCAAACACAATGTATCGGTCTCTTATGGGGACTTTGTTAGTTAAAATACATTCTCCCTATTTTAGCCTATGAAGGCCATTCACTACAGCAAAGGAAAAATGAATTTGGCTATATTACCTCATCAAGAATTATAAAACATATTTTAAAAGGTCCCTGCTGATAGTTACAAGGCATCCAGCGCAAGGGGCACTTAGGGCCCACCTTGGGGGTAACATATGTAAAAATAAGTTTGTTTAAGACTTTGGAAGTACTTTTAGTTCCAAAGTCGAATTTGCATATAACTTTAATGGAAAAGCAGCCAGCAAGGCAGGCCTGCCTTTAAAATTACTGCAGGCACCTCAGCAGTGCACCTCTTGTGCTGGGGTCCCTAAACCTACATGCCCTACCAAATAATAGGGACTTATAGGTAGGTTGACAAAGCTATTTATAATTAGCCTAATTTGAATACTCATTTTACACAGAACACAGGCCCTGGGACTGGTTAGCAGTACCCAGGGCACCATCAGAGTCAGGAAAACGCCAGCAAAAAGTAAAAAAAATAGGGGCAAAAACTTAGGGGGCCTCTGCAATTACTGGGGGCCCATCTGGATGGGGGAGCAGGAAATGGGGGAGGTCTGGATTCTGTCCCATATGGCTTTCCCTCCTTTGAAGATCAGCTTGGTCACCCATCCTGCTCTGCCATCTGCTACAACGTCCTCCAACCAGTATATGTTTATTTTGTTTCAACCCAGGTCACTTCATACCTCATTAAGGTAGCTTGGCTCAGGCTGCCAGAGGCAGACCAATCACGAAAGGGCACTACAGGGCTGATTTAGATAACATTTATAAAATGTTTTTCTGTTATAGGTACAATAAATCCAACATTGGCAAGTTGTTAAATTTATTCTAACTATTAATTTGATATCTTAAATGACATATAGCTCTGTCATAGCAGAAATAATACTTTACCTTTTTAAAATAAAACATCTTCCAATGTTAGCCTATGGAGTTAATGCACTACAATAGGGAAAAATGAAATTGGTAGTTTTATCCTCACAAGGGCTTATAAAACAGCTTGTATAATGTCCATACTTATATATACGCTGTACCCAACCCTTTGGGCACTGAGGGCAGATCTTAGGAGTGCCTTATATGTAACAATAAGTTAGTTCAAGACTTGTGAAGTGTTTTGCATTCCAAAGTTGAAACTGGGGTTAAATGTACTTTAAAAGCAACCAGCAAGGCAGGCCTGCCTTTAAAATGACACAAGACACCAGAACATTGCACCCATATGTGCCCTAACTCAACTGGGGCTCCTAAACCTACATGTGCTACCATATTCTAGGGTCTTTCAGGTAGGTTGTCAAAAACAATTATAATATGCCCATTTTCATTAACCCTTTAAAATGAGCACCGGCAATGGATCTGGTGAGCAGAGAAAGAGTCAGTAACCAGCAATACCTAGACAAAAAAATGGGGGTGATCAGGGCAAAAGTCTGACTTTCTCACATCACAGTTAACACATACAAAAAAAATGTAATCATCATATTACCTGTGACCAATATTCCTTAGCCTTTTTTATATCTGCCTGGCAGCAAACACTCTTTATTCTGGTACAAGCAAATAAAGACAGGTATTTTCAGTCTCTCTCTTCTTCCCTTGGGAAATGGCTTTATGTGATAGTGTTAATGATCAGGAGAGGCCGGCGAGAGACTAGGCCTGGGGTGCACTGCTGGGTGTTGAGCCATGCTGCCCAATGCACTTTTAGGTTGGTTAAACTGGTTTAGGACTGATAAAATTCCATAGGTCTAGAGGAAAAGCTGGTTCTATTTTATTGAGGGCCTGAAATAACACAGTAAAACCTAACTCATCTTACTCACTCTTTGGACTCTTCTTCTTTTCCAAGTGTAAACACTCAGGAACAGAGCTTCTCCCGGTGTATACCCTCAGTCTCCCTTTGAGCTACTGTGTGAGTCAGTTCCTTTGTATACAAAAAAGAAAGTGTAAGAACCAATTCTTGAGAACAGAAAACAGGCTTTCCTATTAAGTTTTTTGGGTGACACTTCTATTGGCAGGAAACATAAATATCCTCTCAAATATTCCTTGAGTCAAGCATGGTATAAGTAAAAGAAAATATGCTGACATTGCATTTTGACAGTCACAGCTAAATATCCTCACCTTCATCAGGGCATCTTAGTATGTCCATTTGATCATGTTCATTCATCTTTAGTACTTGTGGAGGTGTGAGTGTGTGTGTATACATATATGTATTATTATATATATATGTATATTTATATATATATAAATATATATATATATATATATATATAATTATTTTATGTGTGATATATAGATGTACATAATATATATGTAGATATATATATATATATATATATATGTATATGCACACAGTCTTCAGGAAAACTCACAGCAAAGAAACGGCACACCACAAAGTCTCTGGAACCAAGGATTTATTTAATACACAAAAGAAAAACGAAGCGGAACACATTTCGGCGTCATCCACCTTTGTCAACCAAACCTTCGTCATCTTGGCGTGTAATTTAAAACCCCTTTTACACCATGTGATCACATCTCCTTAACAAATTATATCTGTGTTCATTGTACACTATTCAGTTCACTGAGCAACATGAGAAGACATCTAACACATTAATTCACTCACATTTTGTTATGACACTCAATGAATTATACCCCTCAAAACACATTTATCAAAGTTAGTGCTTACTTTTATGGCATGCCGCTCTCGGCACCCGCGATCACGTTACTTTCTAAGTGCATCATTACGTTTACGTGAAGTTTCTGATGTGTCGGGAACGCAAGTAATGTTGCTTAGCAATAAGACCCAACAAAAGTAAAATACGATATTCACCATTGAACATTTCGAGAAGATGAATAGCGTTACCTTACCAATAATATCTACATTCATTATACCCTGTTCAAATTCCTTAAAAACATCAGAAAACATACAACATATTGATTAGCTCACTATTTGTTGCGGCACTAAATGAATCATAACACTACAAAACACATGTATCAAAGTCAGTGCTTACTATTATGGCATTCCCCTCTTGGCACCCGCGATCTTTAGCTTTTTTGGTGCAACATTACGTTTACGTGTAGTCTTTGATATGTCGTGAACGCAAATGCTGTTGCCTAACACAAAGACCCACCAAAAGTAAAGCACGGTATACACCATTGAACGTGTCGGGAAAGTGAATTGCGTTGCCTGGCAACTGAACTCAACAATCTTGCCCATTTATATCATACAAAGTAACGCGCAAAATGTGCTATAAAAATCAATAAATGAAAATACAGAAATTTGAAATGAACATAAAAAGAAAAAAGAACATTCTATCTTGCATATATGTCGCTATCCATAGTCAATTACCAAATCTCACTATACTCCTAATTCAAATCACATTGTGATGGATCTTAAGATGAAATAAAATGCAATAATCTTAACAAGTATTCAACACAGTACACTCTAATGTAACTATATACTACCCGTATGTCTTAACATTATTGGACTACACTATATGCACTTCCTCATGGATGTTCAAACCATGAGGGTCCTTGGTGTTAAGTTTGATAATATATTTGGACTCAAAAGTTCTCAATTTTAATTCTCGATTGCCACCTCTAGCATCGTTAGGAATCACATCAATGACACTGAAGTTATATTTTCTATGTCCTCCACATGAACCTGATGCATATGTCGGGCGACTGGATATATAACATCATTATTGTTTATGGCCCTTAAATGCTGTAAAAGCCTTTTGTAGGCCTGCAGCTTGGTACTCCCCACATATATTTTTGGACAAGGGTTTTCTTGCCTTCTTTGATACATTTTAAATTTTGACCATTTCTGCAGGCTTTACACTTGGAACACTTAAAGAAGCCATCCCCTTGTTGTAACCATCCTGATGGGGCACTGGTTGTTCTAATATCACTCCTGATTAAAAAGTCCCGAGTGGATTTACTTCTTTTGTATGTTACTGAGGGAGTATTAGATACTATTTTCCTCAAAACTGGGTCACTCATCAGTACATCAGTACATGTCAATGTTTCCGAAGAGCATTCCAAATCCGGTAGTGAGATGTGTGTAGTAACAAATCTCAACTTACCCTGATCTTTCCTCTTATCCTTGACAGTAATGTTTTCATTAGGATTGAAAAGAATTGAGTCTCTTGGAAGTACCAACGCTATGTTTAAAGCCCTATTAAAAGTACTGTGTGCGTAGCCCCTCGCTTTTAATCTGGTATTGATATTCACATGTGAATGTTCAAAAGGCTCTGGAGTACTACATATTCTTTTGGCTCGTAAAAACTCACCAAAGGGAATAAAAGCCTTAAGCGGAAGTGGATGGGAGCTAGAAGCATGTAATATGCTATTGCCAGCCGTTGGTTTCCTGTACATGGTGGTTTGGAGTTTATCCTGTGTAATGATAACCTTAACATCAAGAAATTTAATTTCTGTGGCATGTATAGTCCCCACAAATTGCAAATTTAGATCATTACTGTTAATTTGTGTGATAAACATCTGTGCACTTTTTTCATCTCCTCGCCATATGACAAAAATATAGTCAATATAGCGAAGCCATACAGCAATGTTATCATTCTATTGATCTAAGGGGGGGTATTTAACACATGCTCCTCCCACCAACCCATGTAAAGGTTTGCATAGCTCGGCGCAAAGCAGCTTCCCATCGCTGTCCCGCACTATTGTTTGAATATTTCATGATTAAGAAAGAAACTATTTTGATTCAGACACCACTCGATCATTTCAATCAACATCTTATTATGTTCGTAATATTTGACAGGTCTCGCTCTTAAAAATATATATAAATATAAATATATAAAATATATATGCAAAAATCTAGTGGTGGTCTCCACTGGGTAGTTAAAGTTAGGACTATGTTTCCGTAGAAAAAGAGTTTTCTGACTTGCCTATATCTTTGGTACCATTTAAAGATTCTTCTCCAACTTTCTCAAAATAAGTGGCCCAGTTATTCTTGTTGGGCATAAGAAGTTTCGGGGTGGTCCGTCAAGTGGGGGCTGCTGGATAGAATTACACTAATTTTGGCAGAGAGGTAGGTGTCGGTACGCAGACTACGCTTTTGCATATTTTATGTAAATGTCTTCAGTAGTTTTTGCGATATCAAACGAAAAATATATTTGTGTATCTGTGGCAGCAATGATTTCCCGAATAATGACAAGAGTGTGCACTTAGCTGCAGAGCTCTGATTGGCTGGCAACACTTCAAACCAGGAAGTGTTGCCAGCCATCTTAGGACTCAGCTTCAGAAGAGTCCTGGAAAAAAGTAGGGGAAAAAGATAAAGGGCCGGGGTAGGTATACCTTGACCCCTTAGCTCTGGTGCTGGGGTCAGCAAAGAACACTGTTTTTTTTCTGTTATTTTTTTACACAAATTTGTAACAATGTTGCAAATTTACTGCAGAAAAAAAAAAAAGTGCAGGCTCCCATGCTTGTTTTTATGAATCCCCTGGGTGGGCCAGATCCCAGGGTCATTTTGAAATAAAGGAGGGGGCGCAAGGGCCTTTTGATGCCTTGGGGACTGCCACCTCCCCTGGGCTGATTTATAATGAATGCCAGGCTCCTGCATCCCCGGGTGCCACCACCTCCCTGGGCCTTTGACCAGATATAATGCGGGGGAGTGTAGCACACCTGTAGACCCCGGCACCACCACCTCCCCGGGGATTCAATCAAAAACAATGCTGGGGGGCCACACAGCCCCCCACACCCTTGGGGACTGCCACCTCCCCATGGTTTCAAGCAAAAAGAATGTGGGAGGTCAGGTGACCCCCCAACAGCCCCAGGGCCCATCACCTACCCAGCGCTATTTTAAGTTGAAAGGGGGCTGTGCAGCCCCCTTGAGGAGCCATGGATGACTCTTGGGACTGTCACCCCCAGGGCCATCTCCTGCTATGTCCCTGGGTGCCATCATTCAGGACATAGCTGTTTGCTCTGACTTGGCGGAAACTTTGACAGTTCCCGCCACCTCAGAGCAAACACCTAACTTTCTGCATGTTTCAGTTTTCATCTGTGCAAATATGTGTGCAGGAAAACAGATGAAAACATTGCTCCAACAAGCAGAGAGATGCTATTTAAAGCAGCTCCCTGCTTGTGGGAGCAATGTTGGCTCCCCCAGAAAGTGGGGAGCTGGCTTTCAGGCCTTTTCTCTCTCTCTCTCTCACTCTCTCGCTCTTCCATCCCTAAAGGGGTGGAAGAAAGAGAGAGAGATTGTTATTGCAATGGTCTCTCCACACAATTACTTCAAAGAGTCAGACTAGAAAGATGTTTGGTAAGAATGTTCTAGGGCCTGAATATGAGTTTGGTAGTTAGATGAGCTGACCACCAAACTCATGGGGATGAGACTTTCATCATCCCTGCAGCCTCACCCCTAGTCGTATTATGATGTTCCTACTGGTCTGACTGTCAGGAACATCATATTGTGATGCTTCCACTGGTCAGCCCAGTGGGAACAGTGCTACTGTATCGGTCCTACCTGCCTTAAGGAAGCCGAGGCCAATACCATAGCACACCAGCCCCTTTGAAATGCGCACTGTCTGCAATGCCTCCAGTGCTTGGTGGAAAGATGACTTAGCACCACCATGGCTGAACACAAGTCTGACTTCCATCAGCCCTTTGGGAACCATGTTCCTGTTGGGGACAGTCATAATGTGACGGTCGGACTACTTGGAATGCGATGGTCAACCACCACCATGAGGCTAGTGGTTTCAAGTCCGCCAGCCTCGAAATGAGGCACATACTTTGGATGCAGAACAGAACAGAGTCACTTCTGGCATAACAGTCAAGGTCTTGTGCTGTCACTCAGTAGCTTGAAAGTTCAAATCCTAGTATCGCTTGGCAGTGTGTCTGTTTATTTTTGAGTGTTTTCACTGTTAAACATTCCTAGTGATAGAACATTGAATTATTTTTCCCCTCAAAATGTGTGGGTTGAATGTCATAGCTAACTCCGAACAGTGCACTATAAGGCATCCCCTCTAGCCTAGCAGTTAAGGTCTCAGACATGCACACTAAAGGTTAAGGGTTATAGTCTAGGTGAGTCTGTGGTCATTTTCTGGCTATGTTTCTTTTCAACTATAAATATTTAAGTTACATACTGAAAGGTGATCTCACTCTTTTTAATTGACAAACACATTTTTCTTTTCAATTTGTCCAGGAATATTTCATTATAAATATATCATCCATCAAAGCCTAAACTGCTCTCTCTCTCTCAATCTCTCATTCTCTCTCTTTCTCACTCTCTCTCTCAGTGTTTGGTGGTTAGGGGGCTGTGTGTGAACAAGGTTGGCAGGTTATAGGGGGCCAACCGCCGCTGCATGGTGCTAAAGGCCATTCATGACGATGGTTGGATTAACATATAGTAATGACAATTACTATACATTAAAACAAATGTAGAAATTCACTGAAAAAAACAAAGGTTACAGAGACATAATAAGTTACCTTATGGCACGAGTTATAGTTACTTGAGATATCTCTAACTATAACAGGTGACTAGCTATGGTTTTTAACGTTTAAAATGTGAGCCTAACTATAATGTCCCTGTAACTTTTGTTTTTTAAGGGAATTTCTATGTTTGTTTAAATTTTATATCCTAACTATCACATCCCTGTAACCATATATATATATATATATATATATATATATATATATATATATATATATATATATATATATGTATATATAAAAGTCCTCCTTTTTGCCCGGTCACCCCCAAACATTTTGGGCAGATAAAGGTGGTTACTGACTCTTGGCTGTACTGCTTACCAGTCCCAGAGCCTGTGCTCTGTGTAAAGTGGATATGCAAATTTGGCTAATCATAATTGGCAGTATCAACCTATCTATAAGTCCCTATAATATGGTAGGGCATGTAGGTTTAGAGACCCCAGTATAGGTAGTGCACCCACAAGTGCACTGCTGAGGTGCACAGTGTCATTTTGCTGGATGCTTTTAAACAAAAGTTATTTTAGTAGTAGTAGTAATTTTTTTATTGTACAGATAATAAAATCCAATACAAATGAACAAGTAAAAAGCAGGGGGAAAAAAACAATCAATGACAATCAAAATAAATACCCTCAAGGACTGAATTCAAGCTAAAAGCACATCATAAGTTGCGCATGTGACATGTTAAAAACGTTTCTCCCAATAATAAATAAAATACAAATCACCCAATCCAAAACCCCACATAAAACACAGGGCAATATACATGGGCACAGCCTTAAAGTGCATGGTGCATGAATTAGTAATTGTGCTAAGCATCAGCTTATACCGTTAGAGCTCCTCATCCTAACCAATAGTGAGTAAAATTACAAGAGCGTGGAAAGATTCCAACTAGACGTGTTCATTGCTTGCAGTGCCATTAAAGTTAGATTGTGCAATTTTAATAAATTTGGTCAGTAACACATTTAGCATTGGATTGCCAGGGTCCAGAGACTGGATAATAGCTTGTCAAAAGGAGCGGACTCCCAATTCGATCCATTTTCTCCGGAGCAAGAATCTACGCTCCTTTAGTAGAGCCGGGCACAGACAAACCACATGGTCAATGGTTTTGTCTGCATTACTACAGCCTCTACATGTCACGCTGTCCCCGGGGAGTAGCTTCCATTTGGACCGTTGTTTTTAAAAAAAACAATGACCCATCCTTAAGGCTTGAAAGGCCTTTTTCAACCAAAACCTGTCTGTACAAGAGAAAAAACTGGAGGGCATACCTGGCTTAAAGGAACCAATTACTGCCCAGGCATGCTTTGGATGGACAAGAAGAGAGCAATCTGAATGATAAGAATACAGTTGGATAAGCCTTTTAATCTCTGATTTAAACAAGGAATAGGGGGGATTATTTTCCCAAAGATCTCCAGCAACCAATCGTCGTTTGCATTCAACCAAAAAGTGGGAATAGGTGCACTTCGATTTTGGCTCGCTAATTACTTGCCACAGGACTGCCTCGAAGTGGCCGCCCGAGGCCTGATGCATTTTATAACACAACTTTAAAAAAGCACCAGTGTCAAGTGCCACCGAATCCGGAAGCCCAAATTCCAGCCGTACCTGCACGGGTGAGGCCAGGTGTGGAACATTAAAGACTCTCTTGTAGATTTGATTAACCAGCCTATTTAATAGGCAAGAGCAGAAGAGGTGGAGGGGGACACAGTGGAGGCAGTGGATGTTGCTGTGTCTATATGTGGGTGAGGCTTGTGTGAGTGCCTGTGAGTTGTGTGGTGCCTATGTTTGCTTGAGCTACTTGTGTGTGCTGACTTGTGTGCATGCTGGTCTGTAGGTGTGCTTGGGATGGGCTGGGGTACAGGAGATTGGGTCTGGGTGGAGGAGGTTGGAGGGGGGAGGTTGGACACAGGGACAATGGCTGCCATCAGTGCTGAGGCCAGAGATTGCAGGGTTCGCTGAAGGACAGCCTGACCAGAATGAATGCCCTCCAGGAATGGATTACCGTGTTGCAACTCTCGTTCTACACCCTGGATGGCATTCACAATGGTAGACTGCCCAACAGTGAGTGACCTGAGGAGGTCAATGGCCTCCTCACTGAGGGCAGCAGGGGTGACTGGGGCAGAGGCTGAGGTGCCTGGGGCGAAGGTGATGCCCACCCTGCTGGGTGAGCGGGCACGGGGCGAATGCTGAGGGGCTGCTGGGAGGGCGGTGCTGGTAGGGGAGGTGGCGGCTGTACCTGTAGAAGTGGGGCGCACAGATGGTGCCACCACCACAAGGGAGCCCCCATCGGCGAACGAGTCCTTGTCGCTGCTTGGTGATCCGGTGGCCGACGTGAAGGTCCCCTCGCCCTCCGTCCCACTGGTGCATTCAGAGTCCGTGGTGTGGCCCTCGATGGCCATGTGGGATGCAGCTCCCTCGTGCTCCGGTGCCACTATACCTCCGCCTGATGATGCTGATGTACAAAAGGACAGGGAGAGCAGAAAAAGTGGGGGGGACAGAATAAAGAGAGTTTTAGTGCATGGCATACCGCTACCGTTGGCGGACAAGACAGACACAGCAGCCCCCTGCATTACGCCGTGCTCCTGCCCTCTGCACATGCAATCTCTGGGATATGACTTACATGGCAATGGTGGACATCTGCACACATGGGTGCCACAGGGGCAACTATACCTGTACTTGACACTCTGCTGAGGTGGGGTAGAGTGCCACATGGCCTGCATTACGGAGGGGCCTTGCCTACCGAACACGCCCTGGCCTAGGGACACCCACAGCCCACCTCCCCCACCCAGACACCTCCACTACGCGCAAAGTCAGCAGAATGTGAGTGTACTCACCCCCTTGTGTCTGCTGTGATACCCTCAAGTGCCCATCCAACTCAGGGTAGGCCACCGCCAGGATCCGGAACATCAGGGGGGTCATGGTGCGGCGGTGGTCTCCTGACCAGTGACGATACTTGGGCCCTCCTGGGCACTGACTCCGGCGGTGGCGGTGGTCTCCTGACCAGTGACGATACTTGGGCCCTCCTGGGCAATGACTCCGGCGGTGGCGGGGGTCTCCTGACCAGTGACAATACTTGTGCCCTCCTGGGCAATGACTCCTGCGGTGGCGGGGGTCTCCTGACCAGTTAGGACGGTGCTGGCGGTTGTGTCTTGACCGCCGGGAATGATGGCGCCCTTCTCCGCCATGACACACACAACAGGCTGGGCAGACTTCCTCTGGCCCTTCCCCACCTTTGGTGGAGTCACAGCTGACTCTCCAATCCCCTTGGAACCCATGTGAGTTGTTTTCCCACCAGGAGTCTTCACACGGTCCCGTCGTCCACTCTCCAATTTTAGAGCCTTTACAGGGGGTGGGCTGCCAGTGCCTTGACTCCGGGTCACACTGCCTGCCCTGGTGGCCGGTGCACTCCACAAACCTTGAACAGGCACCACTGGTATTGGAGGCTTTTTGGCTGAGGCGCTACGATGGGACTGATGAATTGGAGTGGGGGGTGGAAGCAAAAAGGTCAACTTTACAGAGGGACAGTTTCTGACGTACACTGGGATGGGTAGTGGGAGGGGGTCTGGGAGTGGAGGAAGAGGAGGTGGTTGTCGGAGGTGTCACTTTAGGTGTTTTGGGTGCAGGTACTGGAGGCTGTCGTGAGGTGGATGGATGTTGGGTGTCTGGTTGCCGGCATTTGTGTACTTTGGGAGGGGGCGTCACAGACACACTGGGAGAGGATACAGGGGACGTGTAAATGGCAGTGGAGGTGGTGAGTGCAGGTGAGCGGCTTGTGGTGCTGGGTCTCCTTGTGCGATTCATGGTGCCTGTAGATGTGGTGCATGCAGGTGTGTGTGTAGACGAGACTGGGAGGCAGGAGGGAGAAGAGGAGGAGGGGGACACAGTGGAGGCAGTGGATGTTGCTGTGTCTGTATGTGGGTGAGGCTTGTGTGAGTGCCTGTGAGTTGTGTGGTGCCTATGTTTGCTTGAGCTACTTGTGTGTGCTGACTTGTGTGCATGCTGGTCTGTAGGTGTGCTTGGGATGGGCTGGGGTACAGGAGATTGGGTCTGGGTGGAGGAGGTTGGAGGGGGGAGGTTGGACACAGGGACAATGGCTGCCATCAGTGCTGAGGCCAGAGATTGCAGGGTTCGCTGAAGGACAGCCTGACCAGAATGAATTTCCTCCAGGAATGGATTACCGTGTTGCAACTCTCGTTCTACACCCTGGATGGCATTCACAATGGTAGACTGCCCAACAGTGAGTGACCTGAGGAGGTCAATGGCCTCCTCACTGAGGGCAGCAGGGGTGACTGGGGCAGAGGCTGAGGTGCCTGGGGCAAAGGTGATGCCCACCCTCCTGGGTGAGCGGGCACGGGGCGAACGCTGAGGGGCTGCTGGGAGGGCGGTGCTGTTAGGGGAGGTGGCGGCTGTACCTGTAGAAGTGGGGCGCACAGATGGTGCCACCACCACAAGGGAGCCCCCATCGGTGAACGAGTCCTTGTCGCTGCTTGGTGATCCGGTGGCCGACGTGAAGGTCCCCTCGCCCTCCATCCCACTGGTGCATTCAGAGTCCGTGGTGTGGCCCTCCATGGCCATGTGGGATGCAGCTCCCTCGAGCTCCGGTGCCACTATACCTCCGCCTGATGATGCTGATGTACAAAAGGACAGGGAGAGCAGAAAAAGTGGGGGGGGCAGAATAAAGAGAGTTTTAGTGCATAGCATACCGCTACCGTTGGCGGACAAGACAGACACAGCAGCCCCCTGCATTACGCCGTGCTCATGCCCTCTGCACATGCAATCTCTGGGATATGGCCATCATGGCAATGGTGGACATCTGCACACATGGGTGCCACAGGGGCAACTATACCTGTACTTGACACTCTGCTGAGGTGGGGTAGAGTGCCACATGGCCTGCATTACGGAGGGGCCTTGCCTACCGAACACGCCCTGGCCTAGGGACACCCAGAGCCCACCTCCCCCACCCAGAAACCTCCACTACGCGCAAAGTCAGCAGAATGTGAGTGTACTCACCCCCTTGTGTCTGCTGTGATGCCCTCAAGCGCCCATCCAACTCAGGGTAGGCCACCGCCAGGATCCGGAACATCAGGGGGGTCATGGTGCGACGGGCACCCCTCCCACGTTGGGAGGCCATCCCCAGCTGAGCCGCCACCGTCTTCTTGCTGCAGCGGCTAATGTCCTCCCATCTTTTCCGGCAGTGGGTGCCCCGTCTCTAGTGGGCCCCCAGGGTCCGGACCTCCTTGGCGATGGCACGCCAAATGTCCCTCTTCTGGTGGGCGCTGACCTGCATGACATGCACAAGGAAAGAGGATCAGTCATTACCAACAGCACCGTCGATGTGAGTGGCCCCATCCCTACTCTGACCATGTGGTCCATTCATTCCCATGCATTAATGTTCTATGACCTCTGGCCCCTTCCCTTTTCCAACCAGCCCTCTCCACCCAGGCCTAGCCCATACAACGTGCTCCCTGTGTACTAACCTGTTGGTCTGGAGGACCATAGAGTAGCGTGTAGTGGGGGAGGACCCCGTCTACCAGTTTCTCCAACTCCTGTGCAGTGAAGGCAGGGGCCCTTTCCCCAGACGCAGCAGCCATCGTCGCTTCCAGACCGAGGTCACAGCAGCACTTGCAATGTAGGTCCTCTCCTGTCGAAGGTCAGGTATCTAGTGATTGAACAGATAGAAAATGGCGGTGATGTCCGCGGCGGTGACGTCCGCGGCGGTGCGCATCATCACCACCGGCGCACCTGTTCATTGGCTCCTGGGACCCATAGGGTCCAATGTTGACCAATGCAGCATTGCGCCGCGGTCTACGACCGCCTACCGCAACGGTGTGCAACGCCAGCGCAGTTACCCCACAATCCAATTGTCCCAGTTTAGAGGTCAGGCAGCCGCCATTTCAGGGGCCCACATGGCTTAATTTACCTGTGCGTCACACATAGCTAGGCCTACACTCAAGACAAATACAGGAAGGGTTTTGTTAGTGGTGTAGTCTTGTGTGTAACTGTGGGTACATACCTGGAGGAATAATGACTGATTCGTCGCTGTTGTCCTTCGTAGGCACCGTCAGCTGGGACATGTGAGAAGATGGCGGAATCCTCCGGTGTACCGACCGCTGGTGGACCTGCTGACAATGGAAGAGCGACATGTCATCGTCACCTACCGGTTTGACCGTGCCACAATCCTGGAACTATGTACCCAGTTGGAGCCAGACCTGATGTCACCAATCCGCCATCCGACTGGAATCCCCCCTGACGTGCAGGTGCTGTCAGTGCTCCATTTCCTTGCAAGTGGGTCTTTTCAGACAACAGTGGCCATGGCATCAGGGATGTCCCAGCCTATGGTTTCCAACGTGCTGTCCAGAGTGTTGTCTGCCCTGCTGAAACACGTAAGGAGATACATCATTTTCCCTGAGGTGGCAGATTTAGCTATAGTGAAAGGTGACTTCTATGCCCTTGGACATATTCCTAACGTCATAGGTGCCATTGATGGGACCCATGTAGCTCTGGTCCCCCCCCCACAGGAGTGAACAGATGTACAGGAACAGGAAGAGTTATCATTCTATGAATGTACAGATGGTCTGTTTGGCAGGCCAGTACATCTCCCAGGTAAATGCTATGTTCCCTGCTCAGTGCATGACGCCTACATCCTGCGGAATAGCAGCATCCCTGATATGATGGGTCAACTCCAGAGGCACCGTGTATGGCTATTGGGGGACTCTGGTTACCCCAACCTTTCGTGGCTATTGACCCCAGTGAGGATTCCCAGGACCAGGGCAGAGGAACGCTACAATGAGGCCCATGGGCGGACTAGGAGGGTAATCGAATGCACCTTCGGCCTCCTGAAGGCCAGGTTCAGGTGCCTCCATATGACAGGTGGATCCCTATTCTACTCACCGAAGAAGGTGTGCCAGATCATCATCGCCTGCTCCATGCTTCATAATTTGGCTTTGCGACACCAAGTGCCTTTTCTGCAGGAGTATCATCCAGATGACGGTGTTGTAGCAGCTGTTGAGCCTGTGGAGCCTGTGGACAGTGATGAGGAGGAAGCTGAGGAAGAAGACAACAACAACAGGGAGTCAGTCATACAGCAATATTTCAAGTGACACACAGGTGAGAACATTTTCATGGTTAACATTACATTAACTTTCACACGTCTACCTCTATCCTTTCTGTCGATTTCTACCAGTATTTGGTAACTGAGTTGTACCTTTCCATTACGGTTTCGCAGGTGTGGTTACCAACGTGTCATCTGCTTGCATCCTTCAAGGACTTGTGATGTGTGACATAGGTATGTTAGCCTTACAATAGGAAACACATTATGACACTGTGATTGATAATACATACTTACTAAATCACAGACTGACTCCAGATTGTTTTGTGTGTCAAGGGTGTTTATTGAAGTGCTCAGAAATGGGAGGGGGTTGTAAAATGAGGATGGGTGATGGTGGAGGAATGTCCATGCCAGAGTCCAGTCTATTAGCCTCACAGGTGCACTGCCCATATGGGCATAGGAAGTGGAGCTGGGGCAGTTTAAGTATGGACAGGGTAACAAGGTGGGACAGTGGGAGGACAAACAGGGTGGTCTCATTTCCTGGCGGGGGTCTTGCCATCTTGCTCTGTCCTGTTCCTGGATCTCAGGGACCGCTTGCGTGGTGGTTGTCTGTCTGCAGGGGGTGGGGTGCTGGTGTGGTGGTCCTGTGGTGGGGCGTCCTGTCCACTAGTGCCGGCGGAGGTGGTGGGCAGTTCATCGTCCTGGCTAGTGTCAGGGGCCCCTTGGAGTGCCACGGTGTCCCTCAAGGTCTGCTGTATGTCCTTCAGCACCCCTACGATGGTGCCCAAGGCGGAGCTGATGGTCCTGAGCTCCTCCATGAACCCCACATACTGTTCCTCCTGCAGGTGCAGGGTCTCCTGCAACTTGTCCAGGACCGTCGCCATCGTCCCCTGGGAGTGGTGGTATGCTCCCATGATGGAGGATAGGGCCTCGTGGGGAGTGGGTTTCCTTGGCCTGTCCGCCCCCTGTCGCACGGAAGCCCTCCCAGTTCCCCTGTGTTCCTGTGCCTCCGTCCCCTGGACCGTGTGCCCACTACCACTGCCCCCAGGTCCCTGTTGTTGTTGGGGTGGTGGGTTATCCTGGGTTCCCTGTAGTGGTGGACACACCGCTGATTGACCTGTCCTGGGTAGAGAGGTTTGGGCCCGCTGGGTGGGTGCTGTGCTGGTGTTACCAGAGGGTGGAAGGTCGGTGTTGGACTGTGCCTGTGCAAGGGGAACCGACTGTCCCGAGGCCCACGATGGTCCGGGCTGGTCATCAGGATCCAGTAGGGCAGAGCTGCTATCGTCACTGTGGGCCTCTTCTGGGGGTGGAGTGGTGTTGTCTGGACACTCTGGTGTGGTGACGGTCCTCCGGGTTCCTGCAGGGGCATAAGAGCATGATTATTGCAGGTGTGTGTGTAATGGTGTGCAATGGGTGGGTGAGCGTGTACCCCAGTGCAAGCATTCCTGTGTGGGAGCTTGTGTGATGGTGGTTTAGGGGGTTGTATGGGTATGTGCAGTGGGCATGCTTTAGTGCTGGGTGTCCATGCTTAGTTGTGTCATGCAGTGCTTGGTGTTGGGATGTGTGGTTTGTGTTATTAGTACATTAGTGAGAAGTTGGAGTGATAGGGGAGGGTGTGAGGGTGGGGGTGTGTGATAGCATGCAGGTGGGTGGGGGATTAGATAGTTAAGATTTGACTTACCAGTGTACCATCCTCCACCGACTCCTGCGAGGCCCTCTGGATGCATGATGGTCAAGACTTGCTCCTCCCATGTTGTTAGTTGTGGGGGAGGAGGTGGGGGTCCGCTGCCAGTCCGCTGAACCGCGATGTTGTGCCTGGAGACCGTTGAACGCACCTTCCCCAGTAGGTCGTTCCACCTCTTCCTGATGTCCTCCCTATTTCTTGGGTGCTGTCCCACGGCATTGACCCTGTCGACTATTCTTCGCCATAGCTCCATCTTCCTGGCTATTGATGTGTGTTGTACCTGTGAGCCAAATAGCTGTGGCTTTACCCTGATGATTTCCTCCACCATGACCCTGAGCTCCTCCTCGGAGAAGCGGGGGTGTCTTTGGCGTGATATGGGGTGGTGTGTGTGATGTGTGGGGCTGTGTGAGTGTTGATGTGTGTGGTGATGTGTAGTGGTGTATGGTGTTTTGTGCGTGGGTGTGGGTTGGGTGTTGGTGTTTTGTGCCTCTGTATGGTGGTGTTGTCTTGGCTGAGCAGTCTCTCTGGCCTTCTCTCTGTAATTGTGGTCGTAGGGGTTTGTGGGTGATGTGGGTGTGTGTTTTATATTGTGTTGGGTGTGTGGGAGTGGTGTTTGTATGTGTATCAGGTGTGTGTTTTTTTAAATTGTCCAATGTGGCGGTGTTTTGGAGATGTGTGTGTATTTTGAGCGCGGCGGTGTGTACCGCCAATGGAATACCGCGGTTGAAATACCGCTGCGTGGATTCGTGGGTCATAATAGCTAGCATGGGCGTGTTTCTGTTGGCGTGGAGGTGGAGGATTTGTTATCGCCAGTTTATCATTGACCTTTGCTGTGGCGGAGTTGTGTGGGTGTCTGAATTTCGGCGGATTCCGAGATGTGTGTCATAATAGCTGTGGCGGTATTCCGCGGCCGCGGCGGTGTACTGGCGGTCTTCTGCACGACGGTAAGTGGCTTTTACCGCCAATGTTGTAATGACCCCCTATCTGTTTTCAAATAGGCCAATTGGTACTTAGGATTTTTCTTACATTAAAAGCTTGGCTAGAAAATGTGGTGCGAAACATAATTGTAGTACAGAAGTGGCATTTCAGGAGGAAATCTAAACTGTGACCAAAAGATTTAAGGCCAGGTGTTATGGACAGAAGCTAATTGATTAGGCTATCAAGAAAGTGAAGATGTGTGAAGGAACTAATCTACTTTATGCAGGACAGAAGAAGATTGTTCAAAATAAAGAATGTGTCAGAACTGTTACCACATTTTCTAGCCAAGCTAATAATGTACCTACTGCTGCAACTGCATGAGACTACATAATATCTTCCCTAGGCGGCACCTCTACCCACCTGAATGTTTGAATCCCCTTCAGATATTCTAAGAGTGTTCAGGATTTTTACCCGGATCTATATATGGAAGTCTCATTTTCCTCAGAGAACAGCTGTAATGAGTTTCTTCAAGGGGTTTCTACACCTTCCGGTATTGCTGAAGGTGCCACATCTCTTTAGGACAATCCTGTTAAAAATTAATAAGTGCTTTTTGTCAAGCCTGGAAAATATCTCTTTTAGGTTTTCGTGGGGGTATCGTAAACCCAGGCGCGCTGGTAAATTGATGACTTTTCCATGTCTTCACAGAGGTTGGTTTGTTCCAAGTTTAACATTTTACTGTTGGGTTTGCAAGCTGCAACATATGGGGATCCTGTTATTTGACAGCTATATTAGGGTTAGCCCCACTGGGTTTCCTACTATCTATCAGATCACCTTGGAGAACCAAACTGCGGGGTACTTTGGTAGGACTTTAGAACCCAGTTATTATAAGAGAACAAGGTTTAAAACTGCCAAGGCAGCTTTCAAAGTATGGTCTCAGGTTAAACAATTGTTGGGCATCCCAAACCAAAATCTATATACACCTATGACAGCTGACTCTCCACTTCCATCGATATTTCTCGACCATATTGCTAACAAGTGGATCAGGAAAGGACTTAGCTCTTTGGGTGGTTTTTATGCTGCAGGGCAGTTTTGTGCATTTTCAGAATTAGAACAGCAGGTCAATCTTGCCTGCCGAGAGATCTTTAAGTTTTTACAGCTAGGAGATTTTTTACATAAACATATGAAGGACACGAAGTCTGTTGTTAAAGTTCCAATATCGGAAGCTATTAAGTGGAAAGCCAAGATCGGCGCAATTTATGAAATGTTATTGCAGGTGCTTACATACGATCTTGAGGCACAAAATGTTGTTTGGGATTCCTGGTTTACAGGTTAGAGGGCTTGGTTGATCGCAATCTACCATATGGAGATGTCACTGTATGAGAGTAAGGGGGTTTGGAAAAGGTGCTGGGGGCAAAAACTGTGGCTCGATCACTGAGTAATTGAGGGAAGTATTATGTTAACACTCCAGTGTTTACGGTGGTTACCATATTGAATCCATTATCACATCTATCTTTTTATTCCTATTACCTACTTAGCTTCCTTTCAATGGCCAACATCACTCAATGATGCACTCTATTGACTTTATTGACCTAGCACGTTTAATAGTATTAAATGTGTCTCTGCAGCTTGAACTTGCTTTCACTATGATCCACATATTTTGTATTAAATATTTTATGTTCTAGGCACAAATCATGTGAGGTATGTCCTGTTATGTTTGAATCAGGTTCAATATCACTGTATTTGTAAATTAAATATATCAAAATAAACATAAAAAAAGAACTTAATGGGTTTAAGATTAAGATTTTGGCGGATGTGATGTTGTGACCTAGTATTGTGTCTGCTGAGTTCTAAATCAGGCCCTTAGTGTTTTTTCTAGAAATTATTCTATCGTTGTTGAGTGGGGCTCTTCTTCAGGCTGGCTTGTGAAGGGTTGTCATTGGCTTGGCTCAGTGCAGTCAACTTCTGGAAGACTTGTCAAAGGGGAAAAGCTCTGGAGCTTCAGCTGGACAAACCTGAAATTCGGGCCAGTTTGCAGTTCAACATCAGCAGCTTGGCTCTAGTCGACAGGTCCGTCACCTAAGGGAGCTTTTTTACAAAGTTGCGCCAAACTTCTGGATCTTCCTCCAGAAGTCCTTTTTAGGATCTTGCTGGGTCCACAAACTTGGTCCAAGGTTCCAGAAGCTCTGGGTGACTTCTTGGGAGTTGTGACTAAAATTCCCAGAATGCACCTTGTTGAAAGTGGATTATTGGTAAGGGCAGGTAAGTACTTGCACTTAACAATAGACCAATAACCTCCACTTAGGTCTAGTTAGGGCTCAATAAATTAAACACAGCTAAACCCTTGGCAGCTTGGCAACAAGTAAGAGGGCTTAGTTCAGGAGACATTTGTGTAAAGCATTTCAAAATCACAAAACAGTAAATAAGTAAAACACAAAACACAAGAAAAATCCAATACCAATTTATAGAAATAGATTATATTTTTAGCTTTACAATGACACCACAATGATTAAATTTGGATAAGGGGAAACAGAGATATGAATTTTTAAAGAATTAATGTTTTCTAGAGCATAGAAGCAACTAGGACTCAAAGGGTTAGAAACGGTCACATTGGACAGGGACAAAGTCCAGAGTTCAGGCCACCCACAAGGTAACAATATTACACTTAAATTCACAGGTGTTTCTTGTTTCAGGAAAGTGGTCCACAACACCAGCCAAGAATTCAGAGGCTCAGTGTGTCTCTTGGGGTCTGGGACTACAGCTCCCACAATGCACTTTTTCAACTTATGGAGTCACTCCAAACGTCTCCAAACTTTTTAGATCTTCTTCCAGAAGTCCCTTTTGGGTCCTTGAAGTGTTCACAACTTGATCAAAGGTTCCAATACCTCTGAGTTGCTCCTTGGGAGTTGGGATTACATTTACCAGAATACACCTGGTCAGAATCCTCAAATGACCACTGGATGCTGGTCAGCTGGGCTCTGCTTGCAGGACTTGATGCAGGGGACTCTGGGCAGCTCCTTTCTACCTGTAGCAAATGGGGAGTCCCTTCTTGAAGCAGTAGAAGACAGACAAAGTCCTTTTAGTGGTGAAGCCCATGTGTGCAGCAGGTGCAGTCCTTCAGAGTGCAGTGTCCAGGTACAAGTCAGAGGTCCAGCAAGGCAGTCCTTCTTCTTTGTCTTATCCCTTGTAGGGATCTGAGGTTTGGGTGCATATTTGTCCTTGCTCCTGGGGTGAAAAGCAGGGGGCCTGATTGTCCAAACACAGGCTCCTTCTCCCTTTGATTACCACTTCCTTGGACGTGTGGCAAAAATCAATCCTAGGAAGCAACATTCTTCAAAAATCCATCATGGCTGAAACTGATGTTTGGAGGTTAGATCTGGCTGAGCTCACCCACCGGTGTGGCTAACAATCCTAAACACACCTGTGCCCTGCCCTCTCCTAAGCTAATTAAGAGGGCACATCATTTCCTGGGGTGGTAGCAAATGGAGGCGGTCCTGAGCTGTCCAAATGTCCCCACTGACTCTGATTACCAGTTTGGCTGCTCTTCCCCTATCCTGTTTCGCCATCTGCTGAGGGAAAACTCCTCCTGCAGGCACATCCTTTTTGTTTAGGCGAGGCCACTTCACAACTTATCAAGGCTGGCCAATCAGAGAAGGGCACTACAGAGCTGAAGCTGACAACTTACATGTTGAGTTTTAAAACTCTTTACCTGAGCTATATATATTAAATACAACAATGACACGTTGTGGGATTTATTATAACAATTAATTTGACACCAAACACAATGTATCGGTCTCTTATGGGGACTTTGTTAGTTAAAATACATTCTCCCTATTTTAGCCTATGAAGGCCATTCACTACAGCAAAGGAAAAATGAATTTGGCTATATTACCTCATCAAGAATTATAAAACATATTTTAAAAGGTCCCTGCTGATAGTTACAAGGCATCCAGCGCAAGGGGCACTTAGGGCCCACCTTGGGGGTAACATATGTAAAAATAAGTTTGTTTAAGACTTTGGAAGTACTTTTAGTTCCAAAGTCGAATTTGCATATAACTTTAATGGAAAAGCAGCCAGCAAGGCAGGCCTGCCTTTAAAATTACTGCAGGCACCTCAGCAGTGCACCTCTTGTGCTGGGGTCCCTAAACCTACATGCCCTACCAAATAATAGGGACTTATAGGTAGGTTGACAAAGCTATTTATAATTAGCCTAATTTGAATACTCATTTTACACAGAACACAGGCCCTGGGACTGGTTAGCAGTACCCAGGGCACCATCAGAGTCAGGAAAACGCCAGCAAAAAGTAAAAAAAATAGGGGCAAAAACTTAGGGGGCCTCTGCAATTACTGGGGGCCCATCTGGATGGGGGAGCAGGAAATGGGGGAGGTCTGGATTCTGTCCCATATGGCTTTCCCTCCTTTGAAGATCAGCTTGGCCACCCATCCTGCTCTGCCATCTGCTACAACGTCCTCCAACCAGTATATGTTTATTTTGTTTCAACCCAGGTCACTTCATACCTCATTAAGGTAGCTTGGCTCAGGCTGCCAGAGGCAGACCAATCACGAAAGGGCACTACAGGGCTGATTTAGATAACATTTATAAAATGTTTTTCTGTTATAGGTACAATAAATCCAACATTGGCAAGTTGTTAAATTTATTCTAACTATTAATTTGATATCTTAAATGACATATAGCTCTGTCATAGCAGAAATAATACTTTACCTTTTTAAAATAAAACATCTTCCAATGTTAGCCTATGGAGTTAATGCACTACAATAGGGAAAAATGAAATTGGTAGTTTTATCCTCACAAGGGCTTATAAAACAGCTTGTATAATGTCCATACTTATATATACGCTGTACCCAACCCTTTGGGCACTGAGGGCAGATCTTAGGAGTGCCTTATATGTAACAATAAGTTAGTTCAAGACTTGTGAAGTGTTTTGCATTCCAAAGTTGAAACTGGGGTTAAATGTACTTTAAAAGCAACCAGCAAGGCAGGCCTGCCTTTAAAATGACACAAGACACCAGAACATTGCACCCATATGTGCCCTAACTCAACTGGGGCTCCTAAACCTACATGTGCTACCATATTCTAGGGTCTTTCAGGTAGGTTGTCAAAAACAATTATAATATGCCCATTTTCATTAACCCTTTAAAATGAGCACCGGCAATGGATCTGGTGAGCAGAGAAAGAGTCAGTAACCAGCAATACCTAGACAAAAAAATGGGGGTGATCAGGGCAAAAGTCTGACTTTCTCACATCACAGTTAACACATACAAAAAAAATGTAATCATCATATTACCTGTGACCAATATTCCTTAGCCTTTTTTATATCTGCCTGGCAGCAAACACTCTTTATTCTGGTACAAGCAAATAAAGACAGGTATTTTCAGTCTCTCTCTTCTTCCCTTGGGAAATGGCTTTATGTGATAGTGTTAATGATCAGGAGAGGCCGGCGAGAGACTAGGCCTGGGGTGCACTGCTGGGTGTTGAGCCATGCTGCCCAATGCACTTTTAGGTTGGTTAAACTGGTTTAGGACTGATAAAATTCCATAGGTCTAGAGGAAAAGCTGGTTCTATTTTATTGAGGGCCTGAAATAACACAGTAAAACCTAACTCATCTTACTCACTCTTTGGACTCTTCTTCTTTTCCAAGTGTAAACACTCAGGAACAGAGCTTCTCCCGGTGTATACCCTCAGTCTCCCTTTGAGCTACTGTGTGAGTCAGTTCCTTTGTATACAAAAAAGAAAGTGTAAGAACCAATTCTTGAGAACAGAAAACAGGCTTTCCTATTAAGTTTTTTGGGTGACACTTCTATTGGCAGGAAACATAAATATCCTCTCAAATATTCCTTGAGTCAAGCATGGTATAAGTAAAAGAAAATATGCTGACATTGCATTTTGACAGTCACAGCTAAATATCCTCACCTTCATCAGGACATCTTAGTATGTCCATTTGATCATGTTCATTCATCTTTAGTACTTGTGGAGGTGTGAGTGTGTGTGTATACATATATGTATTATTATATATATATGTATATTTATATATATATAAATATATATATATATATATAATTATTTTATGTGTGATATATAGATGTACATAATATATATGTAGATATATATATATATATATATATATGTATATGCACACAGTCTTCAGGAAAACTCACAGCAAAGAAACGGCACACCACAAAGTCTCTGGAACCAAGGATTTATTTAATACACAAAAGAAAAACGAAGCGGAACACATTTCGGCGTCATCCACCTTTGTCAACCAAACCTTCGTCATCTTGGCGTGTAATTTAAAACCCCTTTTACACCATGTGATCACATCTCCTTAACAAATTATATCTGTGTTCATTGTACACTATTCAGTTCACTGAGCAACATGAGAAGACATCTAACACATTAATTCACTCACATTTTGTTATGACACTCAATGAATTATACCCCTCAAAACACATTTATCAAAGTTAGTGCTTACTTTTATGGCATGCCGCTCTCGGCACCCGCGATCACGTTACTTTCTAAGTGCATCATTACGTTTACGTGAAGTTTCTGATGTGTCGGGAACGCAAGTAATGTTGCTTAGCAATAAGACCCAACAAAAGTAAAATACGATATTCACCATTGAACATTTCGAGAAGATGAATAGCGTTACCTTACCAATAATATCTACATTCATTATACCCTGTTCAAATTCCTTAAAAACATCAGAAAACATACAACATATTGATTAGCTCACTATTTGTTGCGGCACTAAATGAATCATAACACTACAAAACACATGTATCAAAGTCAGTGCTTACTATTATGGCATTCCCCTCTTGGCACCCGCGATCTTTAGCTTTTTTGGTGCAACATTACGTTTACGTGTAGTCTTTGATATGTCGTGAACGCAAATGCTGTTGCCTAACACAAAGACCCACCAAAAGTAAAGCACGGTATACACCATTGAACGTGTCGGGAAAGTGAATTGCGTTGCCTGGCAACTGAACTCAACAATCTTGCCCATTTATATCATACAAAGTAACGCGCAAAATGTGCTATAAAAATCAATAAATGAAAATACAGAAATTTGAAATGAACATAAAAAGAAAAAAGAACATTCTATCTTGCATATATGTCGCTATCCATAGTCAATTACCAAATCTCACTATACTCCTAATTCAAATCACATTGTGATGGATCTTAAGATGAAATAAAATGCAATAATCTTAACAAGTATTCAACACAGTACACTCTAATGTAACTATATACTACCCGTATGTCTTAACATTATTGGACTACACTATATGCACTTCCTCATGGATGTTCAAACCATGAGGGTCCTTGGTGTTAAGTTTGATAATATATTTGGACTCAAAAGTTCTCAATTTTAATTCTCGATTGCCACCTCTAGCATCGTTAGGAATCACATCAATGACACTGAAGTTATATTTTCTATGTCCTCCACATGAACCTGATGCATATGTCGGGCGACTGGATATATAACATCATTATAGTTTATGGCCCTTAAATGCTGTAAAAGCCTTTTGTAGGCCTGCAGCTTGGTACTCCCCACATATATTTTTGGACAAGGGTTTTCTTGCCTTCTTTGATACATTTTAAATTTTGACCATTTCTGCAGGCTTTACACTTGGAACACTTAAAGAAGCCATCCCCTTGTTGTAACCATCCTGATGGGGCACTGGTTGTTCTAATATCACTCCTGATTAAAAAGTCCCGAGTGGATTTACTTCTTTTGTATGTTACTGAGGGAGTATTAGATACTATTTTCCTCAAAACTGGGTCACTCATCAGTACATCAGTACATGTCAATGTTTCCGAAGAGCATTCCAAATCCGGTAGTGAGATGTGTGTAGTAACAAATCTCAACTTACCCTGATCTTTCCTCTTATCCTTGACAGTAATGTTTTCATTAGGATTGAAAAGAATTGAGTCTCTTGGAAGTACCAACGCTATGTTTAAAGCCCTATTAAAAGTACTGTGTGCGTAGCCCCTCGCTTTTAATCTGGTATTGATATTCACATGTGAATGTTCAAAAGGCTCTGGAGTACTACATATTCTTTTGGCTCGTAAAAACTCACCAAAGGGAATAAAAGCCTTAAGCGGAAGTGGATGGGAGCTAGAAGCATGTTATATGCTATTGCCAGCCGTTGGTTTCCTGTACATGGTGGTTTGGAGTTTATCCTGTGTAATGATAACCTTAACATCAAGAAATTTAATTTCTGTGGCATGTATAGTCCCCACAAATTGCAAATTTAGATCATTACTGTTAATTTGTGTGATAAACATCTGTGCACTTTTTTCATCTCCTCGCCATATGACAAAAATATAGTCAATATAGCGAAGCCATACAGCAATGTTATCATTCTATTGATCTAAGGGGGGGTATTTAACACATGCTCCTCCCACCAACCCATGTAAAGGTTTGCATAGCTCGGCGCAAAGCAGCTTCCCATCGCTGTCCCGCACTATTGTTTGAATATTTCATGATTAAGAAAGAAACTATTTTGATTCAGACACCACTCGATCATTTCAATCAACATCTTATTATGTTCGTAATATTTGACAGGTCTCGCTCTTAAAAATATATATAAATATAAATATAAATATATAAAATATATATGCAAAAAACTAGTGGTGGTCTCCACTGGGTAGTTAAAGTTAGGACTATGTTTCCGTAGAAAAAGAGTTTTCTGACTTGCCTATATCTTTGGTACCATTTAAAGATTCTTCTCCAACTTTCTCAAAATAAGTGGCCCAGTTATTCTTGTTGGGCATAAGAAGTTTCGGGGTGGTCCGTCAAGTGGGGGCTGCTGGATAGAATTACACTAATTTTGGCAGAGAGGTAGGTGTCGGTACGCAGACTACGCTTTTGCATATTTTAAGTAAATGTCTTCAGTAGTTTTTGCGATATCAAACGAAAAATATATTTGTGTATCTGTGGCAGCAATGATTTCCCGAATAATGACAAGAGTGTGCACTTAGCTGCAGAGCTCTGATTGGCTGGCAACACTTCAAACCAGGAAGTGTTGCCAGCCATTTTAGGACTCAGCTTCAGAAGAGTCCTGGAAAAAAGTAGGGGAAAAAGATAAAGGGCCGGGGTAGGTATACCTTGACCCCTTAGCTCTGGTGCTGGGGTCAGCAAAGAACACTGTTTTTTTTCTGTTTTTTTTTTACACAAATTTGTAACAATGTTGCAAATTTACTGCAGAAAAAAAAAAAAGTGCAGGCTCCCATGCTTGTTTTTATGAATCCCCTGGGTGGGCCAGATCCCAGGGTCATTTTGAAATAAAGGAGGGCCTTTTGATGCCTTGGGGACTGCCACCTCCCCTGGGCTGATTTATAATGAATGCCAGGCTCCTGCATCCCCGGGTGCCACCACCTCCCTGGGCCTTTGACCAGATATAATGCGGGGGAGTGTAGCACACCTGTAGACCCCGGCACCACCACCTCCCCGGGGATTCAATCAAAAACAATGCTGGGGGGCCACACAGCCCCCCACACCCTTGGGGACTGCCACCTCCCCATGGTTTCAAGCAAAAAGAATGTGGGAGGTCAGGTGACCCCCCAACAGCCCCAGGACCCATCACCTACCCAGCGCTATTTTAAGTTGAAAGGGGGCTGTGCAGCCCCCTTGAGGAGCCATGGATGACTCTTGGGACTGTCACCCCCAGGGCCATCTCCTGCTATGTCCCTGGGTGCCATCATTCAGGACATAGCTGTTTGCTCTGACTTGGCGGAAACTTTGACAGTTCCCGCCACCTCAGAGCAAACACCTAACTTTCTGCATGTTTCAGTTTTCATCTGTGCAAATATGTGTGCAGGAAAACAGATGAAAACATTGCTCCAACAAGCAGAGAGATGCTATTTAAAGCAGCTCCCTGCTTGTGGGAGCAATGTTGGCTCCCCCAGAAAGTGGGGAGCTGGCTTTCAGGCCTTTTCTCTCTCTCTCTCTCACTCTCTCGCTCTTCCATGCCTAAAGGGGTGGAAGAAAGAGAGAGAGATTGTTATTGCAATGGTCTCTCCACACAATTACTTCAAAGAGTCAGACTAGAAAGATGTTTGGTAAGAATGTTCTAGGGCCTGATTATGAGTTTGGTAGTTAGATGAGCTGACCACCAAACTCATGGGGATGAGACTTTCATCATCCCTGCAGCCTCACCCCTACTCGTATTATGATGTTCCTACTGGTCTGACTGTCAGGAACATCATATTGTGATGCTTCCACTGGTCAGCCCAGTGGGAACAGTGCTACTGTATCGGTCCTACCTGCCTTAAGGAAGCCGAGGCCAATACCATAGCACACCAGCCCCTTTGAAATGCGCACTGTCTGCAATGCCTCCAGTGCTTGGTGGAAAGATGACTTAGCACCACCATGGCTGAACACAAGTCTGACTTCCATCAGCCCTTTGGGAACCATGTTCCTGTTGGGGACAGTCATAATGTGACGGTCGGACTACTTGGAATGCGATGGTCAACCACCACCATGAGGCTAGTGGTTTCAAGTCCGCCAGCCTCGAAATGAGGCACATACTTTGGATGCAGAACAGAACAGAGTCACTTCTGGCATAACAGTCAAGGTCTTGTGCTGTCACTCAGTAGCTTGAAAGTTCAAATCCTAGTATCGCTTGGCAGTGTGTCTGTTTATTTTTGAGTGTTTTCACTGTTAAACATTCCTAGTGATAGAACATTGAATTATTTTTTCCCTCAAAATGTGTGGGTTGAATGTCATAGCTAACTCCGAACAGTGCACTATAAGGCATCCCCTCTAGCCTACCAGTTAAGGTCTCAGACATGCACACTAAAGGTTAAGGGTTATAGTCTAGGTGAGTCTGTGGTCATTTTCTGGCTATGTTTCTTTTCAACTATAAATATTTAAGTTACATACTGAAAGGTGATCTCACTCTTTTTAATTGACAAACACATTTTTCTTTTCAATTTGTCCAGGAATATTTCATTATAAATATATCATCCATCAAAGCCTAAACTGCTCTCTCTCTCTCAATCTCTCATTCTCTCTCTTTCTCACTCTCTCTCTCAGTGTTTGGTGGTTAGGGGGCTGTGTGTGAACAAGGTTGGCAGGTTATAGGGGGCCAACCGCCGCTGCATGGTGCTAAAGGCCATTCATGACGATGGTTGGATTAACATATAGTAATGACAATTACTATACATTAAAACAAATGTAGAAATTCACTGAAAAAAACAAAGGTTACAGAGACATAATAAGTTACCTTATGGCACGAGTTATAGTTACTTGAGATATCTCTAACTATAACAGGTGACTAGCTATGGTTTTTAACGTTTAAAATGTGAGCCTAACTATAATGTCCCTGTAACTTTTGTTTTTTAAGGGAATTTCTATGTTTGTTTAAATTTTATATCCTAACTATCACATCCCTGTAACCATATATATATATATATATATATATATATATATATATATATATATATATATATATGTATATATAAAAGTCCTCCTTTTTGCCCGGTCACCCCCAAACATTTTGGGCAGATAAAGGTGGTTACTGACTCTTGGCTGTACTGCTTACCAGTCCCAGAGCCTGTGCTCTGTGTAAAGTGGATATGCAAATTTGGCTAATCATAATTGGCAGTATCAACCTATCTATAAGTCCCTATAATATGGTAGGGCATGTAGGTTTAGAGACCCCAGTATAGGTAGTGCACCCACAAGTGCACTGCTGAGGTGCACAGTGTCATTTTGCTGGATGCTTTTAAACAAAAGTTATTTTAGTAGTAGTAGTAATTTTTTTATTGTACAGATAATAAAATCCAATACAAATGAACAAGTAAAAAGCAGGGGGAAAAAAACAATCAATGACAATCAAAATAAATACCCTCAAGGACTGAATTCAAGCTAAAAGCACATCATAAGTTGCGCATGTGACATGTTAAAAACGTTTCTCCCAATAATAAATAAAATACAAATCACCCAATCCAAAACCCCACATAAAACACAGGGCAATATACATGGGCACAGCCTTAAAGTGCATGGTGCATGAATTAGTAATTGTGCTAAGCATCAGCTTATACCGTTAGAGCTCCTCATCCTAACCAATAGTGAGTAAAATTACAAGAGCGTGGAAAGATTCCAACTAGACGTGTTCATTGCTTGCAGTGCCATTAAAGTTAGATTGTGCAATTTTAATAAATTTGGTCAGTAACACATTTAGCATTGGATTGCCAGGGTCCAGAGACTGGATAATAGCTTGTCAAAAGGAGCGGACTCCCAATTCGATCCATTTTCTCCGGAGCAAGAATCTACGCTCCTTTAGTAGAGCCGGGCACAGACAAACCACATGGTCAATGGTTTTGTCTGCATTACTACAGCCTCTACATGTCACGCTGTCCCCGGGGAGTAGCTTCCATTTGGACCGTTGTTTTTAAAAAAAACAATGACCCATCCTTAAGGCTTGAAAGGCCTTTTTCAACCAAAACCTGTCTGTACAAGAGAAAAAACTGGAGGGCATACCTGGCTTAAAGGAACCAATTACTGCCCAGGCATGCTTTGGATGGACAAGAAGAGAGCAATCTGAATGATAAGAATACAGTTGGATAAGCCTTTTAATCTCTGATTTAAACAAGGAATAGGGGGGATTATTTTCCCAAAGATCTCCAGCAACCAATCGTCGTTTGCATTCAACCAAAAAGTGGGAATAGGTGCACTTCGATTTTGGCTCGCTAATTACTTGCCACAGGACTGCCTCGAAGTGGCCGCCCGAGGCCTGATGCATTTTATAACACAACTTTAAAAAAGCACCAGTGTCAAGTGCCACCGAATCCGGAAGCCCAAATTCCAGCCGTACCTGCACGGGTGAGGCCAGGTGTGGAACATTAAAGACTCTCTTGTAGATTTTATTAACCAGCCTATTTAATAGGCAAGAGCCTTTGCCCAACAGAATTTCTTGACCATAGGCTAACGAGGGAGTGATTTTTGCTCTCATAGCATCCATTAAAGGAAGAAGGGTCGGCTCCTTTAAAACCTTAGCTAATTTGGAAAAGGCCACCTGCAAGGCCACAGCTTTAAGTTCCATTTCCTTCTTATGTTTAAAAAACTGCCCCTGGCGTCAAAATGTACCCCTAGAAATTTGTAGGACTAGTCGGAAACAAGTTTACGATTTTTATAATACCAGTTGTATAGCCGAATGTTTTTTCCTCCCAAAGGGGACCACTTTTGTTTTAGACAAGTTAACTTCTAACTGATTGGCAGAAGTATACGTCACAAGTTGGTTGAGCAACCGTTGAAGGCCGATCTTAGTGCAACTAAACAAAACAAGGTCGTCGGCATAAAGCAGGTAACTGAGCCTGAAGCCACCAATCTTGGGGGGATGAGAGTTGATGGCATCAAGAAGTGTTGACATATCTGCAATGAACAGATTAAAAAGAAGAGGAGCTAATGCACAACCCTGTTTCACACTACGAGTGTTGGGATATTTTCCTAGATAAGGAGCGCCCGTCACCAAGCTTAACATGGACCCAGGTGTTAGTATGGAATTCTATAATGGCACCCAAAAGAACTGACGAGATCGCCCTATCAATCAAGATAGAGAGTGCTAATAAATGAATTGAAGTGCCTGAACCAGCAGAGAACCCTGTTTGGACTATAGGAATTAGCGACTTCGATTCAGCCCAAGCACGAAGATCATGCAACAAAAGGCTGGCATAGAACTTAGCCTCATTGTCCAGCAGGGCTATCATCCTAAAATTGGCAGGATCTGATCTTGAGCCATTTTTATATAGAGGATGAAGGATGGCACTACGCCAGGACTCGGGTATGGTTGAAGTTAAAAGGGAATGTTCAATCAAATGTGCAAAATGGTTGGCCCAGAGGAGGGGATCCTGCTTGAATAATGCCTGTGGAACACCATTGGGACCGGGGACTCCAAATTGCCTAGCCTTCGAGATGATGTGGGGAGGCATAATTGGAAAGACTTCCTTAGTCCCTGCAGGGAGATTGGAGACCCTGTAAATGGGGGACACATTTCAAATGAGACTACTAAAGATCTATGGGCCCCCTCATCCAACGGTTCTCCATCCTGCTCGCTATCCGAAAAATGGGTTGTCAAGTAGGCCGCCCACGCTCCTTCTGAAATGTCAACAATGCCCGTGTCCCTTTGGTTACTATTTAGATTATTGATAAGGGACCAAAATTTCGTGGAGTTTGAATCTCTACTTGCAGTTAAAAGTTTAACCCAAACTGGCTGAGATAGGTCTGATAGTCGTCATAAATAGCCTTCCTATAATCTTTTCTCAGTTGTTTATATTCAATGAATAGACACTCAGAATCGGGGCTTTTCCTGATTGCCCTTGCTAGCCTATTCTGCACTTTCTTTAAGTTGTTGGTTCCCCTGGAGACAACAAACGACCGGGATGGGGCACAATTGCACACGGATTGATGGAATTTTGACCATAAAAGGCAAGAAAGTTTGACCCACGACTTAATTGGGCACACACAATCCAATCCCTCAGAATGAAAAAAGTTAATACATTCAATCCGTACAGCACCGCTAATAGAAGCATTCCATTTTATGCACTTTAGTGATTTGAAACAAGCGCCACCACCCACTGTCCGCATGACATCATGAGCGGAAAATCTTGATTTAATAGATACAATTTGAGGACAATGGTCGCTCTCACTCCGAGGGGAAATCAGAAACCGTTCAATGAGGGGAAACAATTCAATATCACAGATTTTGTAATCTAAATAGGAGTGAGATCAACTAGCGGATCTTGTCCACCGTGGAGAGGCATCATCACATAAGCGACCATTCAAAACTTTGAAACCCATACTGTTAAAATGCATTACTAAGTATTCTCCCAGCAGGCAGTGCAGACAACCCTGAGGCCTCAATTGTTTGGGAATCAGCTGGTGGTGACCACAATCTGGACCCTCAAGAGCCTCCGCTATATCCTGAAGCAGGTTCGTGTTGAAATCAGCAGTTATAAGATTGGTAGCACGTGGGTAATCCCCAACTAAATTGGCTACAATCTGCGCCAGTCGAGACAGCCTGCCCCTTTTTTCCTTAATTCCGGGGGCAAAGTAAACATTGATTAGTATGAAGGTCTCCTGCACAGTCCCATTCCTTATGACAATCCCCTGGATCCAATTATCCTCCCAGACCAGAGGTAGTATACTCCCATTTAATTTGATGGTCACATAAATGTCCAAACCACCCTTGGCACGGCCATTCTTGCTCGTTCTATGGGCAAATTTAAATTTTTCTAGGTACCCTGGCAGTGGACAACTGTGCTCGGCCCAGGTTTCCTGGAGGGCAATTATATTGTTACTGTTAAAAAATGTTAAAAGGTCGGCCGAAGCAAACTTATGCACAAACCCATTGATGTTCCATGAGCATAGGGACAGATATTCAGGTGTTGGAACGAAACCACCCACCCGTGATGGTCAATGGGGATGACCGTGCAAGACGGTGGATGGCAGCCGATCCCGATTAAAAAAACCAGAAAAACCAGAGCCAGTGAGGGAAATACCATTAAAAGAGGAGGAGCCACCCTGGGTACTTTTCAAGATTGAGAAGGGTTTCCGAACTGTGGGAGCCATCAAACATTGAGATTCTGATGGTGACACAGGGTAGCCAGGCTCCTTAAAGAGAGTTATTGTAATACCCCATGAGCAAAATAAATATCTCCTGGAGAGAATAGACTGAGCTATTGTGGCAGAAGTTAGTGTAACCAAGGTAGAGTCTCTTGGATAGGGCCCCCTGGAATCCAAGAATTCGATGGACACAATTTCCTTAGAACCAATGTAGTTAAGATCTGAGGTAACATTAAGGAGTCTTAAAATATTCCCCCTGTTCAATATATCGTGGGGGCCCCTAGAGCGATATTCTGGGGTAAACACAAGTTTAAAAGTTGAGCTTTCCACTCGAGTCCTGAAACGGTGTGTGGGAACTGGAGGCTGTGGCGGTTCCTCTACCATTGGTAGTCCTGCAGGACCCCCCGGGACCAGATTTTCAATGGAAACGGTCCCCAGGCTTGGAGGCAAGATTGCAGGACCTCCCGGGACCATATTTTTAATGGAAACGTTCCGAAGGCTTGGAGGCAAGATTGCAGGAGAACTGCTTCTGTTAGCAGATGCCAATTTAGAGGAATTGGGGGAACAGAGGGCCGGAACATTGCCAATCGTATTCCCATGGACAGTTTTGGATACAAACAATGTGGTGATTGGGCGGCACCACCCCAATGAGGGGTTGCCGAACCCAACACAGGAGTTTCATTTCTCACCCAAAACCAAGTAGTCCTTAAAGAAGGAATCAGTTTCCTGCCCAGTTCTAACCGCCAAGGGGACATTAACAGGCTCAAGCTGGAGGGGGTTTGGAGGTTAAGTCACCCTAGGAGCACCTTGGGGCTGCAAAGACAGCTGCATCTCGGGACAGGCCGATAGTTGGACGTTTGTCAAAGATCCTGAGGGGGTTGACTCCGCCTACCGTTCCGTTGTTTGCGGAGTCTTTTTTTCCCCTCTTGCTCAACAAAGGGGGAGCCACAGCGTCGACTCCTGAGGATGTTGGTAGAACTAAGGCAGGTTGTCCAGGGGTGCTGGGAAGATGATAAGAGGCAGGCACCACGGGCTCAAGCTCGAGAGAAGGGGAAGACATGGAGGCATCCAAGGCCTCAATGACCGACTCTGGAGCTCCGGTAGCAGCTGGCCAAAAAAGATTGTTCGAAGTTACACTCTTAACTGGACAGAGTTTGTCCAAAGTTTCTGGCTGTTAGGAACCCCAAACCAAATCGAAAGGGGCGCTCGGATTCAACGAGGGAACCGAGGACACAGGCGCTGAAGATACCCTCTTGATTTTGCATACAACTGAACTTAAAATGGTAGGCAAGGATGACAAACTTTTGATGATTGGAGTACAGCAACATGACGGTTGTACATAGTTGGAGCTTGTCTGTGCTCTAGTAATAAGCTGGTTGAGATTCTCAATTTTTTGATCGATGCCAGCTACATAAGAAGCCAATGTGTCAGCAGATCAACTTGGACATCCAGTTTATCAGAGTGGTAGTTTAGAGCCAGCACAGTTGATTAATGAGTTAGCAGAAGCTGAGGCCAGGACAAGCTGGTTTCCGTGAGTGTAAGAGGGGGCACATTGATAAGGTCCTTGCCGGTACCGCTCAGAGGATCAGATTGAAGACAGGAGAGGTCAAGGAGTGATTGGTCGTTAAGCTTGCCTTTGATGAACTTGGTTTGAGAGCGTGGAGCGGCTCCACTAGAAGACTTTAATGGTAACATTGAATGGATGCTACCCGTTGAACTCCGGATCCATTGGGCTGCCAGGGGGCTAGATGGTAGGAAGGAGCTGTGGTCCTGCAGGGGATCATGGCAGCCTGCAGATGGCCCAACCGGCCCAGCCAACTGATGAGGAGCTGCTGGAGAGGCCACTGAAGGAGGCACACCCACCCCTTCAATTAAGGAAAGGTCACTGGAGATGGTAATCGGAGAGAGTTTGAGTTTTGGTGAGGGTACAGCCCACTGATCCTCAAGGGGTGGCGAATGGCTCGCTTCACTCTGAGAAGCTTACTGGGGGAAAACCGGTGAAGCAGGAGAAGCTGGACAGAAAACCTGTGCCACTGTTGTGAGGTGGCCACAAACAATAGATGAAGGATCAGTGACTGCAGGCTCCATGAGAACACTCTGGCCTGGTTCTGACTTTTTCTTAAAATATGACAATCGAGGTGACTTGCAAGGCTTCAAGGGGCATGGATATGGTGTAAGAACAGCAGCAAGTTAAGACTTCAATATCTCAGAACTAGGCAGATCGGCTCCTTCCTTATTTTACTGGACCTCACAATGCAGCAGGGATCGGATCCTTCCCTTAAAGCAGGGAAAACTCCCAAGGAGGAGACTGACACTCAGTGTAAGTGGATAAAACTTGAGAGGTGCTTTGCGGCGCTCGGTTGAGAGATCAGCGCACCAATTGAACCAGCAGACTAGAGTGCATGGAAGATGGAGTCCCGATTGAATTGGGAGGCAAGGGGAGGCAGGAGACAAGGGGCACAGGCAACACGGTCCGGACAAGCCGCACTGGCGTAGCGCCAGCCGCTTCAGTCGGAACCGGACGCCTACGACCAACGGTGGAGTTCACGTACCGCCCAGCTTGAGGCAACTTGTAAGATCTCAGATACCTGCCAGGGGTTGCCGTCTCTTGCGTCTCTTGCGATGCCCCTCTGGTGCTCCTGTGTTGCACTTCTGTAGCTCCGTTGTAACTCCTGGATGACTCCTTAGCAGCTTCCTCCCAGAGGACCAGTCCTGCAGTTCCAAGGAGATCGATGCTATCCCAGAGATTCCCCGTATGGCTGCCTTGACGCAAAGGGAGAGCAGGATGGACCCAGCGGGGCCCTGGCCTGACCTCCTAGGGGCCCAAGGCTCCTCGAACAGGCGAGCCCAGGTCCAGGAAGTCAGAGACGGGCAATTAGTAGGTAGTAGAGGGGGAGAGGGGAGAGGTTGGCGGCCAGAAAAGGAAGACGCCCGTCTGGTCCGCTGAGCGGTGCAGTCCCTCACTCTCACTCTCACGAACTGCTCTCTTTACCACCCCCATGGTCCTCCTCAACCCCCGACTCCGACTCTGCCTCCCAGTTGCAACTGCAGCTCTGGGTGTTTGGTGGCTCAGACACACGTCAGATGCACCAATGGTAAACTCACATGTAGATTCCATACGTCTGATGTCAAGATAAGCACTGGAGAACCAAGTTCAGTGCCCACTAGTCTGTTATACGGCCGATCAGTAAATTGAGTTCCATTTGCACAGTACTTCCTCCGTGACTGATCTATACAATATCGGGTTTTCGATGAAAGGAAGGCAAGTTTTATTAATCCACAGGTAAACAGCTGGACTTTAGAAGAAATTGCAGCTGTCTGCTGAAGCCGTCAGATTCTGCTCCGGTGTGTGCTCTGTGGAGCTGTATGCTGGTACTGAGGCTTCAGTACTCCTCCGGCTCGGCTTACGCTGCTCCAGGCTGCTCCAGACTGCTCCAGGCTGTGCTACGTGACCCGGAAGCACTTACGCTTGCTTGTCTACTACTTTCCCACACCTCCGCACCTCTCTGCAGCTTTCCGTACCTTGGTGACACGCTGTGCCGTACCGCTTCAGTTCCGAGCTGCTCCGCTGCTCTACTACTGCTTGGCCTTCTCTCGAACCTTCTGGGCAATTTCTCTGGGGTTGCTGAGCCCCGCACGGCTACACTGGCAGCCTGGCACCACCTCTCCTCTCCGCCTCTTCACCTCTCCACACTGGGTCACAACCGTCACCAGCCCTCCTCCTGGCCTCGCAGACCGAGGGGTGGGATGCGCCCGCTGGGCCTCTTGCAGCGCTCACTCGTTCACTCGTCTGCCGCTCATCGGCTCAGTGTGCGCTGTGTCCGCGTCGGCTGGTTCACAGTGTCCAGGACTCACGGACCGCTAAATGGGAGGAGGTGCGCCCGCCAGTCCGGTAAATCAGTGGCCGGGGGACACAGGCCGCACCAGGGGGCCAAGGAGTTTAAGCGGCGCAGCTCAGCTGCGCTAACCGGCTCGTCCATAGACACCAGCGATTCTGCTCCACACTCCGCACTTCCACTTCCGGGAGAAGACAAAAGTTATTTGGAATATTCAACTTTGGAATTTTCATCTACACTGAAAATTATATTGCATAGAGACAAGATGGCGGTCGAGTGAGCGGCCGATTCGGACCTACGCTCCCACTCAGCCCTCTGCCCTGGTTCAAGGAGTGCTGCTGTTTTCTGTTACGCGCCTTCCGGGGATGAGGGAAGGCATCACCGTAGCGGCGGCCGTGCGAATTTGGGTTAGCCGGTGCTGCGGAACTCGGAGCAGCCAGGAAAACCAACACGAGCCGGTGTACAGACTGGCGGCATGTGTTCACGGAGCAGTTTGGTGGAACAACCGACCGCACTGGATTAGAGGCCCCTCGAGTTTCACGGGGGAAGCAACCCCCATTCTCTCAAGTGACCCGAATCAGAGAGCATCAGATCATGGAAAAAGAGCCGTCACAAGTACGATGGTCTCTGCAGAATGTCAACAGTAAGGATGAGGCAGTGGAGGATGTGGGACCACAGATACCACAGATACCTGAAATGTCTAAAGAGCTTTCACGGACAAGATGCTTGACTCTCCAAATGCCTGGCAATGTGGGAGTGCAAGATACCCGAGCTTTAGCTCATGACAGGAGTGACAGGAGTATACAGGGCAGAATAATGAGCACAGCTGGTACTTTGCAAAAACCAGGAAGGAACAGGTACAGCATTGATACTTGACGATTTGGTAGATCTTAGGATCAGTGACTGAGGGAGCTGCTTTGGGGGAGGGGGAATCTGGGAAAGCTGGATCAACTCATTTAATCCAACAGGATATGCTGCATGAGGCCATAAATGGGGGCGGAAAGGCACCTCCTGTTGTCACCACTAGTCGGGAGAGTGATGCTAGCAATTTACAGGGTGCTGTAGGAGACCCAAGGATGTTATCTCTGGGAGCAAATTCAATAAGAGGTGGGGAAATGGGGCAACGGAGATAGTACAGAACTTTTTTTCCCTATCTGACTAATTGAAAGAATCAGATGATGACTCCTCATCACTAGAAATAGACTCGGTAGAGAGCTTGGCCACCAGTACATGGGGCTCAAGCAAGTTAACCTGCAGGAAGAAACTGAGCCATCCTCAGTTCAAGGATGCAAGCAAACAGAGGAGAGGCAACAGGGAAAAGAAACTGGATATAAGACAGGGGAAATGCAATGGGATTATACAGCAACCCAACAGATATACCCGAGCATGGACAACAATGATAATCTCCCCATAAGTCCTACGGCTGGTCCCCCAGATCATTTAGAATATCCCTCTCTCGAGCTCATTTACCACACAATGGTACAGCATCACGAGCAAGCACAAAGAGACAGCACAAAAGCCAAGATTGCAAATGAACAACTACAGTCATCAATTAAGAAAGTTTCAAAATCCTGTCTCGAAATAGGTGACGTTCAACTGCAATGGAGACTCGCATGGATGCACTGGAAGCAGAAGTCACAGCTGCAGTCAAACAGTTAGCTATGCAGGAATCACAGATTACAGACATTCAATGGAAGTTGGAAGATGCAGAAAATCGCCAACGCCGCAACAATCTCTGGATTTTGGGCATTAAGGAAGGGACGGAAGGGAAAGACACGAGGGCATATATAGTCTCATTGTTCAAAAGAGCCTTTCCGGACCTAGCCAGTTGGAACTGGGATGAAGAGATACAAAGAGCGCATTGGTTCCCACTTTTTAGGAAGAAACAGGAGGAAGGAACTTTTGATAGCCAGAGACATCCCAGGGCCATTATTATTTATTTTGGCAACTATTTGCTCCGACAAGCAGTGTTCAAAAAGGCCCATCCTGATTCAATGATAAATATGGATGGGGTTTCTTTTTTTTTCCGCCCGGATTTGGCGCATGCCACAGTGAAGAGACAATGGCGGCTGAGGCAATTGATTGAGCCATTCCAGGAGAAAGGGGCTGAGGCATATCTCCTGAGCCCTGCTTGCTTAAAGACTATATATAAGGGTGCAGTGCATATCTTCACCTCAGAAATTAAGGCCAGGGAATATTTGGTGCAATTAAATGGCAGGAGTACTGGTGGAGGGCCTAATTGAACATTGGAAGTACAGAATCAGGGGGAAAGATATCATCTGTTTTGGGGACGGTTGAGGTGTATAATTGGTCTATGATTGATTGGGCATTAGCGGAAACACTGAGGGGGACCATTACGTTAAGGGCAGGCATGCAGCGAGCTGGGTGGTAGGTAGAGATAACTACCAGCTTACAGACCTAGAGGTCTGGTGGTATCATTTAGCAGGATAGGTGTGTGGGTTAGGGTGGGGGTGTGCGGCGGAGCATTGGCTCCCAGCCAAGCCATTGTGGGGGTGTGGGTTTTTGTAGAGGGGCACACAGTTGGGTGGTGGTTCAAAATAGTGGATCTCAGGCAGGAGCTGAGCGTGGAAAGGGCATTTTGGGGACACAATTAACGGGAAGACTACAGTTCAGGTCATGGGCCAGAAAAACAAATTGCGTATCATAACAGTGACTATTTGTCAATGACAGTAAAAAGCGGCAGCTGGTAAGGGAAGGACTAAAATCTTTCACGGCCGACATAGTGTGTATACAGGCTCACTGAAGCATCTGTTGGAATTTCCTGGTTGGTGGCTGTTGGCTTATAATACTCAGGGCACAACTACTAAAGGGGTAGCTATAATTACACTTATCAGGTCATTGAAGATATTAAAAAACCTCACAGATAAATTTGGCCGATGGGTGTAGTTGAAGTGCTTAATTGCAGGGTCGAAATCTACAATTTGCTCAGCTTATGGATCTAATGTAGACGATTCGGAGGTGTTGGACCTTGTTAATGTGGAGCTTGCGTCCTGGCTGGCTCTGGCGATTGTAAGTGGCGACTTAAATATACATCTAGATAATGGTCACCCTATTCAAGATCAAATAAAGTACCAGGGGAGGAAGCCTAAAGTTTTTGCGGCTCTACAGACAGTATTGAATCATGGAATGATCGATGCCTGGCAGAATTGTAGACCTAGTATATATGTTTTTTTCCTTCCCGCACAAGAAGTCAGTGAGGCTGGACTATTTTTTTGTGTCTGCCACATTGTGGGAGGGTTTATGGATTGAGAGCCATCCAAGAACAATGTCGGATCATAACCCATTGGTTTTGGAAGTTCGATGGGGAATGAGGGGCCGCATGTCAGGACCTGGCCACTTGATAGAGGGCTTTTAGGGGATCAAGCATATGTCCAACAAATGAGGGCTTGGATTCCAGAATTTTTTGAGATAAATTGGGGTACGGCCTCTAGCCATATAGTATGGGAGACGCTTAAAGCAGCTATTAGAGGAGAGACTCTTAGATTTGGTGTATGGAAGGAGAGGGCACACTCTAAACAGCTGGAGGTAGCACAAGCAGAGCTTGCTTCACTAGAACTGTGGATAGGGGAGGTGGCAAGAAATGATTCTGCTACGTTGGATATTCTAATTAAGATCACAGTGGTAAAAGCTGAAATCACGAAATCTTATATGGAAACGGCAGAGGCTAAGTTTCTGGCACATCAACAGGAATGTTATGAGTAAAGTGCAAGTGTTGGTAAGCTCTTGGCTTTGAAAGTAAGGCAAAAAACAACCTATGGCTGTATTAATGCGTTCGAAGATGAAGATGGCCAAATGGTCAGTGATAATCTAGAAGTTTTAAGGGTATTCAGGGAATTTTATCAGAAATTATATTCACAAGAAATGTATCCACAAGAGGATGAGATAAATCAGTATTTAGCTAATATCTCGGTGGGACAGCTGCATGAACGGGAAAAAAGCAAATTAGAGGCACCTTTGATGGACAAGGAGATTAGAGAAGCTGTCAATGACCTTTCAAGTGGCAAGGCTGCTGGCCCAGATAAGATCTCCCTCAAGTTTTTGAAAGTCTTTTTTGGACAATTGAGGGAAGAGCTTCTCACTCTGTTTTTCAATGTACAAGCAGGGTCTCAACCACCTGCATCATGGTTGGAGGCGAACATGATAGTTTTTCCGAAAAAATAAAAGGATCCACGGCTACCTGGTTCATACCGCCCTATCTCATTAGTAAATAGCGATGCAAAACTGTATGCTAAGGTATTGGCTACTAGGTTGAGCTCAGTGATCATTAATTTAGTCTCCCCATGGCAACACAGGTTTATCCCGGGGAGGGGCACCGCGTTGTTGCTGGACACAGAGAAAGCCTTTGATCAGGTGCATTGGGCATTCTTGTGGGCAGTTTTGCATAAAAATAATTTTGGGCCAGGGTTCATTAGGGCTATTAAGAATTTATATCGAAACCCAATGGCCAGAATGCGAGTGGCAGGATCAGAGTCGGAACCTATCTTTATCTTGAAGGGTTCAAGACAGGGGTGTCTGTGCTCACCATTGTTGTTTGCCTTATATATTGACTCCCTTATCAGGAAACCGCTAGATAACAGAGCAATTGAGCCACTGGAATTGGTAGGTGGAAGCACCAAAATACTGGCCTCTGCTGACAATATAGCAGTTGTAACTCCTGACCCAGTGGCTGCAGTAGCAGAGCTAGAACAGGAGACGGTATGATTTGGGAGAGTCTGGGGGTATCTCTTAAACAAGGAAAAATGTCAAATCTTGATTAACGCTTGGATACATATAGAGGATGAGCGTAAGGTGATGCAGGTTCAGTATTTGGGGTCAGGCTGTCACCAAATCTGGAAGAAGTAGTGGATATCAACTTGGCTCCGGTATTAACTAGCGCCAAAAGAGAACTGCGCTGCTTTAATGATCCACAGCTCTGACTGGTAGGGCGACGTACCTTGATCAAAATGACCCTTTTACCTAGGATGTTGTATTTCTTTAGGACCATACCGTTAGAAATAGGGCAGGATTGGTTTAAACAAATGGAGGATTTGACCAGCAGTTTTATATGGTCCTACACAAAAAAGCGATGCGCTCTTCGGTATTTAGTATTACCAAGAGAGAGAGGGGGTTAAGCTCTCCCCAGCTTTACGCTCTATTATCTGGCGGCTGTCTCACAATATGCTCAGACGCTATGCTCATCTCAAAACTTTGGTAGAGTAGAGTAGAAACTCCTCCTTCTATATATACATTGATCTGGGGTGACTTGGCTGATGCTGCCTCTCTAAGAAAAGTGGAAACTAGCTATTTTAAGAAAGTTACATTTAAAACAATCAGGGCTGCTTTTCTAATCTGGGTTCAGACTAAATGGAGGGTGGGCATTGGGCGGGTCAGCTATTACACGCCATTTTGGAATACTCCTATTCTCTGGGGATTTTTAAGGTTAATTACTATTTAAGATGGATCAATCATGGGGTGCGGAAACTGGGTGATTTTTTCAAAAAGGTGGGCAATTAAAGGCGTTCGAGGACCTGAACAGGTTTTCCCTGGATAGCAGGGATTTTTTTTAATTCTTGCAGATTAGGAGTTTTTTGCTAACCATATCCAAGGACAATCCTTGTGGAAAAGCGATCAGGTTAATGGATCTATTGGGGAACGCTACATGTTTTACCATTAGTAATCTCTATCCGCTTTATTGGATGTTATGCAAGAGGATCTGGGAAACCTAGTCATGAATTGGGAATGGCAGATAGGGGCTAGTGAAACTAAGGTCCTAGATTCTTTGGACATGGCTCAACATGTTTGAATGTCGGCTGGACCGCAAGCTCAGCATTGTAAAGTGCTATTTAATTTATATTATACACCTGCCAAGTTAGCTACAGGGGGTAGGACAGAGGGTATCACTTGTCCTCAGTGTAGTTGTATGATGGCTGATTTATGCCATATGTTCTTTGGATGTGAAAAATTATGAGGTTTTGTAAGTGATATTACAATATTTTTGGAAAAACCCCTGGGATAGGATATAGTTCTTATATCACAACTGGTGTTATTAGGGGTCGAGGAGTCAGTTTGCTGAAATCAATCGCAATGCTTTCTTTTTTTAGCCATGTCAGTAAGGCGTGGCTACATTGCAAAAGATTGGTTGAAACCCGACCCCCCTTCTTGGAATCAATGGCTAATGCAGCTCTTATCTGCACACTATTTAGAAACTTGCCTGGATATGGCAAAGGGCATGGCTGCTAGAAAAAGGGAATTGAAAATATGGGCTCCATTCTCATCATGGTTCCAAAGGGTCTAGACGATAATTTGTTAATTTGCAGTGCTTAATGAATTTATGTCTGCTTAATTGTATGTATGCAGCTGATTACGTTTTAAGATGTGATTTTTACCCTTCTGTGTGTTAAAAAACAAATAAAAAGGGAAAAAATGATATTGCTTGAAGTGATCAAGGACATGAAAATAAAAAAATTACAAAAGTACTTCCAAAGTCTTAAACTACCTTATTGTTACATATAAGTCACCCCGAAGGTGTTCCGTATGTGGTCCTAGGGTGGCTGCCATGTAACTATAAGCAGGGACCCTATATAAATTGTTTTATAGGACCTGATGAGGTAAAATAGCTACATTTGTTTTTCCCTCACTAGTGAATGACCTTCATAGGCTAAAATTTGGAGTCTTTATTTTAATTAACAAAGTCCCCTTAAGTGCCAAATACCTTGAGTTAGGTATCAAATTGATTGTTACAATAAATTCCACAACTTACAATTGTTGGATATAATATAACTAGTTCAGGTAAAGGTTTTAAAACTTTACCTGAAAGTTGCCAATTTCATTTCTGTAGTGCCCTTCTAGGGAAGGATATTTGGAGCAGCTCAGGACCACCCTTACTTCCTACAACCCCAGAAAATTATGTGCCCTCTTGATTAGAGTAGGAGAGGTAAAAAAAAATCATATATCAATAATGAGCTCCAATAATGTCATGTCGGGTTTGCGCTACATAAAACTGCAAAAAGAAATCAATAAAAAAGCTCCTGCAGACATCGCAAAGATACAGCAAGATGCCCAAAACCAAGGAAGACGAAGAAACAATACACCTCCATGAGTGAAGTGGCAAGGCAAAAGTAAAAATAGCTAAGGTACATTCCCGACAATGCAATAATCCATCAAACAGGGTCAGTCTCCAAGACGGTAATAAAACTGCCTCAAGGTGGAACAAACAAATGCATTTACCAATAACATCTAGGGATTTTTGAAAGGCAGGCCCGGAAACCAATGAAAGTGTTGGACCTAAAATGTAAAGAGGGATTGAGACAAGTATGGTAGGTCTATCACCCTAGCAGAGGTCAACAGTCCAGTGTATCTAAAACAGAAAGGTTTGAGGTTAGGCATGGGTTAGACTGATTTTTCAAAATGTCCCTAAAAGTGTGCAGATTTTGTTTATCCTTCACTGACCTTCTGATATTTCCTTGTTACACTTAGCAATATAAGCCACCTGCAAATGTTGGTTGCTAGAAATCTTTATCCACCTGAAAAACTACTTGTGTACTGGTCTACTGGGCACTGACAACAAAGAGGAATGATCGGAACGACTTGTCACTCAAAACCGGTAGTCAACATATTTCACGTTTTACAGCACAAAATATTTTCTTTTTCAGTTTTAATATGTTGGTTGGACGAAGGGACATCTATGACTGCGAAAGTAGAAAAATAATTTCAAACGAAAAGCCAAAACGAAGTAATGATAGTGAGTGTGAGAAAAGGCTATTTCATGCTCAATTTAACGTACCAGAATGCAGCACAATTATTAGCATTCTGCTTGAACATTTACCCAGATTATCCTCGAAAAGTATGATTCAATGAAAAAAAATAAAGTTTGCTGAAATAAATGAAGTATTGATAAGCTCTGGCTCAGCACTGTTTCAATTTCTATTTTATCACAATAGGTGCAATGTATCCTGCAATAAACTCCAGAGTAATTTCGAAATTCAAATAAGAACTTTAAATGCCCCTATTACAAGCAAGCTTATTACAACATTACTTCGTCATCTCTGTGGTCAAATACTACTTAAAATTGTCCGAGCGACGACAATGATGAAGGAGACTATTTGAGTAAAATAGCGGCTTAAACAGAGGTAACATATGTCAAAATGGTGTGGATATTCTATAATAAAGAAATCTCAGGACAGTTTGATTTTTTAGTACCATGCTACAATTCAGTCTCATATCGCTGGAAAGCTGCTCAATAATTCAACTAGATATTTATTGGTGTATTTTCTGGAAAGAAACACACTTTTTAAAGTGTACCCTTATTACAGAAATGTGGCATTACAGTGCAGCTACTCATATATTCGCAGTACATTATTCGATTTGATATATTACATGTATGTTTACCCTCACTCAACCTCATCTACACGTCTTGAATGCCATTCGCTACCAAAATCATCACTCCTTGTCCTAACTATTCAAAGGACGTCATATTATTCACATGGCCATCTTTCAGATCCCATGAAATCCCTGTTGCCTCTGGAGTCCTCATTTGTTCCATCTGATTCCCTAGAAAAAACAAAAACGTTCTGTACTGGTGGTGTTTACATTAATCAGTAATAATCAAAATAATCAACCTTAAAACACGTAATATATCACATGGTTTTACGAGTAACTACCAAACATCACTCTGCTCAGAAATCATAATCAAACATTTTTTTCAAACATTTTTTCACTCATTACAGTACACTGAGTCATGGGATTCATACGAACAAATATATAGTCATTCAAAACAACTTAGAAAAAAAACATAATTAAAGGTGCAACCCAAAAAGATAGTTAATTTTGGGTTCAACACAAGTCCCTGTTTTACACAAATGGTACCCAAAATATGAAAGGTGTCAATCAGAGTTCTGAACCCTCCACAATGGGCAAAAAGTGCACATTAAAAAGGTAGTTATGGTGGAGTTCCTCTATTTAATAAACCACCTTCATTAACGGTAAAAGAGGAGGCAAACTTAAATCTCAACAACTGAGATAAGGATCTATTTGTGCAAATAAGAAAAGAAATAAGCAGAGTGAAATTCAAGTTTAAAGTAGGGCAATATGAACCTGGTCTCAGTCTCAGTGAGGAGCTTCGTCAAAATCTAAAGGGCCCGACATAATTTCTGAAGATAAGGTACAGTTGCACAACATAATATTTGTTGGTATGTAATGCATTAATGGAAAAAAATAATCATGCAGTTAACACAAGGTTGCTGTCGGATCAGTGGTCAGAGTTATAACATATATGCATATTATAAATAATGGAAACAAATCGTATTCATATTTTATTCATATTGATAAAGAATAATTATTTACAAAGGATATATATATATTCACACACACATATATATATATATATATATTAGCCTCAGGGAGGTGGTGGTCCCCAGGGCTGGGGGGGGGGAGCTGTTCAGCCTCATCTGCATTATTTTGAGAAAATTGCCCCTGAGAGTTGGTGGTCCCTGGGGCTGCGGGGGGGGGCATGTGGTGCCCCCACATTAAAATGGCAATGCCAATGAGATTTGACCCATCCAGGGGCTTCAGCACTATCAAGCGTGGTTTAGCTCTGGGGGTCACTTTGTGGCACCAGAGCTAAGGGGTCTGGGTGTCCCTACACTGGCACCTTTTTTTCCATGTTTTTTTTCTGAAACTCAGCTGAAGCCAAGTACCCAGATGGCTGCCAACACTTCCTTGTTGAAGTGTTAGCAGCCAATCAGATGTCAGCACGAGATTGGGAGGGTTTGCAAAGCCTTCTCGTCCCTATACTTATAAATGTGGATTTTCTTTAATTTCTCAAAAACTACTGAACAAACTTACACCAAATACCAAAAAGGGCACTGTCTGGAGCAAGAACTATCCTTCTGGCCAAATTTGGTTGGGTGGTTCGGGCGTTATTGCTTTTCAAAATCCCTATGGAAAAATGAATGGGGAAAATGCGTTCTTGGACCCCCTTATTTCTCAGGTGTGCTTGACGGATCACACTGAATCTTTCCATACAGACACAAAAGTGACTGTGTATACTCTTGGAGAATTTAGTAAAGATTCATCAAACAGAACCAAAGTTGATAGCAAAACAAAAAATGATTTTTCTACAGAAACTAGGTCCTAACTATAACTGTGTAATATCTATATATAAATGTGTATATATATATATATATATATCATCTCTCTCTCTCTCTCGCTCTCTCTCTATTTATATATATATATATATATATATATATATATATATATATATAGATATTTATAGAACAATAAGGAGCAAACCTTGGAATTCCAACATAACCTCTGGTTGTTATGACCTAAAACATTTACAAGAACCAAAACAGTTAAACAGGTGAAAAATACAACAAAAAATTCCAACACAATGAAAAAAAAAACGAGTACAAATTAATAAGCAAAATGATACTGATGTGACAAAAATCCAATAACGGTAACATGGTAACGAGAGATATGAATTTTAAAAGATTTATGTTGAAAAAGCACAAAGAAAGACAAAACGCTCAATGTGAATCACAGGTCATGGTGGACCTCGACAAAGGTGTAATTTCAGACTGACTGCAATGTATCCTGGGTTGAGACACAAAGGGGATTAGTCCCGGTGAAAATCTGAAAGTCATACATTTGAAAAAATTTCTAAGTCCCTTTTCAGCAAGGGAGTTTCTACCTTTATAAAAGAAAAACATTGAGATTTCATTTTCGTTTAAGTCCCATTTGAGAAGAAACCTCCTCTCTTCATGGGTCATGCCTGAAAATGTAGCTGCCACATGGAACCAAAGGACGAATTTCTGAAGCAGGTTGCTTCCTCTGACACGCTGGAGCTTTGAGATTTCTCACAGGAACTCTGGAGTAAAAGTTTTGAAAATTTTCCAAACTTTCTTCTGATGCCCAAACTACGACAGGTGTGAACTTCTACGTCCTGCAGGATCTCAGGGGCAGTTGTGAAGACTCTCTGGGCATCATGAAGGGGCTAATAACAAAATTCAGTCCAGGACTGATTGCTACTAGGCAGCTGGGCACTGAAGCCACACAGGAGGTCAGACAACTGACACTTTTAGTCAACATCTGAGTACAAGTGAGAACAGGTCAGCCCTTCAGGTTTCCTTAAGGTCTGCTCTCAGGTCTCAAATGTCATGCTCAGTCTCTTACTGTTATTCCAGTGGTCCAGAAAGTTATGTATCTGCTGGTCCAGAAAGCATCTGAGAATGGTGCATATCGGTGCCCAATTTATGACTGGCATCAGCTATTGTGCAGGGTCGGCATCTTGCACTTTCACTGGGGCAGCCTAACTGAAATTTGCAGCAGTTTCTGTTTGCCCCAATACAAATAATCCCAGGGTGCATCTTTTTCCCAAGATCAAGGTTATGGAAACCCTTCCACCCTTGTGCAGAGCCTACCAGAGTTACGGCCAAGTTAATGAGCAGTCACTTTGTCACACAAAACGGGTTCTGGAGGTATCTTTCTTCCCTCTGGGTTTGGTACCAGCCTCACTATGTGGAGAAAGGATGGGCCATTCCACATGTCACATAATATTTACTTGAGACAGAGTAGGCTGCTTTGAAGTTAATTTAATTAGAGTGCCTAGCGCAGATGATCATCTAACCAAGGGAAAATAATCTTCCACTCCCCGGACATTGTTCCTGCTCTTGCTGCAGGTTTCATACCTCATTATGGTGAAACACTTGTTTGATATCTGCTGGAGATCAAATGTAAATTAGCACCCAATAGCATCAGGCAGGTAACCTGCCATGCACTGCTAATTACCCCACATATTACATCACTCATGACATCTTATATGACATCATTGATAATATCACTGCAACATTTGCAGTGAAATTATTGTTGAGAAAACTGTGTGTCGGGGCGAGAGTGATAGTTACCTAAGGGGACAAGATATAGCTTCTTGTGATAAATATAAGTATAACTGCTGTACTTCTATGGTTTCAAATCGGAACCTAACTATAACGTCCATGTAATTTGTGTTTTTTTAAGTACAAAATATATATATTTTTATATATATCAGATGCTCAGTCAAGATTGTAGTGCAAGAACCTTTTTTGGATGCAGTTAATCTGTTCCTGCACTTCAGTCTTGAGTGAGCATCTTCACTGGACCTTTTTGGGATTCTATATTTCAGCCAGCGTGCTCCACTGGCATGGCCGCTCCACCCATGTGGATTGGGACTCCGGAAGGAGCAATTTGGATATATATATATATATATAGTGTCGTTTGACAAACCTTCACTAAAAGTTCTAAAAAACGTGTGCCTGTGATTCTTGTTGTACATGGAATGTTTTAGGGTGATCTGTGAAGTAGAGGCTGAGAAAACAGGGGGACACAAAAAGTGTTTTTCCTGTTTTAATGCCCATAGGAGGTTTGAACAGGACTACAGCCCGAACCTCTGGATGGAATTACACAAAATTTGGCATAAAACTAAATATTGTGCCCCACATTGTCCTTTTTTTGATTGGTGTAAATCCATTCGGAAGTTTAGGAGAAATTTAAGGAAATCCAAATTTGTCTATCTGGGTGGAACCTAAGCGCAGATTGCATGGTGAGATTTGAATGGTTGTCAGGCATTTAAACAGGAAGTGCCGACAGGCATCTTGGGACCAATATGAATAACACACCATTGAAATGCATTGTACTGAATGGCAGACTTTTAGAGTCACAAAAAAGAGAACCCATAAAGGATGATAACAAATGTTTGTTACAATGTAAGTCATTTGTGGATGGGACCATACTCATTTTAGAAATTGTGTTCTGTTTAAAGGTGATTTTACCCTGCTGGGATTCTGTGACTCATGTTTGAGAGAAAACTGTTTTCTCATGATTTTCCCATAAAGGTAATAGAAGGTGCTCCAGAAGCTAAAATGATAAATTCACACTATCTTTCTCAGCCATATGAGAATGAAGTCTGACACGCTCAGTAAAACATGTACTTCCAACAGGAGCAGGACATCAGTTGATTCCCCTGTGTTCTACTGCAGCCTCCCAGAGTGTTTAAATCAAGTCAAATCAAATGAGGATTTATAGAGCACAACTAATCTCCCGTAAGGGTCTCAAGGGGCTGAGGGGTTTTGTCCTCCAAGCTTCAGTTGAAGAGCCAGGTTTAAGGTTCGTCCTGCATTGAGGTAGTGATGGAGACTGCCTGAGATGCAGGGGCAGGGTGTTCCAGCTCTTTGCCATGGATCATCCACCAGGTGAGGTCTTCCATATGCATGGGACAGTGGCTAGTGCTTGTTAAGCGGAGCTGAGAGATCTGATAGGGAAGTAGAAGGTGATGCAGGGGTTGAGGTAGATGGGTCCTAGCACACTGGGACATTTATTGGGAAACTTTTGTGAAGGTTCGTCAAACAGGTCCAAAGATAGGCAAGTAAAAAAATTTTTTTTCTATGGAAACATTGTCCTAACTATAACTACCTATCGGTGACCGCCACTAGGCAATATATAAATATATATAAATATCTAAACAGAGAAGAGAGAAAGTGTTACTTTCACTTACTACTTCTTACCAGTAGTAGGACGCGTTTAAACCCAACCCTCTCAAAAATTCAAAATTACATAAAGACTAACCATTGCACCAAAAACAAATATATTGGTTGGTAGCTCATCATCCCTGGAATTACCGATGATACTAGGAGTACTGATAAATCTGTGGCAATAGAATATGTGGATCATTAAAGTTGAGGAGTAACATTGTGGACTGGTAATTTTGAATTCAATGTTCCCATTAATTCCTCATGCAGCCAAGACTATCACCCAGAATATGATCTGGACACTTTAACTGCTTTCAACTACTGGAATTCCCAGCTGACAGTAAACAGACTTGTCATGTTCCTACCAATGCCTAACTGTTGTTAACCTTCGCATTGGAAGCAATTTTCCATATCTCATCATACTGCAGAGTTCCTGCTTGACTTTGTTATATATATATATAAGTACTTTGTTATATATATAAGTACATATATTAGTTTGTAATAATAGCAATATCCATTGACATCTTAGGGATCAGTTAGAGGCAGTGGCAATTTAGCCAACCATGGTTGCTTGAAAATGTGACATCTTGCAAGCAAATGAAATGTTTGTGAAGGTTATATATTTTATGAAAGACAGAAACAATTCCATTACAATGCATTTTATTTGGTTCAGTAAAATTAAAAAATTTATACGTTTGCTTCATTATAGTATTTATTGTGTGTGTGTGTGTGTGTACACGTGCAAACGTGTTAGAGGGCAAGCTCTTACAGAAGAATACTTACCAGTTTATTCTAGGTAGTGCACTGATAATTCTGGTCACACTTTAATTTCATAAAAGCATGTTCTAAAATTGCTTATGTACTGATTTTTTCAAAAGAAACCAGTATTTTAAGAATTATTTATGCCTTTTCAATAACCGAGCCCCCCTCAGGGGTAGCGCGTTATGCAGAGTGATAATGCCAATGGAATCCTGGATGGAAATTGGTTGCTTCTGGGCCCTATTTCCTCACGAATAACCTTTACCGCATAAACTAACTTTTCAATTCTGAGAAAATAAAGGCTGTTTTGAAATATTTTACAGTCAATGGGTCACTGAATATGCCATGTCCCATGCTTAAATGAGAGTCCTTGGTTTTCCTTTTCAGATTTCGATTCTCCCTGCCAGGCATCATAAGAAATCATCAACATGAAAGTCATTAGTTAAGCAATATGTCTTGACAGCAAGAGCAGTCTAATCCTCAAATGACCTGAAAGTGCAGCTATGCACCACTAGCAGATGGTACACACACTGAATACAAGGTAGCCACAGAAGGATTCTGGGCTTTTGTCTGAAGGCGTGAGCCCTGGAAACATGCTTAAAGGCCTAGCTTTAACTTCTTCAAGAAGCACTTTTTTTTACTATATTGTATATGTCCGTTTTTTTAGTACATATTGTTTTGAACATTAAAATGGTGTAAATATGCTGAAAAAATGTCCAGTTCCCTTTCTCTCAAGTTGTTTTTCTTTGTATTCACCAGTCATAGACTCTGTTCTTCTAATGCCACAGTGAAATATCAAATATCATTAGGTGAGACAAGCGCCCAGATTCTGATAATGCACAGGACTACTGCATCAGTCCATGTATTATTATTGCTCAATATTATTGTTTACATTTATAGAGTAGGACTGACACCTAGGAAGGTGTTTTCTGAAACTAAAAACCCACTGATGCAAACACTCTGGCCCATATTTATACTTTTTTAGCGCCGCATTCGCGTAATTTTTTTACATAAAAGCAGTGCAAACATACAAAATACAAATGTATTTTGTAAGTTTGAGATGATTTTGCGTCAACAAATGATGCAAATGCGGCCCTAAAAATGTATAAATGTGAGCCTCTGTGAGCACAAAAATAACTCAAAGGGTTTAACCCCTTCGCTGCCAGACCTTTTCCCCCTCAGGTACCAGGCCTTTTTTTGGGCTATTTGGGGCAGTTTGCACTTAGGCCCTCATAACCTTTTGTCCACATTATCTACCCAAGCCAAATTTTTGTCCTTTTTTGCCAACATCCTAGGGATTCTAGAAGTACCCAGAGTTTGTGGGTTCCCCTGGAAGAGACCAAGAAATTAGCCAAAATACAGCAAAAAATTTGTTAAAAAAAATAAAATGGGAATAAAGGGCTGGAGAAGAAGGCTTATGGTTTTTCCGCTGAAAACGGCATCAACAAAAGATTGGTGGTGCTAGAATTACCATCTTCCCAGCTTTCAGGAACAGGCAGACTTGAATCAGAAAATCCCAGTTTTCAACAAAATTTTGGCATTTTACTGGGACATACCCCATTTTTACTATTTTTGTGCTTTCAGCCTCCTTCCAGTTAGTGATAGAAATGGGTATAAAACCAAAGCTGGATCCCGGATAGCTAAACATTTCTGAAAAGTAGACAACATTCTGAATTCAGCAAAGGGTCATTTGTGTAGATCCTACAATGTTTTCCTACAGAAAATAACAGCAGAATTTAAACAAATTGAAAATGAGGTGAAAAAACTGCTATTTCTCTCCACATTTTACTCTGTAACTTTTTCCTGCAGTGTCAGATTTTTAAAAGCAATGTACTGTTACGTCTGCTGGACTCTTCTGGTTGCAGGGGTATAGAGGGCTTGTAAGTTCATTAAGAACCCTAGGTACCCAGAGCCAATCAATGAGCTTCACCTTGCAATGGGTTTTCATTGTATCCTGGATATACAGCTAATTATTTGGTAAAATATAAAGAGTCAAAAATAGCTATCAAAGAAACCTATGTCATTTCAAAATGGGCACAAGATAATGTGTTGAGAAGCAGTGGTTATTTGCACATCTCCGAATTCCAGGGTCCCCATACTAGCATGTGAATGACAGTGCATTTCTCAAATAGACGTCTTTTTCACACACTGTCTTACATTTGGAAGGACAACATTTAGAGAAAGACAAGGGACAATAACACTTGTTCTGCTATTCTGTGTTCCCCCTAGTCTCCCGATAAAAATGGTACCTCACTTGTGTGGGTAGACCTAATGCCCCCGACAGGAATCGCAACATGGGCACATCACATTTTACATTGAAATGTGACATGTTTTTTGGAAAGTGTCTAGCTATGGAATTTGGCCTCTAGCTCAGCCGGCACATAGGGAAGCCTACCAATACTGTAAATCTTTCAAAACTGGACATCTAGAGGAAATTATAAAGGGGTGACTTGTGGGGCTCTCACCAGGTTCTGTTGCCCAGAATCCTTTGCAAACCTCAGAATTTGGCAAGAAATAAACACTTTTTCATCAAATTTTGGTGACAGAAAGTTTTGAAATCTGAGAGGAGCCACACATTTCCTTCTACCCATCATTCCCCCAAGTCTCCCAATAAAAATGGTAGCTCACTTGTGTGGAAGGCCTAGGGCCCGCCACAGGATATGCCCCAAAACACAACATGGACACATCAAATTTTCCCAAAGAAAACTGACCTGTTTTTTGCATAGTGCCCAGCTGTGGAATTAGGCCTCTAGCTCAGCCGGCACCTAGAAAAACCTAGCACATCTGGACATTTCGGGAAACCTACCAAACCTGTGCATTTTTTAAAACTAGACACGTAGGGAAATCCAGGATGGGGTGACTTGTGGGGCTCTCATCAGGTTCTGTTACCCAGAATCCTTTGCAAACCTGAAAATGTGGGGAAAAAACACTTTTTCCTCACATTTCATGATAGAAAGTTCTGGAAACTGAGAGGAACCACACATTTCTTTCCACCCAGCATTCCTCCAAGTTTCTTTATAAAAATGGTACCTCAGTTGTGTGGGTAGGCCTAGTGCCCGCGACAGGAAATGCCTCAAAACACAACATGGACACATCACATTTTCCCAAAGAAAACTGACCTGTTTTTTGCAAAGTGACTAGCTGTGGATTTTGGCCTCTAGCTCATCCGGCACCTAGAAAAACCTAGCACATCTGGACATTTCTGAAAAATAGACTCTTAGGGGAACCCAGGATGGGGTAGCCTGTGGAGCTCTCACCAGGTGCTGTTACCCAGAATCCTTGACAAACCTTGAAATTTGGCAAACAAACACTTTTTCCTCACATTTCGGTGCTGCAAAGTTCTGAAATCTAAGGGGAGCCACAAACTTCCTTCTACCTAGCATTCCCCCATATATTTCGATAAAAACTGTACCTCACTTGTGTGGGTAGGCCTAGTGCCCGCAACATGAAATGCCCCAAAACACTATGTGGACACATCAAAATGATCAAATGAAAAAACTATCTGTTTTTGTGGGGCATCTGCGTTTTTGGTCCTGGGCTCAGCAGCCATCTAGGGAAACCTACCAAACCCAGACATTTCTGAAAACTAGACAACCGAGGGAGTCCAGGGAGGTGTGACTTGCATGAATCCCCCAGTGTTTTTTTACCCAGAATCCTCAGCAAACCTCAAATTTAGCTACAAAATCACATTTTTTCTGACATTTGTGTGTGGGATCACCGCACCGGCACAAATTTCCTACTACCTAACATCCCCATCAGTCTCCCGATAAAAATGATACCTCACTTGTGTAGGTGGGCCAAGTGCCTGTGGCAGGGAAGAGCCAAAAACAGGTTGAAATTGAGGGGGAACTAAAGCGGGTCCAAAAGGGCAGTTTGGTAAAAAAAACGTTTTTAGGCTGACAAGTGGGGAAGAATTTTTATCTGTATAGATGCAACATTGTTGGATTGTAGGAAGTTTGTGGATTCCTGCAGATTCCAGAAGGTTCCATCACAAAAATGTAGGGAAAATGTGTGATTTCAAGCAGGGTTGGAGTTTTTCAGGGCATTGTGAGTAGGAAAATTGTGCGGGTGCATATGAAGCACACCACCCTGGACTCACCCAGATGTTTAGTTTTCAGATATGTCTAGGTCTCATAGAATTTTCTACATGGCAGCGTCCCAAAGTCCAAAAAGTGGAGCCCTCACCATTCCCAGTGGGACGATTTTAAGAGTTCGACAAGCTTTCATGGCCCAAATGTAAAACCAAAACACAAAATAATCAAATATCTTCTTGCTTGCTGTTGGGATAAGATATTTTAGTGTGCGGGGGAAGAGCTGAAAGACTCTTACCCCCTTCAGTTGGGGTGGGGGCATAACCATGCCCATACAGATTGCTAATCACCACCCCACAATTTTTTTTTTAATTCCCTGGCATCTTGTAGGCTTTCTGTCCCTCAAGGAGTGGATCAGAGGTAAATTCTCCATCTGCCCAGCTGCGTGAAACTGATGTAAAAAAAAAATCTATGGTGTCTAGTGGTTTCTGCCCTCCCCCCCGGAGGCAGATCAGCCTGATTAAAATAGGCTGATATGCCCCCGGGGGGCAGAAAAGACCTCATAAATCATTGCCCCCCCGGGGAGGACCAACCCTTGCCAAAGGGACCGCTCCCCTCACACATAAAAACAAAATAAACAAAAAAATATATGGAGCCCTGGTTTCTAGTGGGCATTTCTGCAGCCCGATTGCTTTGCGATCGGGCTGCAGAAATGCTCAAAGAGACATCAAAGGAAAGGAAAGGCCTTTCCTTTGCTTTGATGCTTCTGCCTGTCCCAGCCCCTGATCTGAAGAGAAATGATTTGCATTTCTCGTACGATCCTCGCTGGAAGCTTCCAGCGCGATGGGGGAGCCCTCTGATGAGGTCAGCGCATGATTACGTGCTGATGTCATTACACATCACCTGGGGGGGGGTTGGGGCGGGGGTGGAAGGGGTAGCAATTCCCCTTCCATTGTTGCCCATGGGAAGGGGGTGCGAAGCCCTCGGGGGGAGCACTAGTGCTTCCCCCGTTGGCCGGTACAAGGACAAGGTGGTCTCGTCCTCGGCACACGGCAACCGTGGCTGATGGCGAGACCACCTCTTCCTGGTCACCCGAGGGGTTAAAGACATGTTTGAAAAGTTACCCTTAAAGACAATATCCCACATTTAAAAAGCTCTAGCACCACATTAGCATCATTTTTTGACAGTACTGTGTTGTTAGGATGAAAAAATCATTGAACTATAGTTACAAAGTGGCTCAATGCAGGCATTGCACCACTTGGTAATCCCTTGCTCCAGATTATGCCTGCGCAAGTGATAATGTGTGCAAGGGGGGCATTCCACATTTAGGGGGGGGCTGAAAAAATGGTGCAATGAAATCTAAAAGATTTCTCTGCACCATTTCTAGCTGCATTTTTGAACGCCTGCTCTGAGCAAGCGTTAAAAAATGGCACATCATTTATTAAAATTAGCCTTTATTTACTTTGCATGATTTGTCACACTAATCCTGTATAGTACATCAATAGCAAAGCAAATGTTCACTCTATTACCCCCACCTTGCGCCATGGTGCGCCGCATAATAAATACAGCGCACACATGGTGGTGGTAGTGGGGCGCTAAGTGGCTCTAAAAAAATGGTGCTGCATTAGATGCAGCTCTACTTTTCCTAATTATGCCCCAGTAACACCCAAATAGATCGAAGACAAGAGGGAAATGTGCTTGAAAATACTCGTCACCTGCACAGAAAAGGCTAATCTGCCAACATGTGTCTTCCTAAACTTAGGGATAGCGAGTAGGTTGGATTTGGCAGATGTGAGAAAACTGGGCTAATTGCAGAAGCCCCCTAAATTTTTGACCCATTGTTTGCTTTTTGCTGGTATTATCCTGACTCTGTTGGTGCCCTGGGCACTTCCTCTGATCAGTCCCAGGGCCTGTGCTCTGTGTACAATGCTTATGCTAATTAGACTGATTATAATTGGCTATCACAACCTACCTATAACTTCCTAGTATATGGTAGCACATGTAGGTTTAGGGACCCAAGCATAGGTAGTGCACCCATAGGTGCACTGCTGAGGAGCCCAGTGTCATCTTAAAGGCAAGCCTGCCTTGCTGGCTGCTCTTAAAGTAAAGTTATATTCAAATTTGACTTTGAAATTAAAAGAACCTCCAAAATCTTAAACTACCTTATCGTTACATATAGGTCATCCCTAAGGAGTGCCCTAAGTGCCCCTAGGTATGGGTGCTATGTAACTAAAAGCAAGGACCTTATAAAAAGTGTTTCCAAAACCCTGGTGAGGAGAAATAGTCAAGTTTGCTTTTCCCTCACTGTAGTGAATATGCTCCATAGGCTCAAATGAGGGGAGACTTTATTTTAATTAAGAAAGTCTCAAAAGGAGCTAGATATATTATGTTTGGTATCAAACGTATTGTTATAACAAATAAACAACTTGCCATTGTTGAATTTAATATAACTAGTTTAGGGAAACAGTTTTAGAACTCTACCTCAAAGTTGCCAACTTCAGCTCTGTAGTGCCGTTCTCTGATTGGCCAGCCTCTGCCAGACTGGCCAGGCTGCCTTGTTGAGATGTGAAGTAGGCCTGGGATGAAAACAAAGACTGTATCTGGGGGAGCAGATCTACCTCAGCACATGGGTAAAACAGTATTGGGGGAGAGCAGCCAAACTGGACTTCAAAAGAGGGAAGGACATTTCTGGCAGCTCAGGCCCTCCCTCAGTCCCTGCAAACCCAGATAACTAGGTGCTTTCTTGATTAAAACAGAGAGCGCAGTAGGGGGGTGTATTAAAGATTTTTAGCCACACTAGTGGGTGGACTCAGCTAGACCTAACCTTCAAAATTTGCTGTCTGCCATTTTGGATTTTTAAGGAATTTTGCTCCCTGGGATTGTTTTTTGCCACACTTCCCAAGAAGTGGCTATCCAAGAGGGTGGTGGCCTGCCTGTGATTGGACAGTTGCTCCACCTGCTTTTCACCCCAGGAGCAAGAATACATTTGGCAGAGCTGAACCCACACCTCAGATCCCTACAAGAAACAACATCAGAAGAAGAAGGACGGCCCTGCTGGAACCCTGACCTGCACCTTGACATTGCACTCTGAAGAACTGCACTAGCTCCACACTTGGGCTTCACCACAAAAATGACTTCACCTGGTTTCAACAGGTTCAAGAAGGGAGTCCCTGCTCACTACATGTGAAAAATAGCCAACCAGAGTCCCCTGCAACAAATCCTGAAGGAACTGTACGGCTGACTACTGTCTAGTGGTCATTTTGGAGTTTGAGCCAGGTGCATTCTGAGAGTCCTAGCCCTCAAGGAGCACTTCAGAGCTTCTGGATCCTTGGGTTGAACTGTGGACTCCTAAAGAACCTTCAAAGACCTCATGGAAGAAGTTTAGAGAAGATTAGAGAACCTTTGGTAAAAAGCCCCAAAGAGGGACCAACCCTGTTGTGGTGAGTCAAACCAGCTTACCTAAACCCTGACCTGGCCTGACTTGCAGGTTTGTCTTGCTGAAAAGCTACGGAGCCTGGAAATTTAATCCAATGACCTTGCATCGAAACTGGCTGAGTGTGTGGGGTTGACTGGCTTCGGAAGGAAAAAGCTTGAAAAAAGTGACAAAGTCTTAATGTAAAAAGTTGACCAGGATTTCAAGCGCAGTGTATCCAGGGAGAGCACCAGGCATGTCAGATCCAAATTCAACTTCGGCCCAGGCGAAGATTTCCATGCTGAAAAATCATCTAAGTCCAAAGGTAGAATTTCTCCACTAAGGTTCCATCGCGGTTGGCCTGCAAACTTTGACTTTGCCCCAGTCTAGTGCGACCAGATGACCAGATAGGCTCTTTTAATTTATTTGTGCTAGAAAACATTAATTGTTTAAAAATTCTTGGCTCCGGTACGCCTTATCCGATTTTAATCATTTTGGTGTCATTGTAAAGATATAAATATAATCTATTTTTATTAATCGGTGTGGGATTTCTATTTAGTTTTGTTTTTTACTTATTTACTGTTTTGTGATTTTAAATGCTTTATACACCTGTCTCCTAAGTTAAACCTTAACGCTCGGTGCCAAGCTATGAAGGGTTTAACTGGATTTAATTTATTGAGACCTAACTGGACCTAGTGGAGGTTAGTGGCCTTTTGCTAGGTGTAGGTACTTACCTGCCCCTACCAATAATCCACTTTCCAACAGCAGACCGCAATGGTTGCTTTAGTCTGTGCTGGTTAAATTTCATCGGCAAAAATCGAGGCACAGGCAGATATATGGCTTTTTGAACAAGGCAGAGGGATCTGAACATGATTCTATTGAAAAACGATAATTAGTGTAGAAATTCCAAGGCAACAAAGTAGTGAAGAAGGGACAAGGCTAATCAGAAGATGGTCATGGCCACCCAAAAATAATGAGTTACAATAATGTACCCAACTTAAGATGAAAGATTATACTATCACCGGCACTTGATTGGAGACGTAAAGATCCATGTCCATGTAAAGTCCAAGATAACGGACAGTAAAAAAGGCAGTTGAGAGCAGGATTACCTAATAAAGACGAGATGTCCACTGATAAATTGCAATGACATTTGCCTATAAAACAGCAAAGGATCTCAATCTTATCTCTGTTAAATTTAAAGAAGCTACAGCCTAGCCATGAGTGCTTGTTTACCACCATCCCACAGTCATCCATCACAGAAACAAGGGCTGATTAAGTGCAAAATAAATCATGACTGAGCAGAATCTTGTAGAACATGATCTTCCAATATATTAGATATACTTTCAATTAATAGTTTTCTCAGGATTTCAGATGGAAAGGTAAAAGAGACTTGAAGTAATTGAAGGATCAGCTGTCGTTTCTTTTAAATAACCGGGCGATCACAGTTTTTTGTTTTTTTTACAATCAGAAGATACATTGCCAGAGGAAAGGGAATGATTGCGTATAGATCATAGTTATGAAGCTAGACAAGTGATTATATCCTTGCAGATCTCTGTGGATACAGGGTCTTGCTTAGAGTCAACAGAAATAAAATTGATGAATTTTAAAAAAAGTATCTTTTAGAATTGGTCTATGCCTAGTCTCATCAGGAATAGTATTGGTTTGTATCTGTTCTAAACCTCAATTGGCACCTTGGTGTCGAAATGATGCAGATTGTTCTAGGTTGGCAGCAAATTATGTTTCTTTAATCATGAAAAATATGGAAAGTTTTCCACAAATCATTTAAGCGAGAAGAGATGATCGACATGTACAGGCAGAGTTTGCTAAAGTTTGTGCAATCAAAAATATATTTGTCCTCCCATTTGGAACTTCATGCATTACTTTGGTGAAATAATCAGCTTTGACAGAAATGATGATATTTTTAATGTGCTTTTAAGGCTGCTTTTAATTCTACTCCTAATTCAATGGTGTAAATAACCTGCCACAGTTTCTCAACTTTCTTACATTCTCAATCAGACTCAGCAAACTTGTTGCACTGCGAGCATATCAGAAGCTGCTGTCTCATTTTCCAGCAGTATCTCAATGGGTGCCAGATGGAAGGATCGCCAGGAACAGTACCCCCGGAAGCCCACCTTCTGTGTCAAGCATTTTGCAAGTGCTATGCCCCAGCTTTAATGGGTGGTGCACATGGCCTTTAGGGCTATGCTCTGCAGTATGAACGACTGCCCATTGTTCCGGAATTCAAACTCTAGTCATTCCTCACCTGTTGCTCTGGTGTTCTTAACATCCTCCTGCTTTGGCGATCTTTGCGTCCCCCTGCTTCTTCCTGGAATAGCGTTGGGTTTGTCATGTTCATGCGCTGTGTCCGTCGGGCTTCACATTCTTAGTGTTTTACCTAAATATGACAGTTACCTGAAAAAGAAAAGAATAAACAAAATCAGAAGCAGGGCACTGTGCCTTTGGCACCTGTGTACAGTCAATTGCTGTTCTTATCTGGTGGACTTCATGTAGAACTCCGATGAAAATCTGTTTCTGAAAAGACAGGAATAACATAGCACACAAGAGTTAACATAACGTACTATTATGACAAATGTATTATCTTGTTTTCTATTAAGAAGTCCTGGACATTAGTGGGACTATGAGTTTAAAAGATGCCACTAAGGATTAATGTTTGGCATAGCTATTGCTCTAACATATCTCTGTGTTTTCATATGTGCATTAGCATGCAATGAACTGTTTATTTTGTTTTGAGTAACTTGTTTTTAGAAGGGAGCAGCAGAACCTTCACACTCAGATTACACATAGGTATGTGCTAGGAGATTAAGCATATGACACACTTCCTACTTTTCCTTGGAGTGAAGGCAGGCACTCGGAGTGAGCTTTACAGGAGAGTAGTTTATTTACAGCTCTGCCAACAAGAACGTGTTTTGGCACAAAGTGCCTTTGTCAACATGTTGGACACCGGTTTACTGCTCTTTTTAAAGTTACCACATGATTAATCCATAACTGTGCTACCTTAACAATATTTCCTTATTCATCAGTTTTTCCTTTAAATTAAATGAATCATGCTGTGTACATAGTCACTTTCTACAAAGTACATAAATTTCACTCTTCATGTCTCACAATACTCGAGAAATGACCCAAAGTGTCTTTCAAAGTTTAACAAAACTACACCATACTCTTACTCACAAAATCCTCTTATATACTTGTAAGGTTGTGCTTCCTATATACAAATTGGGACAGCTGCATTTCCAAATTGTATGTAGGGAATTCAACCTCACAAGTACATAAGAGGGTTTACAACACCTACGAGCAGTACAAAATAAGTAGGTAACTTATCCAGTGGCAAGACTTATTAAATAAGATTCATGCAGGGCATATTGAAGACTTAAGGTACTCAGTGATTGATAGAGTCAAATATGACTTTAGAGGAGGCAATAGGGAGAAAAAACTGAGAATTGTGAAATCAAAATATATTATGGCCTTTGAGTGTATGGAACCACAAGGTATGAACTGTGTGGAAGATATTCATGTGCATGTAGGAAATTGAAGGATATTTGGTATTGTCCCTTTGTTTTCCAAGTGATGATGTGTAAGAGTATGGTTCAATTGTGTTCATTCAGCAATGTATAGTCGAATAACTATTTACTCTTCTAGAAGATATGATTTTTTATTATGTTTCTTGTTTCCTTTTTAGAGTGAAAATTTAAAAAAGAAGCTAAAGAGCTGTTGTATGTACTAAGTGGTATCAGAGTGATATGCCCACTAGGGCCCAACTGAAGCTAAACAATAAGTGGTGGCTATATATTTTAAAATATGAATACATTTGCCCACAGGAATGCAATTATGGTTGAACTTGTCTACATCGTTGTAAGAGACTTCGGGTCATTCCTCAAGTAATGTGAGACATGAAGAGTGAAATTGAAGGGCTTTATAGAATGTTTGGTTCTCAGAAGATTGAAATTGTAGTGCTTATTATTCTTTTTTGGTATAATAAATACACGTTTAGGAGTCAGTACCCCAGAGAGAAGGAGGAAGGGACGTTAGGTAATAAAATAATTAGTTATTCCACAATTTAGTCTTTTTTCCCATTATAAGTACTTGAGCCTATTGAATTGATATTTATTTTGTAGACACAAGTAGAGCCAAGCCAATTTAGAAGTCCTGAAGTAGCAGTCTAGAATCATCAGCTTCTATCCCTTCATTCAGGTAGGATAGATTGGGCCATACTTGTGGCCTATTCTATCTGCAGGGAGGTCAGAAATGTTCATCGTACCCATTTAACTCCTGTAAAAAGAATATGGGTAAGAGCTTGACTGACCAATGAGCCCACGTTGAGTTTTTGCTATAGTGAGATAGAGTCATATGATATTACCTTGGCCGATCTGGCTCACATGATTGGCAATTTTCAAAAGAAGACTTAGGGGGTAATTCCTACCCTGGCGGTCATAGACCGCCAGCGTAGGTGACGGAGGAAGAACCGCCAACAGGCTGGCGGTGCTTCCGGGGGCATTCTGACCGCGGCGGTAAAGCCGCGGTCAGAAAAGGGAAGCCGGCGGTTTCCCGCCGGCTTCCGGCTGCCCCAGGGAATCCTCCACGGCGGCGCTGCAAGCAGCGCCGCCATGGGAATTCCGACCCCCTTCCCGCCAGCCTGGTTCTGGCGGTTTTCACCGCCAGAACCTGGCTGGCGGGATCGGGTGTTGTGGGGCCCCTGGGGGCCCCTGCAGTGCCCATGCCACTGGCATGGGCACTGCAGGGGCCCCCTAACAGGGCCCCACATTGATTTTCAGTGTCTGCGTGGCAGACACAGAAAATCGCGACGGGTGCAACTGCACCCGTCGCACACCAGCAACTCCGCCGGCTCCATTTGGAGCCGGCTTCCTCGTTGCGGGTGCTTTCCCGCCGGGCGGGCGGCCTTTTGGCAGTCGCCCGCCCAGCGGGAAAGTCAGAATCACCGCAGCGGTCATTTGACCGCGCTGCGGTGTTCTGGCGGGGGAACTTTGGCGGGCGGCCTCCGCCGCCCGCTGAAGTTAGAATGACCCCCTTAGACCTTAATGCAGAGAGCGGATGCCCTACAGGATGTAACAAACACAAATATTACCGTCCAAAGTCTAAATCAGGGAGGAAAACTATCAGGGGAAACTTTGGTCAGTTTATAGCAGTCTGAACCACTCAGGGTTCAGGGACACCTGTGATCCATGTTATCTCCCCACCCAAACAGAACACTTTCCAGGGATCCCGCAGTATCTGCAACATTTATAAACCAATGTCAATTGCATTTTATGTCCAAACCTGCTTGCTCCCCTAATGAGCAATTGAAACAGGCCATATTATTTTCCTGTTTAGGTGGCATAGCTGCAACCTGGTCTATACCTTTAGTACAAAGAGATGACCCATTGTTGTATAACTATTCTGCTTTTAAAGCAGAGTTAATAAAGGTTGTTTGACCACCATACTTTTATTCAATCTGTGGATACTAAATTACTTAACCGATGACAAGGAAATAAAAAGGGTTTGACTTACATAACTACATTTAATATCTTAGTGGCAGAATCAGGCTTGCCCAAATGTGAAACGAGTTCATAATTCTATAGAGGACTTTGAGATGAATTAAAAGATCTTTTGCCCGAAGTGGTCAATCGTCTGGAGAATTGTAGTGAATTAATAGACCTAGACGTGAAATTAGATCATTGCTTGGTGGAATGTTGCTGACATAAAGGACGATCTGAGCCTAAGCTAGTGGTATATAAAGAAAGAAGACCTGACCCTGAAAACTCGGATGACCCTGAGCCCATTCAGATGGGAAATCTTAGGGGGCTCTTGAGTGACAAAGAATAACAAAGACATAAGGTATTAAAACTGCTTGTATTGTGGCAATAAAGGAAATGTTTTACATGATTGCCGTGCAAAAGCTAAGACAAAAGAATAATATGGAAACTAGGTTTTCCAAAACCTAGCAAGGCAAGCGTTTTGGTTTTAGAAAATGATTTAGCCTCCTAATCGTTAGCTCAAGCATCTTGCATCCAACAACATTGTCATCTTTTTGTGATAGATTATTTGTCTTAGGATGGGTGCTCGCTTTGTTCTCAATTGTTAATTGGCTCAGGGGCTACTGGAAATTTCATTGACCAATTTTTAGCTTTGTTGTATGGTATTCCATTTGAACGTAAAGATCAATTCACAAAATCAAAATGATTGAGGGTAGTGCCCTGATATCATGCCATATTACACATTCCACTACCCCCATGTGGCTTAATGTACAGGGAAACCAGAAGGAGAAAATAAAGTTTGATTTTTTTCAAACTCCACCATTTCAAGCTATTCTGGGATTACCATTGTTGGAAACTCTTAAACTAGGCAGTTAGTGGAAAGACTACCTTATAACCTACTGTTCTATGTTTGCAAATAACTTTATTTAATCATGGCCCCTAGTTTGGACCATGGAAAAATTCCAGCAATATTATTGTTTGAAGTGAGTCCCCAGATTCCTCCTTGCTATCAAGATCTAGCAGACATCTTTGATTAACAATACGCAACTGCTATTTCACCGCATTGTCCACATGATTGCTAAATTGTTCTTGAGGCTTGTATTCCTTGTGGTAGAATTTAAGCATTAACTGTGAAGGAAAACTTCTATCTTTTGGAATATCTCGATGAAATGCTTCTTATACGGTTCATCAGCCTCACCTCCCTTGTTCTTTGTACCTAAGTAAGGGGGTGAGTTGGGCACTGTCAAGAACTACTATGCTTTACCTCCTATCGGCAGTTTACTAGATCAAGTGAAGGATGCTAATTCCACACTAAGTTTAGCTTGTATGAATACCTAGTGATGCCGTTTGGATTGTGCAATGCACCTGTGGGTTTCCAATTCTTCATTAATGAAGTTTTGAGAGACATTCTGGATGTGTATGTTGGCTTACCTTGATATCCTCTGTTTCTATGACAGAACATGAAAAACATGTAAGAGCCATTATACAACAACTGCGGGATAACAAACTATTTGTACAATTCGAGAAATATTAGTTTCATGTACCCAAGGTTTCTTTTCTGGGCTATATATTGTCTTAACAGGGGGTTATTAAGGACCCACAAAAGGTTACCACCACCCTACAATGAAAGTCTCCTAAGTCAGTGAAAGAAGTACAAAGTTTTCTAGACTTTGCCAACTTTTATCTGCAATCACATTTTTACTGTAGTAGCCCCAATAACATAATTACTGAAGAAGGGGGTGGTTTCACATTGGACCAAGGCACCAGAACAGGCTTTCCAGCACTTAAAAATAACTTTTGTTAGTGGTCAAATTTTACAACATCCTGATACTTCACAAGCCTTTAAACTGGAGGCAGATACCCCTAATGGAGAAGTAGGTGGGGTTTTGTTACACAGAAATAAGGAAACGGTTCACCTTCCCTCCCTAGCTTATTTTTCACATAACTTCAGCTGAAGAACACTATTATGTGGATGACAAAAAACTGTTAACAATCAAAAAGGCATTCAAATTGTGGCAACCTTATTTGATGGGTGCTTTACATACTGTCACAGTGATTACAGATCAAAGAATTCCTGAAATTTGCTAAGGCCCTATCCATGAGATAATAACGATGGACTCAATTTTCTAATGATATGATTATGCAATCCAATTCTGATTGGGTTGACAACATGGGAAGGCAGATGCACTATCCAATCTTGGGCATGGGAAAAGAGAACATGAAACAGAATGTCCCTCTATAATACCCCAGAATGTATCAAAGGGGCAGTAATTTATGAGGACTCTTTTTTTTAACAGAGATAGCTACAGCACAACTAACCAAAGAAGCAAGTGAGGTCATATATAGTCAATATAGTAAGCAATTAAATGATGTATGCTACACACAAGACAACATATTTTCCCCACAACTGCTTTACAGCAACAAGTATTACAATGGTGTCATACTCATATATTGATCCAGGTGAATAGAAGACCTTAGAGTTAGTCCAGCAATATTTCTTGTGCCTGCACTAATATCTGACACAAAACAGTTTGTACAAAGGTGTGCGCCCAAAGCAAGCAGATACATCAAGCACCATAGGTTGCATCTACTATCTAATCCTTCTTGTCCTTGGTATACTATGTACATGGACTTCATGACTGATTTTCCTAAGGCAGAACATGGTCACACAGCAGTTATGGTTAAACTAGATATGTTTTCCAAAATGCCTAATTTTACTCCATTACCAGGTTTATCGACCTCTTTACAATCCATTGTATGCCTTCGTGGTCTACTGTCAGTTATTGTATACGATCGTGGTCCTCAATTCATCTCAAAGTTTTTGAGAGTCCTGTGTGGGGTTTTACAAATAGAGGCTCACTTGTTCACTGGTTATCACTCAAAAACAGATGATCAGACAGAAAGAGTAAATCCGTGTTTAGAACAATATATGATGGCAAGGGTTGAGAAATACTGCAGATTGGGAAATGTGACTTTGTGCTGCAGAGTTTGCACATTATATTGTGCAGCATAGTTCTAAAAAAATCACTGCCTTTCAATGTAATTATGGTTTTCACCCTTGTTTTATATTGTTTTTGCCTACCTTTGCTACTAAGTTTCCAGCTATCCAGAAATATTTAGACCAGATCAAGGTATTTCAGCCAACAGCACAATGCAACTTGGATCCAACAAAACTTGTGTATAAATGAAATGCAAATGGACATCGTAGACCAAGTCCCAATTATCAGGTTGGAAACCAAATATGGCTATCCACACAACACATTAATTTGAAATGACCTCTGGAATTCCAGCCACGGTTCATAGGCCCTTATCCAATTGTCAAAAAGATCAATGAAGTTGCCATGAAACTAACATTACCTTCAGCAAATACAAGGACACCCACTGTTTCATGTGTCTCTATTAAAACCTGCTGCTCCAGGTACTGTGCTTCACCCAAAACCCTCAGCCATTGTTGTGGATAATAAACCTGAATTTGAGGTGGATGCAATATTGGACTCTAAATGAATGCACCATAGACTACACTATTTGATTCACTGGAAAGTATATGGTCCAAAAGATCTCACTTGGCAACCTGCATGCCATGAACAACCCCCGCCTTCTATGCATTTTTCATCATCATCATCCAGCTAAACTCAAAAAGGTTGGGAGGACCTTGGGGGGTGTACTATCGGGTGCCCTGCAAGTGCTCCAAGTGAGCATTCCCTTTAATGGGTGGAACGCAGAGCCTTTAAGGCTACACACTACACCACAAGCAATGGCTCATCATTCCAGAATTCCACCTGCAGTCATTTCTCATCTGTTGCTCTGGCGTACTTCACATCCTCCTGCTTCAGCCATTTTTGTGTCCTCCTGCTTCTTCCTGGATTATCATCATTTCCACCCTTTTCATGCATCGGTCCATCGGGCTTGATGTTCTTCGTGTTTTTAACTGAATACAGCAGATATCTGAAAAAAAAAAAAAACAACATCAGAAGCCAGACACTCTTCAATTGGGTAACGTGCCTTTGGCACTTGTGAACTGTTAGCTGTTATACTTTTCTGATGGACTTCATGTAGATATCTCCGATGAAAAGCTGTTGCAGATAAGGCTGAAAGAATAACACAAGACTTGAGAGTTAATATGATTGACTACTAGTACCATTTGGTTTATCACAAATGTATTATCATTGTATTCTATTAAGAAGGCTTGGACATTAGCGGGACCCTGAATTTAAAAGATGTCACTAAGGATTAATGTTTGGCGTTGCTCTCAATATTCTGTGTTTTCATATGCACATTAGTATGCAATGAATTGTTTATCTATTTATTTTGTGTTGAGCAACTTGCATTTGGATGATAGCAGAAGAAACGTCAGACACAGATTATACAAATATAAATATATTTTATACATATTAACATATATATATATGTGTATATATATATATATATATATATATACACATATTGAAAACCTCAAAAGTTTGGTTCTTGGGAAATTATAATTGCAGTGCTTGTTATTCTTTTAAGATATAATGAATGTATGTTTGAATGTCAGTGCACCAGACAGAAGGAGGAAGGGACATTAGGTAATCCAAAAATCAGTGCTCCCTCTGTTTATTCTTTATCCCTTTATAAATACTTGATTCTAATGAATCGATGTTTATTTTGCAGACACCAGTAGAGCCAAGCCAATTCAGAAGTCCTGAAGAAGCAGTCTGAAATCAATAGCTTCCATCGCTTTTTCCTGGTAGGTCAGATTGGGTCTTACTTGTGGCCTATTTGACCTGCATAGAAGTCAGGATTTGCCCATTTCACTTCTGCTAAAGGAATACTGGTAAACGTTTGACATTTTGGGAGCTCTGTCTCTGAAAATAATATGAACAGAGTGGCTGAAAGGGTGGAAGGGAGTTAGGATGGGTACACCAGAGATCTGTAAGAGAAAAACAACCAAATCAACACTGTCTGCCAAAGAGTCAAGATGCAATTTGCAAGACATTAAAATCATATTAGCAATAAATAATTTGTAAGAAACTTAAACTTTCCACAAATGTGCTTGGAGAAATAATATTAAGTCATATATATATAGGCAGCCTCCTTCTCCCACCACCCCATGAATATATTCACATATGTGGTGCCCATCTCTGTGCCCTGCTTCTGAAAATAATACTTTTTGTCAATGACAAAACCATTTGCCCTCATCACAACCTTGGCGGTCTGTGATAAAGTGGCGGTAATACCGCCAACAAGCTGGCAGTCAATACCGCCAAATTATGACCATGGCGGAAAGAGCTCAGACAGACAGCCACTTTACCACACCGACTTCCAGGGTGAAATTGACAGGTACCACAGCGGTAGTCGACAACAGCCAGGCAGAAGTCAATGTTCCGCCCACTGTATTATGACATCCCAATCCGCCACCTTTTCCGGGGCGGTACTAATGACATCAAAAGCTTGGCAGAAGCACTGCACAGAAGGAAAATGACTCACCATTGGAGACTCAAGGAATAACCACGCCGCCATGGAGCCCGAACTGCAGATCTTCCCAATGCTTTTCTACGACCTGCTCCACCACGAACACCAACGCCGGCGAAGACGACCACGGTGAGTACAGCCGCCTAGCACACAGTGGAGGGGATTGCAAGGTCACAGTCTCTCAGGTGGGTGTCATACCTACAGGATTTGCAGGGGGAAGGCTGTACAACAGCCCATGGAGGCAGGACTTCAGACTGTCCACCGGTGGTGACAGCTGCTCAGTGGTAGTGCTTCTGCTGCTGATAGTGGTGGTGGGGGAGGCTCCTGCCCATCCCTTACAGCCTCAAATTGCTGCCCACTGCTGCTGGTGGTGCTGCTGGTGGTGCTGATGCTGCTGCTGGTGGTGCATGGCATTCATGCCCCATGCATTAATGCCCCATGCATTGTGCTCACAGTGTATGTTGTTCTGGAGGCCCATATAGCAGTCTGTATTGGGTTAGAACCCCATCCACTAGTCTCTCCAACTCGACTGAGGTGAAGGCAGGGGCCCTTTCTCCAGTCACACGGGCCATGGTAGGCTCCAGGCATAGGTCACAGCAGCACAGGCAGTTTAGGTCCTCTCCTGTTGAAGGTCAGATAGCAAGTGAGTGAACAGATAGAAAATGGCGGTGACGTCCGTGGCGGTGCATACCATCACCGCTGGCATACATCACCATTGGCCACTGTACCCCATAGGGCCCAATTTTATCCAATGAGGCAATGCAAGATGGATCCCGACTGCCCCCGGCAATGGCACACAACATCAGCGGAATTACCTCACTTCCACATGTCCCTCCATACAGGACAGGCAGACGCCATTTCAGGGGGTGGGGCATTGCATGGAACATACCTGTGTCACAGATCACAACTGTACATACAGGACATATGCCACTAATACATTTAAAATTCACATCATGCATTGAACTGTAGTGGCTACAATATACATTTTATGACCTGCTCACTCTTTTGCCTCATAGATTGCAACCGCTGCGGATGAATAGGAGATGGAGACATCCCCCCGTGTATAGACCCTTGGTAAACTTGGCAACACTGGAGGACAGACACATTATCCTTACCTACAGACTTGACAGAGCTACTATCACGGAGCTGTGTGCCCAAATGGATCCGGACCTGATATCTGCTATCCGTCAACCCACTAGGATCCCCCCTCTGTACAAGTGCTATCTGTGCTCCATTTCTTGGCAACTGGTTCTTTCCAAGTGACAGTGGGCTTGGCAGCAGGAATGTCACAGCCAATGTTCTCAATAGTGCTGACAAGAGTGTTGGGTGCCCTGATTAAACACATGTGCAGCTACATTGTTTTTCCCCAGGTGGAGGATTTTCCCATGGTGAAGGCTGACTTCTATGCAATGGGACATATCCCCAACATAATTGGGGTGATTGATGGAACACATATTGCATTTGACCACCCCTGGCAAAATGAACAGTTCTTCAGTAAAAAATGTTCACTCGATAAATGTGCAGATGGTGTGTTTTGCGGACCAGTACATTTCCAACGTCAATGTTAAGTATCCTGGGTCAGTGCATGATGCCTTTGTCCTGAGGAATAGCAGCATCCCAAATGTGATGGCCCAACTACAGAGGCACTGTGTGTGGCTAATAGATGAGCCCTGGTTCCCACCCAGTGGATGTTGGTATATGGGTATGGTGTGGGCATAAGGGATAGTGTGTGGCTAACAGTTGTCCCTTGATATTTGCAGGTGACTCAGGTTACCCCAACCTACCATGGCTATTAATTCCTGTGAGGAATCCCAGGACAAGGGCAGAAGAATGTTACAATGAAGCACATTGGTGAACAAGAAGGATCATTGAACGTACATTTGCACTCCTGAAGGCCAGGTTCCGATGCCTCCATCTGACTGGTCGATCACTGTGCTACTCACCCAAGAAGGTCTGCCAGATAATCGTGGCATGCTGCATGTTGCCTAACTTTGCCTTGAGACGCCATATGCCTTTCCTGTGAGAGGAGGAGGCTGGAGATAGCCATGTGGCAGCAGTGGACCCTGTGGAGAGTGAAGATGAGGAGGCAGAGGATGAGGACAACAGATCTGCAGTGATTAGACAATACTTCCAATGACACACAGGTAAGACAGTGTTACTTCACATTTCATTTTCAGTTTTTTTTTCACATTGTCACTGGCAGGCAGTGATTTCCCACTTCTAAGGACACTCACTGTACCCTTTGGCAACTCTTTTTGCAGATGTTGGTGCCCCACTATCGCTCCTGGTGTTGTCACTACAGCCAACTACAGGTTATCCTATGTTAACATTACTGAGCAGTTGAATTGCAATGTTTAAACCTTGTTAAACGAATACATACTTTAATCATTTGACATACCCCATACTTTTATTGTGTTTATTGCAGTGCTATGAAGAAAAGTGAGAAGGGCAATGGGCTGGGGTGATGATGGAGGAAAGTCCAGGGTATAGTTCCAGTCTATTTGTAACACAGGTGCATTGTCCAAGGGGGCATAGGAAGGGAAGCAATGGCAGTTCAAGGTGGACAAGATGACAGAGTAGTGACTATCAGGAGAGTCTTATTTCCTGATGGGGGTCTTGGCAATAGTCTCTGGCTTCTGTCTGGATTGCAGGGAACAATTGTAGGGGGGTTCTCCTTCTGCAGTGGGAGGGGTGCTGGTAGCCTGTTGGTCCTGTGGCGGATCCTCCTGTTCACTAGCGGCAGCGGAGTTGGAGGGCTGTTCAGTAGTCTGGTTAGTGGCAGGGGCCCGCTGGTATGACACTGCCTCCCTCATAATGCTGGCCATGTCTGCGAGCATTTCTGCAATAGTTACCAGGGTGTTGTTAATGGGCTTCAGGTCCTCCCTGATCCCTTGGTACTGTCCATCCGGCAGCCGCCTGTTCTCCTGCACATTGTCCAGGATCTGACCCAGCATATCGTAGGAATATTGGCATGCTCCCAGGATCTTCTTGAGTGCCTCCTGGAGAGTCGGTTCCCTAGGCCTGTCCTTCCCTTGGTGCACAGCAGTCCTCCGAGCTTCCCTGTTGTCCTGTGCCTCTGTCCACTGCCACTGCCCCAGGTCCCTGATTGTCTTGGGTTTGTGGTGTGCCCTAGGGTCCCTGTAGTGGTGGACACACTGCTGATTGACCTGCCCTGGGGACAGAGGTATGGGCATGCTGGGTGGGTGCTGTGGTGGTGATTCCTGAGGGGGAGGCTCTGTGGTGGTGTGTGACTGTGGCTGGGTAACAGACTGTCCGGAGGTCCCTGATGGGCCAGGTTGCACATCCAGATCCAGGCGAGCACAGCCACTGTCATCACTGTGGGCCTCTTCTATGGGGGGACTGGATGTTGCAGGTACCTCTTCTCCGGTGACATTGGCTGGGATACCTATGAGGATGTAAATGCTGTGTTATTGTTTCTATGTCTGACATATTGTGCATCCATGGCTTGCCCTCTTTGTTTGTATTTGCCCTGGAAGTTTTCACTTGTGTACGTTTGTTTGTGGTGGGATGGCTGATTCTCTCTAGTGTGCATACTTTAGTGATAGGTCTCTCTGCAGGTTTGTGAGTGGTGTCCATGCATTGGTATGGCATGCAGGGATTGGCAGTGGGATGAGTGATATGTGATGGTGGGGGCTGTGTGAGGTGGTGGAGTGATGGGAGTGAGGGTGGGGGTATGTGATGGCATGCAGGTAGGTGGCTGATAGTAGTATATAGTTGACTGCTACTCCTGCCAGGCCCTCAGGATGCATGATTGCCAAGACTTGCTCCTCCCATGTTGTTAGTTGTAATGGAGGAGGTGAGGGTCCACCGCCAGTCCTCTGCACAGCGAGTTGGTGTCTTGCTGCAATGGAATGTACCTTCCCCCGAAGGTCGTTCCACCTCTTCCTGATGTCATCCCTTGTTCCGGGGTACTGTCCCACGACGTTGACCCTGTCCACAAACCTCTGCCATAGCTCCATCTTCCTAGCAATGTATATTTGCTTCACCTGTGCTCCAAATAGCTGTGGCTCTACCCAGATGATTTCCTCCACCATGACCCTTAGCTCCTACCCAGAGAATCTGGGGTGTCATTGTGGTGTCATGGGTGTTGTGTGAGTATTGTGGGTGAGGGTGTGTAGGGTAATGTGTTGGGGTGTGTGTTGTGAGGTACGTGGGTGGTGTATAGGTGAAGGTGGTATATGGCTCTGGTTCTGTGAGTGGTTTTCCTGTCTCTCTCTGGTGCCAATGGTTTGTATTCGCAAGGGTTTGTGGGTAATGTGGTTGTGTGTTTTATAGTGGTGTGGGTGTGTGTATGGGTGTCAGGTGTGTGTTATTTAAATTGACCAATGTAGTGTTGTTTTGTATATGTGTGTGTATTTTGAGTGTGGTGGTATGTACCATAAATGGTTTACTATCATTGAATGTCCGCGTTGGTAATTCGTGGGTCATAATGTGGTGGGCGTTGTTCTGTTAGCGTAATGGTGTGGGTTTTGATACTGGCAGTTTATCACTGACCTTTGGTGTGACGGAGTTGTGTCTGTGTCTGTATAGTGACGGATTGGTGTGTGTGTGCCATAATATGGAGAACGGATACCCGTGGCGACGGCAGTATGTTGGTGGCAGTCAGCATGGCGGTAAGTAGGATTTACCGCCAATGTCATAATGAGAGCATTGTGTGTGAGGCAATATCTAAGCATCTCTATCAGCATATGTGTATGTTCCAATAATTGTATGGGTCTATCCCTCAAGAAATATTCACAAGCCGGTATCCTTTTATTGTGGTCAATGGATGTGTACAGAGAAGTCACATCAAGCGTTACTGTTAAAAACTCCTGGTTCCATTGTATGCTATCCAACTTTTTCATAAATATATATATATATATATATATATATATATATATACTTGCATGTGCGGAAATTAATCATGTGGAGCATATGACCATCTTACCATATTATGCCCTGGACTGAATCTGACATTTGAGAATCATAAAACAGTCACAAAACACGGTATGCATGATTAAATCATTCATGTGGGTACCCCCAATTATTACATTGGAAAAGGTATATATTGTACTACAATGTGCAGTGTAACACTTTTATTATTAAAACCATGCTGGAACCTATGTGTTTGACCTGAGAGCTGAGAATGATGAAGAAATGCTGCAATGCTTGCTGTCAGTCTGAAATGTGCGAACTTTGGAGCCACAAATGTTAGAGCAGTCCTTACAAGTATAACGTCAGGAGAGCATAGCCACACGAAATGTACTTTAGCAAAATACAAAGATAAGCAAGCACAGACGGCACAACCACACACCTAATCGGCTGGCCACTGCAGAGAGAAAATGACCAAACAGCCTCCTTAGTCTAAGCAACATGCATGAAGGAATACTTCTTCAATACCGCCACCCTGCTGAGTTATCAAACGCACAGACAGTGCTACCAGTAATACCTGGAGCTAAATAGCAGGAGCAGGCCGCCTGTGATTCCAGGAGTTAAACCAATTCATGTATCACCGCCTCATTACCACAGTCTTGCTCAAACTCACCCCAATAATTTTCTATCACCACCACAGTGGCCATCTTACAATGTGGAAAAACATTCAAACTCTGGTACCTTCCAGCATTTACAACACTGCTGAGTTCCATATACATGGCTTTTCTCACATCTTTCAAGCCTTGCTTTCTCAATACAAAGCAAGGCTCTTTCAGCAAATCTCAGAGCCTTTCCTTGTTGGAAAGTGGATTATTGGTAAGGACAGGTAAGCACCTACATCTTTCAATAGACCACTAACTGTTAATGAGTTGTTAACCTCGGTTAAAAATGGTAGGTTTTTCTCAAAATTAGATTTGAGAAGTGCCTATCATCAGATTAGGCTTCATCCTGAATCCAAACACATTACGGCGTTTGTCACTCCAGAAGGTACATTTCAATTCACCCGCATGCCTTTTGGTTTGGCATCCGCGGCAAGTGTGTTTCAACGAATGATGGCCAAAATGTTAAGGGATGTTAAAGGTGTATTATTTTTCCAGGATGATGTACTTGTGATGGTTGAAACAGTTGGTGAACACAATATCACACTCTGAAAAGTTCTCAAGATTATCGATGAAGCTGGCTTGAGTTTGAATAAAGAGAAGTGCATCTTTCTTGTAGGGGAAATTGACTACTTAGGGTACTCAATTTCTAAAGGGAGTATCAAGCCAAAGAGAAGTTTATTAGAGGCCATTAGGCTGGCACCAGCTCCGACTGATAAGGAACAGTTGAGGTCCTTCTTGAGGCTCGTGGAATACTACTACAAGTTTGTGGATAAGTTTGCAAGCAAAACTGAGGATCTACGAAAATTGTTGAGAAAAGGGAGTAAGTTTTGTTGGTCTGATGAGCAGACGGTTTGCTTCAACAGGATCAAAGAGGAAATTTGTGGAGCAGGTATCCTAACAGCTTTTGACATTAATGTGCGCTCAATCTTGACTGTAGATGCCAGTGGTACAGGTTTAGGAGCGGCGTTGTCACAAATGCATGGTAAGTGTGAGAAGACTGTGGCGTTTGCGTCTCAAACTTTGACCCAGACAGAACGTAACTATTCTGTTATTGAATGAGAGGCCTTGGCGGCTGTCTGGGGTACAGAGTACTTCAGAACGTATTTGTGGAGGTTAGAGTTTACTTTGAGGAGTGATCACAAACCACTGTTAAGGATACTGTCTGCTGGTGGTGCGGGGAAGGAGTCAGCAAGGTTGGCCAGACTTTCTGCTAGTCTGCAAGAGTATTTATATCGTGTGGAGTATGTCCAAGGTTGGAAAAATGTCCAGGCTGATTGCCTGTCCAGATTGTCTCTTGATTGGAAGAAAGTTGATTCCCAATCGATAAAGTGTTGTGATATGGATGATGCACTGGCATCCATTGGTGATGTGGTCGAGTGGGGTTTAGGTACATTTACACTGGAGGAATGGAAGAGTGAGATGGCTGCGGATAATTGTCTGAAGTGTGTTTTCAAACTAGTTTCTTTAGGGGCTAGAAGAGAGAGTTCTCTTACGCTGTCTGTGAGGCCATTTCTGGATGTGTTGGACGAATTGTCGTGTTGTGGGGACCGTGTGTTGATGCAGGGAGAGCGTTTTGTTCCACCAGTTGGGATAAGATTTAAATTATTTTCCTTGGCCCATGAGGGTCACTTGGCTCAAGAAATGACAAGCAGGAGGTTGAAAGAGTTTTTTTGGTGGCCAGACTTAGATGGTCAGAATAAGCGTTGGGTGGAGCAGTGTAGGCTATGTAAGGAGAATGAAAAGAGGTTGAAAGTTGGTGTGGGGAAGATGGAAGGACACATTGAAGATCCTGGGAAGCCTTGGCACACTATTTGTTTAGATTTTATTGGTCCACTGTTGGAACTTCCTCTTCAGATGCGCTTTGCAGTTGTGGTGTTGGATGTACATTCAAGGTGGCTGGTGGTTAGGTATGTCCGTGATTTGACCACAACAACTACTATAAGAGTTTTGGAAGATATTTTTATGGAGGAAGGTATTCCATTGGTTTTGATCACGGACAATGGGACTCAATTAACTTCGAAAGAGATGTGTGCATTTCTGAAGAATTGTGGAGTGCGTCATGCCAGGACATCCTTGTATTATCCTCAGGGTAATGGCATTGTGGAAAGGATCAATAGATTAATCAAGGGGACAGTGCAGTTAGCTCTTGCCAATCATTGTTGTGTCCGGAAAATGATTGTTGATGTGGTACGGGCTTATCGTTCCACAATACACTGTGTTACTGGAGAGTCTCCTTTTCGTGTGATGAGGGGGCGACCAATAGGCTCGAAATTGATTCACTCCTGGCTTCAAAAATGGGTTGCTTCAGGTGGGGACAGGATATCAAGGGGTGACAAGGGTGTGATTTCTCACCACAACCATAAATTGAAGGTGGGTGATTGGGTTAAGATCAAGTCGGGTAGAATCAAAGGGGGCGTTTCGAAGTTTAGAGGTCCTTTTCGTGTGAAGAAGGTGGGGAAATTTCAAGTTGAGATTGAAGGTGGTGAAAAGTGGAATGTGAGGAATGTAGCTTTGTATCAGAGAGGAGGAGTGCATGCTCGAAGTCAAGGGGAGGAAGAGTGTTCTAGCTCCTTCTTCTGGGGAAATGAGGGCAAGAGGGATGTTGTTTCTGAAGATGTAATTTGTGAAGAGGATGGAGGAGTTGAGGTACAAGGCGCAAGTGCTGTTCATGATGGTGTGTTGCAAGACGAAAGAGAAATTCATGAGAGTGTGAATCAAGGTGCAAGTGCACCTCATTTAGGCACAACCATTCGTAAACAACCTACAAGAGTGCATAAGTGTCCTGATTATTTGAAGGACTGTATTGTGAAGTAACTTTTGATTTTAGAATGTTCTTCTGCTGTCTTGTTCATTAGTTACTTGAAGAACTATGTTATTAGTAACTTGTATGCTAAAGTTCAACTCTTGTTTTCTGTTTCTTTTTTTTTTTTTCTTTTTTTTTTTTTGTCGTTCTTTATTGGTTACTCATTGTGAAGACAAGAGGATATGTTGTGTTTTGATTCTTGTCGTTCTGAAGAATGTACGCGTCCCAACATTCTGAAGAAGACAGTTACTGCTGCCTTTCCAGAGTGGCTGGACGCTAGGTCGCATTTATGAATAAACATACAATTAATACTTACATCTGTGGTGGATTCGTGTCTTCTTCCACAACAGATATCCAGACGGATGAGGGTTATTGTTCTTTCAAATCATTATGGTTGTGAGGGAAATTCCGCTGGAGGATATTTGTCTGTGGGAAAACTGGTCTGATTGCAGAAGCCCCTAAACTCTTTCCCCCATTTTTCACTCATACTGATGTTTTTCTGACTCTGATGGTGCCCTGGGCACTGCTAAACAGTCCAAGGGCCTGTGCCCGGATACAAATGGCATATGCAAATTAGGCTAATTAAAATTGGCTGTAGCAACCTACCTATAAGTTCCTAGTATATGGTAGGACATGTAGGTTTAGGGAGTCAAGCATAAGTAGTACATCCATAGGTGAACTGCTGTGGTAACCACTTTCATTTTAAAGGCATGCCTGCCTTGCTGGCTGCTTGTAAGGTTAAAGTTATCCAGAAATTCGACTTTAGTTTTAAAAGTACTTCCAAAGCCATAAGCTACCTTATTTTTACATATAAGGCACCCCAAACGTATGCCCTAAGTGTCCCAAGGGTAGGGTGCAGTGTAACTATAAGCAGGGACTTTATAGAATATGTTTTATAAGCCCTGGTGAGGCAAAAAAGCTAAATTCATTTTCCCCTTTGTAGTAAATAGGCTCCATAGGCTAACATGGAGAGACTTTATTTTAAAATAATAAAGTTATATTTTCAATAAGAAGGAGCTAGATATGACTTGTTTAATATTAAATTAAAAGTCATAATAAATCCAATAAATTGCCACTGTTGAATCTAATATAACTTGTACCTGGAAAGAGTTTTAGAACTCTTTTTAAAAGTTACCGGTTTCAGCACTGCAGTGCCCTTCTCTGATTAGTCAGCCTCTGGTAGCCTGAGCCAGGCTGCCTTGATGAAGTGTGAAGTGGCATGGGCTGAAACAGAGGATGCATCTGGTGGGAGGAACTCTCTCTGAGCAGATGGTAGAACAGAATGGGGGAGACAGGCCAAATTGGACTTCAAAGGAGGGAAGGGAATTTGGGATGGCCACTGTACCTTCACTATTTTCTGCAGCCCCAAACAACCAGGTGCCCCCTGATTAGATTAAGGAAGGGGTGTGTTAAGAGAAACTCAGCCAGATGTAAATTCTGAGATTTAATTTTTTCATCTTGAATTTGGGAGGAATGTTGCTCCCAGCGATTGATTTTGCCACACTTCCCAGGAAGTGGCCACTGAAGAGGGTGGTGGCCCGCACGTGATTGGACAGGAGCACCCCCGGCTTTCCACCCCAGGAGGAAGGATAAAATTATCACAGCTGCATCCCACCTCAGTTCCTTACAGGAGAAGACAAGCAGAAGGACTTCCCTGCTGGACCCCTCGCCTGTACATGGTCCTTGCACTCAGATTGACTGCACCAGCTACACACCGGGACTTCACCAAGAGAAGGACTTTGCCTGGCTTCTACTGCTTCAGGAAGGAACTCCCTGTATGCTATAGGTAGAATGTACCTGACAAGAGTCTCCTGCATCAAGCCCTGAAGAAATTGACCAGCTGGCCAGTGGTCATTTCTGGATTTGAATGAGGTGCATCCTGGGAGTTGCAGTCTTAAACCCCAAGGAACTACCTAGAGCTTCTGTAACCTTGGGGTGAGTTGTGGACACCTAAAGAACCTTAAAAGAACTTCTGGCAGAAGATCTAGAAGTTTGGAGAAGTTTGGAGCAACTTTATAAGTGGACCTACCCACTTTGCGAGTCAAGCCAGCCAACATCGACTGTGACCCAGCCTGACTTGCAGGTTTCTCCCACTGAGAAGCTCCGGGCCTCAGACTGCCAGGATTCAATCTGACAAAGTTGCATAAAAATCAGCTTGCTGTGGAGGGTGGTCCAACATCGCAGAGAAAAAGATCCAAAAATGTTTCTAAGTCCAAACGTAAAAAGTTGACTGAGGCTTCCCGTGCAATGGATCCAAGGAGGGCTCCATGGAGGTCGGCTTCAATTTCAGCTTGGTCCCAGACGAACATTTCACTCCCGAAAAATTGTCTAAGTCCGAACATAGAATCCTTGACCAAGGCCTCCTGTGACGCATATCCAAAGAGGGCTCTAGGAAGGTCTGCTTCATCTGGTGACTTCGTCCCGGTCCAGAAAATCTTCAAGAAAAAGACTAAGGCCCTCATTATGACATTGGTGGTAAATCCCACACTGATGGCCTCCAACATACCGCCTTAGTAATATCCGTTCACCATATTATGACACACACATACTAGTCCGACAGAATTCAGCCACAGACACAAATCCGCCAGTCCAAAGGTCAGTGATAAACTGGCGCTCCCAAAACACACACCGTTACAGCAACAGAACAACACCCATCACATTATGACACATGAATCACCACTGCGGACATTCAACAGTGGTCAATCATTAGTGGTACACACTGCCGCACTCACAATGGACACCCACATACAAAACAACACCACATTGGACAATTCAAACAACACAGACCTGACACCCATACACACACCACACCCACACCACTATAAAACACACACCCACTTTACCCACAACCCTTAACGACTACAAAGCATTGCCACTAGAAAGACACCAAGACCACTGACACACCTAGAGCCACACACTACTCACACCTATACACCACTCACGCACTCCACATCACACACCCCAACACATTACCCAACACACCCTCACCAACACACCACACATAACACCCATGGCACCACAAAGACACCCCTGTTTCACAGAAGAAGAGCGAAGTGTCATGGTGGAGGAAATGTTAGGGTAAATCCACAGCTATTTGGAGCACAAGTGCAGCAGAAATCAATAGCCAGGAAGATAAAGCTTTGGCGGAGAATCGTGGACAGGGCCAAGACTGTGGGACAGCACCCCAGAACTAGGAATGACATCAGAAAGAGGAGGAACAACCTATGGGGGAAGGTATGTTCTATAGCAGCAAGACACCAGCTTGCTATCCAGAGGACTGGCGTTGGACCCTCACTTCCTCCCCCACAATTCACAGCATGGGAGGAGCAAGTTTTGGCAATACTGCATCCTGAGGGCCTGGCCGGAGTCGGAGGAGGACTGGACTCTGGTAAGTCAACTTTCAACAATTATCACCCCCATACCTGCATGCCATCACACACCCTCACCCTCACTCACATCACTCCACCACATCCCACCCACTCCACCATCACATCTCACTTATCCCAATGCCAGGCTCTACATGCTGTACCAATGCATGGACACCCCCCGCAGCCCTGCATGGGCACTCATCACTAAAGCACGAACACCATAGAGAACTTACAATCCCACCATACACTAACATACACAAGTGAATGTGTATGCAAATCCAACCATAGATGGGAAGCCATGGATGTACAAATAATCAGACACATAAACCATATCACATCATTACCTACCCCAGCCAATGTCAGCAGAGAGGAGGTACCAGCACTATCCAGTCCCCCAACAGAAGAGGCCCACAGAGATGATAGTAACTCTGGTATTCAGGATCTGGACGATCTACCTGGCCCATCAGGGACCACTGGACAGCCGGTTACCCAAGCCAAGTCACACCACCACGGAGCCTCCCCCATCTGGAAACACCACCACAGCACCAAACCGGCGTGCCCACACCTCTGTCCCCAGGACATGTCAATCAGCAGTGTGCCCACCTCTACAGGGACCCCAGGCCACACCTCACCTCCAAGACAATCAGGGATCTGGGGTCAGTGGCAGTGGGCACACGGTTCAGGAGACAGAGGGACAGGCCAACAGGTAAACTGGGAGGACTTGTGTGCACCAGGGGGAGAACAGGCCCAGGGACCCGACTCTCCAGGAGGCACTTGCAGAGATCCTGAGAGCCTAGCAACATTCCCAGGACATGATGGGCTAGGTCCTGGACAATGTGCAGGAGAACAGGCTGCTGCAGGAGGGACAGTACCAGGAGATCAGGGAGGACTTGCAGGCCATCAACAACACCCTGTACTCCATAGCAGGGGTGCTGATATACATGGCCAACATTCTGAGCGAGGCAGCCTCACACCAGTGGGCCCCTGCCACTAGCCAAACATCTGAACAGCCTTCCACTTACGCTGTTGCTAGTGGCCATGAGGCCCCGCCACAGGACTCACAGGCCACCAGCAGCCCTCCCCCTGCAGAAGGTGAATCACCCCAAAAACGTTCCCTGTGATTCAGACAGAAGCCAGAGACACTTGCCAAGACCCATGCCAGGAAATGAGACTCTCCTGATTGTCACCCTTGTGTGCCACTCAGTCACCCTGTCCACCTTGAACTGCCATTGCTCCCCTTCATATGTCCCCTTGGACAATGCGCCTGTGTTACAAAAAGACTGGAACAATACTCCATCATCACCCCATCCCATTCCACTTCCCCCCTATGTGTTAGCACTTCAATAAACACCCTTTGAAAAAAATCCATTTGGACTATGTCATGTATATCAAATATGAATTCTTTGAAACAGGTACAAACTTTGCAAATGAACTGTACATAGAATGAGCACAGATTAATGACCTGTAGCTGGCTGTAGTGATCACACCAGGAGTATATGTTAGTTCACAAACATCTGCAAAATAAATTGAACAGTAGGTGGACATAGAAGTGGGAAATATCAGCATGCCATTGCCACACAGATTACAACCAAAGTCATTGAAATGTAAAGTTAACTGTCCTACCTGGGTTTCATTAGAAGTATTGTTTTATAACTGATGTTCTGTTGTCCTCATCCTCTGCCTCCTCATCCTCATTGTGCACAGGGTCTACTGCTGCCACACGGACATCTCCAGTCTCCTCCTTCTGCAGAAAAGGGACATGGCGTCTGAGGGCCAGGTTGTGCAACATGCAGTGTGCTACTACTATCTGGAAGACCTTCTAGGGTGAGTAGCACAGGGGTCCACCTGTTAGATGGAGGCACTGGAACCTGGCCTTCAGGAGGCCAAAGGTCCTTTCAATGATCCATCTAGTTCGCCCATGTGCCTCATTATAACATTCTTTTGCCCTTGTCCTGGCATTCCTCACAAGGTCAGCAAACATGATAGGTTTGGGTAACCAGAGTCACCTGCAAATATTGAGGGACAACATTTAGCAACACACTTTCCTATATGGCCCACACCATACCCATACTCCAACATATACTGGGAGGGAACCAGGGCTCACCTATTTGACAAACCCTGTGCCTCTGTAGTTGGGACACCACATTTGGGATACTGCTATTCCTCAGGACAAAGGCATCATGCACAGACCCAGGATACTTAGCATTGACGTGGGAGATGTACTGGTCTGCCAAGCACATCATCTGAACATTCATAGAGTGGAAACTCTTACGATTCCTGAACATCTGTTCATTCTGCCGGGGTGAGAGATAAATGCAATATGTGTACCATCAGTCGCCCAAATTATGTTGGGGATATGTCCCGTTGCATAAAACTTGTCCTTCACTGTGGCCAAATCCTCAACCTGGGGGAAAACAAAGTAGCTGCACATGTGTTTTATCAGGGCAGACAACACTCTTGTCAGCACTACTGAGAACATTGCCTGTGACATTCCAGCTGCCAAGCCCACTGTTACTTGGAAAGAACCAGTTGCCAGGAAATGGAGTACAGATAGCACTTGCACAAGGGGGGGGAGGATCCTAGTGGGGTGACGGATAGCAGACATCAATGTCAGGCTCCAATTGAGCACACAGCTCTGTGATTGTCTATGGATGAGGATAATGTGCCTGTCCTCCGGTGTTGCCAAGTACACCAGGGGTCTGTACACTGGGGTTATGTCTCCATCTCCTATTCATCTGCAGCGGTAGGTATCTAAGGGACACAAGAGTGAGGAGGCTGTCACAAACTGAACATTGGAGCCACAACAGGAGTTTGTAATTGGTGAACTTGTAACGGGTCAGTGTGATTTGTTCAGTATGTGCCTATTTCTCCTGTGATGCAGCATGAATCCATAGGGCTTCCTCCCGCCATGAAATGGCATCCACCCGTCCTGTGTGGAGGGACAGGTGGAACTGAGGTAATGCCGCTGACGTTGTGCGCCATCGCGGAAGGCGTTCGGGAACCTTCGTGCTACTCTTCATTGGTTAATATTGGGCCCTATGGGTTACGGTGGCCAATGGTGATCCACCCCAGCGATGACTGTGTGCACCGCCGTGGACGTAACCACCATTTTCTATCTGATTCCTCACTTGCTACCTGGCCTTCCATAGGAGAGGACCGACACTGCATGTGCTGCTGTGACCTGTGTCTGGAACCTACCATGGCCTGTGTGATGGAGGAAAGAGCCCCACTCTTCACTTCGGAGGAGTTGGAGAGACTGCGGGATGGGGTCCTACCGCAGTACGGACTGCTGTATGGCCCTCCAGACCAACAGGTGAGTACACTGTGGGCACGATGCATGTGGCATGAATGCATGGAGTTGTGCGTATGAAGGCCAAGTGTAAAGGGGGTGGGTGAATGTCCTCTTTGCGGTGTAAACGTTCTGTGCTGGGCTATGTGTGTGCCAGTGGTGATGGACACGGGTAGGGTGGGACATATGTGTAACTGGCTGGACTATTTGTCTAATGATGTTTTCCTGTGTGTATTGCCTCTGCAGGTCATGGCCCATCAAAAGAAGGGCAAATGGTGTGCCATCGCCAAGGAGGTGTGGACCTTGGGGGTCTATGGGAGGTGGAGCACCCACTGTCGCAAACAATGGGAGGACCTGAGCACGGGAGCTGGGCACGGTAGATGGCGGAGGCCCTGGTGGGGATGGCCTCCCAACGAGGAAGGGGTGCCCTTTGAACCCTGACCCCCCCTGATGGCCCACATATTGGAGGTGGACTATCCATAGCTGGATGGGCACTTGAGAACATCACAGCAGCCACAAGGGGGTGAGTACAGTGGCAATCATTACAACTTACCGCTGGTGGAGTGGTATCCGGGAGCTGGATGTGTGTTAGTGGGTGCCCCTAGGCTACGCCTGACATAGCAGCATAGGTGCTCTGGTGGCTAGGGTTCTCAAGGGATAATCCTGCCTACCTAGCTTGTAAGCATCCACTATTGGTCAGGGCTGTGTGGGTTCCAGGTGTGCTGCAGTTGGCGGTGTGTGCCCCTCCTCATGCCTTGGTGGCTAGCAATATCAGTGGTGGGGCAATGCATAGTGCGTAGGCCTGTTCCCTGAGTGTGAGGGTGGTGTGTACGCCAATGGTGGTGTTGGTGCAGCCATTGATCCACTGTATCCTTTGTCTCTCTCCCTCCTTTCTTGTTTTGTCATCCTGTCCTTATGTGCATTAGCATCATCTGGCGGAGGAGCAGAGGCACTGGCGAAGGAGGGAGCTGCATCCCACAGGACCCAGGAGGCAGAGTTCACCGATGCTGAGGGCACCAGTGGGATGGAGGGTGAGAGGAGCACTATGGCGGAGACTGGAGGGGACAATTCAGACACAGATACCTCCTCCGATGGAAGCTCCCTGGTGGTAGCGGACACTTCTGTGAACACCCCAGCTACAGATACAGCCGTCAATCCCGTACCAGCACTGCCCTCCCAGCAGCCCCTCATCGAGTTGCCCATGCCGGGTCACCCAGGAGGGTGGGCATCTCCTTCGCCCCAGGCACCTCAGGTCCTGCCCCGGTTAGCCCTGCTGCCCTGAATGAGGAGGCTATTGACCTCCAGAGATCCATCTCTGTAGGGCAGTCAACCATAGTGAATGCCATCCAGGGGCTGGCAGCCCTGCTGCAACAATCTATGCATTCCTGGAGGGCATTCACACTGGATTGGCGCCCAACAGAGATCGGTCCAGGCTATGGCCTCCTCTCTGATGGCAGCCACTGTCCATGTTTCTACCATCCCCCCTCCAACTACCACTTCCCAGATCCCATTCCTCTCAAACCCCAACCCATCCTAAGCACACAGTCAGACAAGCATGCATACAGGACAACACCCAAGATTGTCACAGGCAAACACAAGCACCACACTTCATCCCACAGGCACTCACACAAACACCATCCAGTTGTAGACACAACAACATCCACTATTTTCACTGTCTCCTCCTCCTCCTCCTCCACCTCCAACCAAGTTACATCCACACTCACACCTGCATGCACAACATCATCATCTACTACCTGCATCATCAAACACCAAGCAGAACACACACCTCACTGGCAGACACCTCCACAACAGCCATGCACATGTCCCCTGTGTCCTCTCCCACCATGTCTGTCCCCCCTCCTAAAGTGCACTGACACGAGCACACATCCACCTCACAGCAGCATACAGCCTATGCACCTGCACCCACATCCAGCAAACACCTCCAACAACCACTCCCTCATCCTCCACTCCCATTCATTCTCCCTCTTCCCACCCCAATGTCCCTAAGAAACCTTTCCTTTCCACCATTGACCTCTTCCAAAACCCTACCCCGTCCTGCACGTATGACCAGGGTATCATGAACCTTGCCAAGCACCTCAGCCACACAGTCCACGGGACCAGTTCCATCTGCACCTACTCGTGGTGGAAAGGATTCCAGGTCACATATACTGAAGGGGAAGGAGCCTGCACCAGCCAGCCGAAAGGGGAAGGATCCTGCACCAGCAGGCAAGAAAGGCAAGGAGTCTGCACCAGCAACCAAGAAGGGCAAGGAGCCTGCACTAGCAGGAAAGAAGGGCAAGGAGCCTGCAACAGCAGCTGTCACAGAGCCCCCACTACCAACCATGGTTATGAAGCCATCCGAAGGTGCAGGGACTGTGAAGGAGCCTCCCACCACCACCACCAGCACCACCACAGTGCAGCCATCCGAGGGTGCAGGGGCTGTGCAGGAGCCTCCCACCACCACCAGCACCACCACAGTGCAGCCGTCACCACCGGGTCACACAATGTGATCCTGCCTCCATGGGCTGCTGTGGGGCCTGACCACTCCAGAACCAGTGGTCAAGAAACCCACCAGAGAGACTGTGGCCTATCACTGCCCAGGACTAAGCACAGGGCATGTTGCCCCCTCCAGAACCAGTGGGGAAGACACCCACTACAGAGACTGTGGCCTTGCACTCCCCAGGACTGAGTAATGGGAATGTTGCCCCTCCAGTGTTGGGTGCTGTCCCACAGCGTTGACCCTGTCCACAATTCTCCGCCATAGCTCCATCTTGGATGTCTGCTGCACCTGTGATCCGAATTGCTGTGGCTCTACCCTGATGATTTCTTCCACCATGACCCTTAGCTCCTCCTCTGAGAACCTGGGGTGTCTTTGTGGTACCATGGATGTAGTGTGAGTGGTGTGTGTGTGAGGGTGTTTGAGGTAATGTGTTGGGGTGTGTGCTGTGAGGTGCTTAGATGGTGTATCGGTGAAGGTGTTCTGTGGCTCTGTTTGTGTGGGTGCTCTTGCTGTATCTCTCTCTAGTGGCAATTCTTGTTAGAGGGATGTGGGTAATGTGGGTGTGTGTTTTATAGTGGTGTGTGGGTGTGGTATGTGTATGTGTGTCAGGTGTGTGTAGTTTGAATTGTCCAATGTGGTGTTGTTTTGTTAGTGTGTGTGTATTTTGAGTGCGGCGGTATGTACCATCAATGGTTTACCGCGGTTGAATGTTCACCACAGTGATTCGTGGGTCATAATGTTGTGATCGTAGTTCTGTTGGCGTAACGGTGTGGGCTGTGGTACCACCAGTTTATCACTGACCTTTGGGCTGGCTGACTTGTGTGTGTGTCTGTATAGTGACGGATTGCTATGTGTGAGTCATAATATTGGTAGCGGTATACCGACGCGGTAGCAGTATGTTGGCGGCAGTCAGCATGGCGGTAAGCGGTACTTACCGCCAATGTCATAATGAGGGCCTTAGTACTGTGAAGCCTGGATAGTGCAGGTGGAGGCAGAGAAAGCAGCAAGAGAGAAGGGAGTGGGGAGATGTTATCTCTAACCTCCAGGAGGATGATGATGATTGCTTGTCCTTTATGTCAGTGGTTAGGGCCCCAACCAGAACTAGTGGGATGGGAGGGTATGTAGCTTCAGCCCAGGGAGACGCAGAACTGGTCATCAGGGAGATGAAACTTGAGGCCCAGTATAGGAAAGTAGCCTATTTCTAGCATAGTTACCCCCACTTTTGGCCTGTTTGTGAGTGTGTGTCAGTGTGTTTTTACTGTGTCACTGGGATCCTGCTAGCTAGGACCCCAGTGCTCATAGATAAAAATCTATATGTCAGTGTGTTTTGCCTGTCTCACTGGGATCCTGCTAGCCAGGACCCCAGTGATCATAGTTTGTGGCATAATGTGTATGCCTGTGTACTGCCTAACTGTGTCACTGAGGCTCTGCTAATCAGAACCTCAGTGCTAATGCTCTCTCTGCTTTTAAATTTGTCACTGTAGGATAGTGACTTAATTTACCAATTTCAATTGGCATACTGGACCCCCCTAGTGTATGGTACCTAGGTACCCAGTTCATTGGGGTTCCGGGAGATCCATATGGGCTGCAGCATTTCTTTTGCCACCCATAGGGAGCTGAGACAAACCCTTACACAGCCCTGCCATTGAAGCCTGCGTGAAATAACGCACACATTATTTCACAGCCATTTTCACTGTACTTAAGTAACTTATAAGTGACCTAAATGTCTAACCTTCACTTGCTGAAGGTTAGGTGCAAAGTTACTAAGTGTGAGGGCACCCTTGCGCTAGCAAAGGTGCCCCCACATAGTTCAGGGCCATTTCCCCATACTTTGTGAGTGCGGGGACACCATTACACGCGTGCACTAAATATAGATTAATGACTATATGTAGCTTCACAATGGGAACTCCAAATATGGCCATGTAACATTTCTAAGATCGTGGAATTGTCCCCCATTCCAAATCTGGTATTGGGGAGCCAATTCCATGCATCCTGGGGGCTCCACCATGGACCCCCTGTACTGCCAAACCAGCTCTGTGCGGCTTGCACTGCAGCTACAGCTGCTGCCTCCTCACAGACAGGGTTCTGCCCCCGTGGGGTCTGGGCAGACCAGTCCCAGGAAGGCAGAACAAAGCATTGCCACTGAGAGCTGGGTGTTACACCCCTCTCTTTGGAAATACATGTTACAGGCTGGGAAGGGGTAGCCTCCCCAAGCCTCTGGAAATGCTTTGAAGGGCACAGATGGTATCCTCCTTGCATAAACCAGTCTACACCGGATCAGGGAACCCTTCTCCCCTGTTCTGGCGGGAAACTGAACAAAGTAAAGGGGAGTGACCACTCCCCTGTCCATCACCACCACAGGGGTAGTGCCCAGAGCTCGTCCAGTGTGTCCCAGACTTCAGCCATCTTGCTTTGCAAGGTTTGAGGGCACTCTGGAGGGCTCTGAGTGGCCAGTGCCAGGAGGTGATTTCAGAGACCCCTCCTGATAGGTCCATACCTGATAAGGTAGCCAATCCCCCTCTCAGGGCTATTAATGGTTTCTCCTGTGGGTTCTCTTCAGATTTTGCTTGTAAGTTTCCTTCAGGAATCCTCTGCAAATACTTCAGACTCTTCTGATCAACCGCAGCCTGCTCCAAGAAACGCTGTAACTGCATCAAAGTGTCTACAAGAGACACTTTTCTTCAGGAACCTCAGCTCCAAGTCAGCAACTGCACAGTTTCCATGGTGTGCATGCTCTGGGGACTCTCTGTCTTCATCCTGCACCAGAAAGACTGAAGAAATCTCCCGTGGAGTGATGGAGTCACTCCCCTGCTCCAAGAAGGTACCTTCCAAGACAACAACCAGTACACAGGGACTCCTCTCTCAGCGGTGAGTGTGCTCCTAATGACACAGAGGGTGGACATCATCAACATAGACTGTCCTGAGGTCCTGCTGACGCAATTTTGAGGAGGTAAGACCTTGCCTTCCCTGAGAGCGATGGTACCCCTGTGTACTGCATCTTCTTCACCTCCTGAGGCCTTTGTGCACTCTTTGCAAAATTCCATCGTGCACAACATGGCCCATTTCCTCAGCACTCCATTCTGTGATGCACAGCTCACTGAGTTTTTCTCCGGTGGCATGAGACCTTCTTTTGTTGTGCTGCATTAACGGCATTTCTAACATCCTTTGAACCCAGATCCTGTGACTCCTGGGGGCGCTGACTCATATCCTTAGAGCTCTCTAAAGTACGGAGAGCCCCCTCTTCCTCCTCACACAGAGTTGAGGCCCCCAGGTCTGTCCTGGGTCTATCCATTGCCATTTCGGTGAGAAATGCACTTTTGTCATAGCCAAGGTTTGTTGGCGCCTTCCAAATCGAAATCTCATCTGCAACGATCTTCACACTGTGGAATATCTTTTGCATCATGCAGGAACCTGCTGGCTTCTTCTTAGGGTGCAATTCTGCAGTCTTCGACTAACCATGGACTCCTCTTCTGCACCCTCTTCTGGGTCTACAGGGGCTTCTGTCCTTCCTGGAACTTCTTTTGACTTCTGGACTTGCTCCCCTTCCTTTACAGGTCTTCAGGTCCAATAATCCAGCAGTTGTTCTTTGCAGACTTGGTTGGCTGCTGCAAAATTCCAAAAACGAAATATAGTGTGTCCTAAGGAAACTTTCAGTACTTTACTCCTGCTTTTCTGGGCTCTGGGGTGGGGTAATTTACTTACCTTTAAAGTATTCTTACTCTCCCAGCGATTCTGCACACACTACACTTGTCTAGGGGGGAATTTGTGATTCACATTCCACTTTCCTAGTATATGGTTTGTATTGCCCCACACCCATTTTCTCCCATTGCATTCTATAGCATTTCCTATGGTTTGCATTGTTTTATGACTACTTACTTGTCTAATTTTGGTGTCTAGTGTATATATTGTGTATAATACTTACCTCCAGAAGGAGTATTGCCTCTAAGATATTTTTGGTACTGTGTCACCCAAATAAATACCTTTATTTTTGGTAACACCAAGTATTGTCTTTACTCGTGTATAAGTACTGGGTAACTATAAGTGGTATTGCATGAGCTTTGCATGTCTCCTAGTTCATTCTATGCTGCTTTGCTATAGCTACCTCTATCAGCCTAAGATCCTAGAACACTACTACATTTCACTAATAAGGGATAACTGGACCTTGTATAAGGTATAAGTACCCAAGGTACCCACTACAAACCAGACCAGCCTCCTACACCCAAGTAGCCTTTGGAGGCAGAGAAGGTGGCCCTAGAAAAGAAGAGGGCAAAGAGTGAACAAAAAGATGGTAGCAAGGATGGTGGGTTTTGCCACAGAAAACCCAAGAGGGTTGTTCCTATTTATCAAAAGGGGGACATAGACAAGTGGCTGACAGCTTTTCAGAGGGCTCTAAGGATGAGGAAGGTTAAACCTCAGTTCTGGGGTTCGCTCCTATAGGAGTTGATCCCAATATCTGGGAGGGATAGGAATAGGCCCCTTACTCTAGGGGAGGATGAGACAGAGTCCTATCCCAATATGAAGAAGTGTCAATATGAAGAAGTGCCACATTCAGAAGTTTAATCTCACCCCAGAGCAGTACAGGATTAAGTTTAGGAACACACAGAAGGACAACAGCCAGTCCTGGGTTGACTTTGTGGACACCTCAGTTAAGCCTCCTAGATGTGGATACAGGGTAACATAGTAAGTACTTATGAGGGACTACACAATTTGATCATTAGAAACTGCATCTTGACCAACTGTATCTCAGAGAGGTTAAGACAGTATCTAGTGGGCTCTAAGTTTACCAGTCTCAAAGAGCTGGGGGAGGCAGCTGATGAGTAGCTGAGAACTAGAGTGGTTGTCAACTCCCAGGGGGAGACTTTAAGAAGAGGGGGGTGAGGTCCCCAAAAACCTGAGTAGGGAGATGGTAAGTCCAGCACAGTAAGTCCCTCTATACCCCAGAGCCTAAGAAGGAGAAGAGTAGATCCCACACACACTCTGATAAGCAGAGGCATGGGGACCAGGGTTAAAAAAGCTCTTGGACAACAGGGCCTGCTTTCACTGTCAGCAGAGAGGTCACATCAGGGGTAATGCAGCCTCTTCCAAGAAGATGGTTAGCACTGGACTCTCTAGTGTAGCTACAGAGGAGGAGGGCTCAGATGGGGAGGTCCTCATATCATCGGGCTGGGAGACAGTTCTAGATGGAAAGCTGGTGATCCCTAAAAGTGGGAATAGGTACTTTCACCCTATTCAGGGGACTGGGATCCTTACCACTAGCATGAAAGACAAATGTGCCAGTCACACCATAGTGAGTGACCGGTTGGTGTCCCCAGACATGTATGTCCCAGGGGAGACAAGGAGAGCCAGTGTAGCCTTAGGTGAGGTCACCACCAAACCTGTAGCCATAACGCCCCCAGAGAGGGAGGGTATACCTTGACTGGTATAGGGTGGTGGTCAGTGCTGACCTCCCCTTAGATTGTTTCCTGGGCAATGACCTCCCAGAGGTTAGTCTGATCCCAGATTGGGTGGTTGCCCAGGGTGCCCCCCAACCCAAAGTCCTGGGGAGCCAGTCCCTGCAGTTAGGAGACAGGGTCCCCAATAAAAGGGAAAAAGAAAAAGAAGGTTAGGCCACTCTTTAAGAGAGGTCCAGTGAGCCAAAGGCCTTCTAGGCCAGTAGGCTAGGAGCATAGAGTTGGCACTGCTGAGGCCCCACCTGCCCCCCAGGAAGTCCTGAGTAGTCAGGTAGCTGTCCAGCTGCAGAGTGTTGCCCCTGCAGTGATAGATGGGAGAGTGGAGGAAGGTTGTCTGCCACAGGATGTCGTTACCCCCCATTCTAAACAGCAAGAGGGGTACCAGGACCCCACAGTTGCCCTAAAGAAGCTCACCCACATGTCAGTGGAGTGCTTAGGGTATGGCTCTGGGTTTTGACAGCTGTCAGTGGCCTCTGCTGGGTATTGGCCTTCATGGCAGCAATGCATTTGGCCTGGGAGGCATACTACAGGGCCAAAAGCATAGTACCTCCCCCACCCTGTTAGTCATTGTGGGTTATTCAAGGGTTGGGTAACCTCTGTGGCTAAGCTAGGTGTTGCCCTAGCAGAGTTAGTGATAGGGGAGGGACCTCACTGCCCAAACTGGCATAGAGAGAGGAAGAAGAACGCTCTAGAGGCAAATTTCAGTTTTAAATGGGTCCCTTTACTGTTGGGATGGGTTACCTACCCAGAAGCAGTGACCCTGACATGATTTAAGGCAGAGTAGGCCTGCAAATGAAGAGCCAGTTTTGTTCACGGTCTTCATCTGACAACCCAGGAAGACTCTAGGGTTGGGTGCCATGTAACTATAGCAGGGACCTTATAAAAATATTTTATAAGCCCTTGTGAAGTAAAATAACCAAAAACAATTCCCCTCACTGCAGTGAATGGGCTCCATAGGCTAAAATAGGGAGGCTTTATTTTAATTAATAAAGTCCCCATAGGAACCAGATACTTTGAGGTTGGTTTCAAATTAATTGTTATAATAAATCCCAAAACTTACTGTTGTTAGATTTAATATAACGAGTTCAGGGGGAGACTTTATTTTAATTAATGAAGTCTCAAAAGGAGCTGGATATGGCATGTTTAGTATCAAACTTATTGTTATAACAAATAAACAACTTGCCATTGTTGAATTTAATATAACTATTTTAGGGAAAGAGTTTTAAAACTCTAACTGAAAGTTGCCAAATTCAGCTCTGTAGTGCTCTTCTCTGATTGGCCAGCCTCCGGCCGCCTGGCCAGGCTACCTTGATGAGGTGTGAAGTGGCTTGTGCTGAACACAGAGGATATGCCTGGGTGAGGAGATCTGCCTCAGCAGATGGGAAACAGGATGGGGAGAGAGCAGCCAAACTGGTCTTTGAAGTAGGGAAGGACATTTGTAGCAGCTTCAGGACCTACCCCACTTTCTGTCACCCCAGACAATTAGGTGTCCTCTTGATTAGATTAGGAGAGGGCAGGGGAGTGGTGTTTGTTAAAACAAAACAAACTTGCCACACCAGTGGGTGGGCTCAGCCAGACCTAACCTCCAAAAATCAGTTTCAGCCATGTTGGATGTTTGAAGAATGTTGCTCCCTGAGATTGATTTGTGTAATTACATCCCCACAGGTTTCCCAGCCAATGTCACTAAAGAAGAGGTGCCAGCAACATCCAGTCCCTCCACTAATGAGGCCCACAGTGATGACAGAAGCTCTGGTCGCCTGGATCTGGATGACCATCCTGGCCCATCAAGGATCTCCGGACATTCGGTTACTCAGGCACAGTCCCACACCACCACAGAGCCTCCCACCTCAGGAAACACCACCACAGCACCCACCCAGCGGGCCCATTCCTCTATCCCCAGGACATGTCAATCAGCAGTGTGTCCACCACTACAGGGACCCCAGGTCACCCCATAAACACAGGACGCTCAGGGACCTGGGGTCAGTGGCAGTGGGCACACGGTTCAGGGGACAGTGGCACAGGGCAACAGGGAAGCTGTGAGGACTGTTGTGTGAGCGGGGGAGGAAAGGCCCAGGGAACAGATTCTCCAGGAGGCACTCACCATGATCCTGGGCGCATACCAGCTGCCGCTAGTGGACAGGAGGCCCCACCACAGGACCAACAGGCCACCAGCATCCCTCCCCCTGCAGAAGGAGAACCATCCCGCAAACGTTCCCTGCAATCCAGGCAGAAGCCAGAGACTATTGCCAAGACACCCGCCAGGAAATAAGACTCTTCTGATGTCGCACTCTGTCACCCTGTCTACCTTGAACTTCAATTTCTCCCCTTCCTATGCCCCCTTGGGCAATGCAACTGTGATACAAATAGACTGGACTCTATCCTGGACTTTCCTCCATTCTCAACCCAGCCCATTGCACTCCCCCCTCTACTTCTTAGCACTTAAATAAACACCCTTTCAAAAAATACAAGTATGTAGTATGTCAAATGATTTAAGTGTTTACCCGTTTAGCAAGCTTTAAACATTGCAAATCAACTGTACAGTAATGTATACATATGAAAGGCCTGTAGTTGGCTGCAGTTAACACATTAGGAGCGATAGTGGGGCACCAATATCTGCAAATAGAGATGCCAAAGGGTACAGTGAGTGGCCATAGAAGTGGGAAAACAGACTGCCAGTGACAATCTCAAACACAAAACTGTCAATTAATAGTGAAGTTACACTGTCTTACCTGTGTGTCATTGGAAGTATTGACAAATAATTGCACTTGTGTTGTCCTCATCCTCATCCTCTGCCTTCTCATCTTCACGGCCCCCAGGGTCCATTACTGCTACATGGCCATCTCCAGCCTCCTCCTCCTGCAGAAAAGGCACCTGGCGATGCAAGGCAAGGTTGTGCAGCATACAGCATGCCACGATGATCTGGCAGACAATCTTGGGTGAGTAGCACAGGGATCAACCTGTTAGATGGAGGCAACTAATCCTGGCCTTCAGGTGGCCAAAGGTACTCCCTATAATTCTTCTTGTTTACCCATGTGCCTCATTGTGACGTTCCCCTGCCCTTGTCCTGGATTCCTCACAGGGGTCAATAGCCATGAGAGGTTGCGGTAACCAGAGTCGCCTGCAAATATCGAGGGACAACTGTTAGCCACACACTATTCCTCATGGCCCACCCCATACCCATATACCAACATGCACTGGGTGGGAACCAGGGCTCACCTATTAGCCAAACCCTGTGCCTCTGGAGTTGAGCCATCACATTTGGGATGCTGATATTCGTCAGGATAAAGGAATCATGCACATACCCAGGATACAGTGCATTGATGTTGGAGATGTACTGGTCCGCCAAACACACCATCTTCACATTTATGGAGTTAAAGCTCTTTTGATTTCTGAACACCTGTTCATTTTGCCGTGGGAGACAAATGCAATACATGTTTCATCAATAGCCGCACTAATATAGGGGATATTTCCCATTGCATAGAAATCAGCTTTCAGTGTGGCCATATCCTCCACCTGGGGGAAAACGATGTAGCTGCACATGTGTTTAATCAGGGCAGACAACACAGTGGTCAGCACTATTGAGAACATTGGCTGAGACATTCCTGCTTACAAGCTCACTGTCACTTGGAAGGAGCCAGTTCCCAGGAAATGGAGCACTGATAGCACTTGCACAAGAGGGGGGATCCCGGTGGGGTGACGGATAGCAGAGATTAGGTTAGGCTCCTATTGGGCACACAGGAAAATGATTGTGGCCCTGTCAAGTGTACACGTTAGTCCACCAGGGGTCTGTACAAGGGGGGATGTCTCCATCTCCTATTCATCCGCAGCGGTTGCAAACTATGGGGTAAAATAGAGAGCAACTGGTTATAATCTCTTAATTCCAACCACTACAGTTCAATGCATATTGTGATTGTAACAGTATTTTGTGGGAGATGTCCAAATAGTGCATTTGTGTACTGTGACACAGTTAGGATCCATGGCCTGCTTCCCCTGGAAAGGTGTCTGCCTGTCCTGTATGGAGGGACAGGTGGAAATGAGATGATTCCGCTGATGTTGTGCGCTGTTGCGGGAGGCAGTGAGAACTCCTCATTGGTTAACACTGGGACCTATTGGGTACAGTGGTCAATGGTGATGTACACCCGGGGTGACGGTATGCACCGCCGCGGATATTACCGCCATTTTCTATCTAATTACTCATTTGCTACCTGATCTTCAACAGGAGATGGCCTATACTTCATGTGCTGCTGTGACCTGTGTCTGGAACTGACCATGGCTCGTATGACTGGGGAAGGACCCCTGCCTTCACCTCGGCGGAGTTGGAGCGACTAGTGGATGGGGTCCTACCCCAGTACCAAATGCTGTATGGGCCTCCAGACCAACAGGTGAGTGCACCGTGAGTATGATGCATGGTGCGTGAATGCATGGAGTGCTGTGTGTGATTGCCTCATGTAGCGGGTGGGTGGTGGATGGGCCCTGGACAGCGTGCAGCATGTATGGTCGACCATGTCTGTGCTAATGGGGATGGGAAGGGGCATGGTGGGCCATGAGTGTAACAGACAGGACGGTCATACTAATACCTTTCACTGTGTCTATTTCCCTGCAGGTCAGCGCCCATCAAGAGAAGGGTATATGGCATGCCATTGCCAAGGACGTGTGGACTCTAGGGGTCTGCGTCAGGCAGAGCACCAACTGTCTGAAACAGTGGGAGGACATGAGGTGCTGGACATGGTAGATCATGGAGGTCCAGCTGGGGATGGCCTCCCAACAAGGAAGGGGTGCCTGTTGAACCCTGACCCCCCTGATGGCACGCATACTAGTGATGGCCTATCCGGAGCTGGATGGGCGCTTGAGGACATCACAGCAGCCACAAGGGGGTGAGTACAGTGCCCATCATTAGAACTTAAGCCTGGTGGGGTGGTATCCGGGTTTGGGATGTGTGTCTGTGGGTGCCCCTAGACCAGGCCTGACATTGCAGAGTAGGTCCCATGTTCCGAGGGTTCTGATGTGAAATTCCTCCAATGTAGCTAGGAGGCATCCACTACTGGTCAGAACTGTATAGGTCCCAGGTGTGCTGCAGTTGGCGGTATGTGCCCCCCCATGCCTTGGTGGCTAACAATATCAGTGGTGGTGCAATGCATAATGCGTAGGCTTATTCACTGTGTTTGAGGGTGCTGTGTATGCCAATGGTGATGTTGTTGTAGCCACCTGTCCTTATGTGCATTAGCATCATATGGCTGAGGAGCAGAGGCACTGGCAACGGAGGGAGCTGCATCCCACAGGACCCAGGAGGCAGAGTCCACCCACGCTGAGGGCACCAGTGGATGGAGGGCGAGCGGAGCACCACGGCGGAGACTGGAGGGGACAATTCAGACATAGATACCTCCTCTGATGGAAGCTCCCTGGGGGGGTCGGACACGTCTGTGACCACTCCAGCTATAGGTACACCCCCTAGGACCAGCACCGCTCTCCCAGCAGAGTTGCTGATGCCGGTTCACCCAGGAGGGTGGGTATCTCCTTGGCCCCAGGCACCTCAAGTCCTGCTCTGGTTAGCCCAGCTGCCATGAGTGAGGAGGCTATTGACCTCCTGAGATCCGTCTCTGTAGGGCAGTCAACCATAGTGAATGCCATCCAGGGGCTGGCAGCCCAGATGAAACAATCTATGCATTCACACTGGATTGGCGGCCCAACAGAGATCGGTCCAGGCTCTGGCCTCCTCTCTGATAGCAGCCATTGTCCCTGTTTCCACCCTCCAACTTCCTTCTCCCAGTCCCATTCCCCTCAACCCAAACCTATCCCAAGCACACAGGCAGACAAGCATGCACAGAGGACAACACACACGAGTGGACATGGCAAACACAAGCACCACACATCATCCCACAGGCACTCACACAAACACCATTCATCCACTGCCTCCACTGTGGCCCCCTCCTCCTCATCCTCCACCTCCCTCCGAGTTGTGACTACACTCACACCTGCATGCACTACATCCTCATCCACTACCTCCATTACCAGCACACCTATCAGAACACACACCTCACCTGCAGTCACCACCCCAACATCCATGCACATGTCCACTGTGCCCTCTCCCACTGTGCCTGTGCCCCCTCCTCCCAAAGTACACAATGGCAAGCACTTAGACACCCAACAGCAATGTACCTCACAACAGCATCCAGCCCATGTACTCACACCCACACACAAAAGACAGACACATCCTACAACCACTCCCTCTTCCTCCACTCCCAGACCTTCTCCCTCTTCCCGCCCCAAAGTCTCTAAGAAGCTTTTCCTCTCTACCATTCACCTCTTCCCTACCACTACCCCCGTCCTTCACATCTCTACATCTGGCCAGGGTGTGTAAAACCCAGGCAAGCACCTCAGCCACCCAGGCCACGGGCCCAGTAGTGTACACAGCAACTAGTGATCGAAAAGGATCTCGGGCACCAGGCAGCCACACAGAAAGGGTGCCTGCCCCAAGTGCTGCCAGGAAGGGCAAAGAGCCCTCCTCAGCTACTGCCATGAAGGTCAAAGTGCCACCCTCAGCTGCTGCCAAGAAGGTGAAGGTGCCACCCCCCAGCTGCTACTAGGAAGGGCAAGGAGCAATTCCCAGCTGCTGCAAGGAAGGGCAAGGAGGAATCCCCAGCTGCTGCCAGGAAGGGCAAGGGGCCTGTACCAGCAGGCAGAAAGGACAAGGGCCCTGGTGTTGGGACTCAGTCGGAGCCTGTCGGAGGCTGGCTTGGTTTGTAGTGGGTACCTTGTACCAGGTTCAGTTATCCCTTATTAGTGAAATGTAGTAGTGTTCTAGAAGCTTAGGCTGATAGATGTAGCTGTAGCAGAGCAGCTTAGGCTGAACTAGGAGACATGCAAAGCTCATGCAATACCACTTATAGTTACACAGTACTTATACACAAGTAAAGACAATACTAAGTGTTACCAAAAATAAAGATATTTATTTGGATGACACAGTACCAAAAATATCTTAGAGACAATTCTCCTTCTGTAGGTAAGTATTATACACAATATATACACTAGAAACCAAAATTAGACAAGTAAATAGTCATAGAACAATGCAAACAGTAGGAAATCCTATAGAATGCAATGGGAGAAAATAGGTCTAGGGGCAACACAAACCATATACAAAAAAAGTGGAATGTGAATCATGAATTCCCCCCCTAGACAAGTGTAGTGTGTGCAGAATCACTGGGAGGGTAAGAATACAGTAAAGGAAAGTAAATTACCCCACCCCAGAGCCCAGAAAAGCAGGAGTAAAGTACTGCAAGTTTCCTTAGGACACCCTACACCTCGTTTTAGGGATTTTGCAGCAGCCAACCGTAGGAGGCTGGCCTTGCTTATAGGGGGGTACCTTGTGGTACTTACACCTTGTGCCAGGTCCAGTTATCCCTTATTAGTAGATTAGAGGTTGATCAGTATAGGGAAAGGTGCGGAAGACATTGTGACGGGAAGGGTTAATTAGCTTGAGCAGTGTAGATGAGTGTGATGCCTGTTGAACCCCCCTTCCCCCAAACAACGTGGAAAAGTTCATGATATTATTTTCAAGCTTGTTTGTGTAGAAGACTCCATCTCAACCTTGAGAACGAGAGTACAGGGAGAAGATGGAATGAAAACAAAGGCTGGAGAAGGGCCGAGCAGCCAAGGGCTGATAACATATCTAGAAACTGCCAGAAAGAGATAGAATCCAAGCTTCGAGTTATTTAAGCACTGAAGTGTGGGTGAGGGATTTGGAAGCTCGCAGATGGAGTTGTGAAAGCTGCCATGGCCCAGCGCTGCCTCCCTGTTTTGCTGACCGTGATGCTTGAGGGGGATAGAGGTCCAAGCAGGTGGTACAGGGCTTCCCAGCATTTCGTGGACTAAGTTAAGTTCCACACAGGGATGAAAGACCTTTGTTTCTCTGCTCTATTATTATGACTGATTATTTATGCTTGCACTGTGTTTATAACCTGAAGTATTCAGCTTGTTTATATTTTGCTTTCTAAACCTTGTAGTGTGAACCTGCTACAGTAACTGAAACATGCATTTTAGTGTGCAGTAAATCAAAGCTTATCTGACGTATTCAGTTTGTTTATATTTTGCCTCCTGAACATCGTAGTGAGAGCCTGCTTCAGTAATTCAAACATGCATTTTGGTGTGCAGTAAATCAAAGCTTATCTGAAGTATTCAACTCATTTATATTCTGCTTCCTGAAAATCGTAGTGTGATGCATTTTGGTATACAGTTCATCAAAACTTATATCTGTCAATTAACTCTTTGCTTATTTATATATGCATAGATGTTCTTTGTAGTGTACCTATATATAAATAGATGTTTTTCATTGCTATTCTTATTCTACTATTGTTAATGTGCTAAATGCCTACATTTACCTGCAATTCTAGTAAAGCTAAATTGTATTTATAACTGGCATGTGGTCCTTCATTGAGTGTCCTTATTGACTTATACCGAACATGTGTCAACCAGTTACCTGGATAAGACAGAGGAGTTCTAGCAGCTTAGGCTGATAGAGGTAGCTATAGCAGAGCAGCTTTGGCTGAACTAGGAGACATGCAAAGCTCCTACTATACCACTTATATCACTTAGCACTATATCATAAGAAAACACAATACTCAGAGTTACTAAAAATAAAGGTACTTTATTTTAGTGACAATATGCCAAAAGTATCTCAGAGGACATACTCCCTTAGGAGGTAAGTAATATACACAAAATATACACACACAAACCAAATCAAGTAAGTAAACAGTTAGAAAAGTAGTGCGAACACTGTAGAACACAGTAGAATGCAATAGGAAAAATAGGCCTAGGGGCAACACAAACCATATACTCTAAAAGTGGAATGTGAACCACGAATGGACCCCAGGCCTAGTGTAGTGTGTGGAGGGACACTGGGAGTGTAAGAAAACACTAAGGGTGTCCAAGATACCCCACCCCAAGACCCTGAAAAGTAGGAGTAAAGTTACCCTACTACCCCAGAAAGATAGTAAAGTCGAGATAGGGGATTCTGCAAGGCCAACAACTGACTGCAAAACACTGAAGATGGATTCCTGGGCCTGAGGACCTGCAAAGGAAGGGGACCAAGTCCAAGAGTCATGCAAGTGTCCAGGGGGGCAGGAGCCCACTAAACCCTGGATGAAGGTGCAAAAGGGCTGCCTCTGGGTGGAAGAAGCTGAAGATTCTGCAACAACAGAAGGTGCCAGGAACTTCTCCTTCAGTCAGAAGATGTCCCACGGCCTGCTGGAGGATACAGAGTTGTTTCCACACAGAAATACCACAAACAAGCCTTGCTACCTGCAAGAGTTGTGGTCAAGGATTTTGGGTGCTGCCAAGGCCCAGGAAGGAACAGGAGGTCGCCCCTTGGAGGAGGAGACAGAGGGGGCGATCAGCCTAACACAGGGCCCATGCAGAAGCAGGCAGCACCAGCAGTAGCACCTGAACAGGCATTCAGAAGATCTGAGGACGACAGTCGACTCAGAAGAACAAAAGAGGGTCCCACGAAGTCGGAGTCCAACTCAGTGAGTTGGGCAATGCAGGAAGAAGTGCTGGGGACCTGGGCTAGGCTGTGCACAAAGGAAGTCTTGCAAAAGTGCACAGAAGTCCGAGCAGCTGCAGTTCATGCAGTACACAGGATTACTGTCTGGTGTGGGGAGGCAAGGACTTACCTCCACCAAATTTGGACAGAAGGCCCACTGGACTGTCGGGGACACTTGGATCCAGCTCCTGTGTTCCAGGGACCATGCTCGTCAAGATGAGAGGGGACCCAGATGGCTGGTGATGCAGAAGTTTGGTGCCTGCGTTGGCAGGGGGAAGATTCCATCGACCCACAGGAGATTTCTTCTTGGCTTCCAGTGGAGGGTGAAGGCAGACAGCCCTCAGAGCATGCACCACTAGGAAACAGACAAGAAAGCTGGCAGGATGAGGCGCTACAATGTTGCTGGTAGTCTTCTTGCTACTTTGTTGCGGTTTTGCAGGTGTCCTGGAGCAGTCAGCGGTCGATTCTTGGCCGAAGTCAAAGAGGGAAGTGCAGAGGAACTCTGGTGAGCTCTTCCATTTGTTATCTGGTGAAATACACACAGGAGAGACCCTAAATAGCCCTCAGAGGAGGATTGGCTAAGGAGAAAGGTAAGCACCTATCAGTAGGGGTCTCTGATGTCACCTGCTGGCACTGGCCAGTCAGAGCTGTCCACTGTGCCCTCACACCTCTGCATCCAAGATGGCAGAGGTCTGGGGACACACTGGAAGAGCTCTGGGCACCTCCCCTGGGAGGTGCTGGTCAGGGGAGTGGTCACTCCCCTTGACTTTGTCCATTTTTGCGCCAGAGCAGGGCTTGGGGGATCCCTGAACTGGTGTTGACTGGCTTATGCAAGGAGGGCACCATCTGTGCCCTTCAAAGCATTTCCAGAGGCCAGAAGAGGCTACTCCTCTCAGGCCCTTCACACCTATTTACAAAGGGAGAGGGTGTAACACCCTCTCTCAGAGGAAATCCCTTGCTCTGCCTTCCTGAGACTGGGCTGCCCAGGCCCCAGGGGGGCAGAAACCTGTCTGAGGGTTGGTAGCAGCGGTAGCCGCAGAGAAACCCCCGGAAAGTTAGTTTGGCAGTACCCGGGCTCTGTGCTGGAGCCCCGGGGATGCATGGAATTGTCCCCCCAATACCAGAATGGTATTGGGGTGACAATTCCATGATCCTAGACATGTTACATGGCTATGTTTAGAGTTACCATTGTGACGCTACATATAGGTATTGACCTATATGTAGTGCACATGTGTAATGGTGTCCCCGCACTCACAAAGTCTGGGGAAATTGCCCTGAACAATGTGGGGGCACCTTGGCTAGTGCCAGGGTGCCCTCACACTAAGTAACTTTGCACCTAACCTTCACTGAGTGAGGGTTAGACATATAGGTGACTTATGAATTACTTAAGTGCAGTGGAAAATGGCTGTGAAATAACGTGGACATTATTTCACTCAGGCTGCAGTGGCAGTCCTGTGTAAGAATTGTCTGAGCTCCCTATAGGTGGAAAAAGAAATGCTGCAGCCCATAGGGATCTCCTGGAACTCCAATACACTGGGAACCTAGGTACCATATACTAGGAAATTATAAGGGTGTTCCAGTGTGCCAATCAGATTTGGTAAAATTAATCACTAGCCTGCAGTGACAATTTTAAAAGTAGAGAGAGCATAAACACTGAGGTTCTGGTTAGCAGAGCATCAGTGATACAGTTAGGCACCACACAGGGATCACATACAGGGCACACTTTATGAGCATTGGGGTCCTGGCTAGCAGGATCCCAGTGACACAGGCAAAAACAAACATACATATAGTAAAAATGGGGGTAACATGCCAGGCAAGATGGTACTTTCCTACACCAACCAAGTCTGCAAAGAACAACTGCTGGATTATTGGACCTGAAGCCCTGCAAAGGAAGAGGACCAAGTCCAGAAGTCCAAAAAAGTTCCAGGAAAGACAGGAGCCCCTGCCAACCCAGAAGAGGGTGCAAAAGAAGAGTCCTTGGTTAGTTGAAGACTGAAGAAATGCACCCTAGGAAGATGCCAGCGGGTTTTTGCATGATGCAAAAGATGTCTCACTTCGTGAAGATTGTTGCAGATTAGATTTTGTGTTGGAAGGCACCAACAAGCCTTGGCTACGGCAAAAGTGCATTTTTTAAATCAAAATGGCACTGGATGGTCCCAGGAGAGACCTGGGGGCCTCAACTCTGTGTGAGGAGGAAGGGGGGGCTCTCAGCACTTTAGAGAGCCCTCATGATGCCAGCCAGCACCCCCAGAAGCCACAGGACCCAGGTTCAAAGGAGGTGCAAAACACAGTTGATGCAGCACAACAAATGAAGGTCCCACGCTGCCAGAGAACAACTCAGTGAGTTGAGCTTCACAGGGTGGAGTGCTGGGGACATGTGCCAGGCTGTGCACAAAGAAATTTTGCAAAGAGGCCTCAGGAGGCGAAGAAGACCCAAAACACAGGGATACCGTAGTTCTCAGGGAAGGCAAGGTCTTACCTTCTCCAAATTGCATCAACAGGACCTCAGGTCAGTCGCTGTCAATGATGTCTACCCCCTGTGTCATTAGGAGCACGCTCATTGCCTTGAGAGGAGTCCCAGGGTACAGTTGTCACCTAGGAAGGTGCCTGCTTGGAGCAGGGGAGTGAGTCCATCACTCCATAGGAGATTTCTTCGGTCCTTCTGATGCAGGAAGAAGAAAGGGAGTCCCCAGAGCATGCACACCATGGAAACTGTTGTAGTTGCTGACTTGGAGCTGAGGTTGCTGAAAAAAAGTGTCTCTTGTAGACACTTTGTTGCAGTTACAGAGTTTCTTGGAGCAGGCTGCGGTTGATTCGAGGTCAGAGGATGCTGAAGTTGTTGCAGAAGATTCCTGAAGGAAACTTGCAAGCAGAATCTGAAGAAAATCCACAAGAAAACCATAAATTGCCCTGAGAAGGGGATTGGCTACCTTATCATGTATGGACCTATCAGGAGGGTTCTCTGACGTCACCTGCTGGCACTGGCCACTCAGAGTTCTCCAGAGTGCCCCCCACACCTTGCAAAGCAAGATGGCTGAAGTCTGTGACACACTGGAGGAGCTCTGGGCCCCACCCCTGGGGTGCTGATGGACAGGGGAGTGGTCACTCCCCTTTCCTTTGTCCAGTTTCCCATTAGAGCAGGGGAGAAGGGGTCCCTGAACTGGTGTAGACTGGTTTATGCAAGGAAGGAACCATCTGTGCCCTTCAAAGCATTTCCAGAGGCTGGGGGAGGCTACCCCTCCCCCGCCTGTAACACCTATTTCCAAAGGGAGAGGGTGTATTACCCTGCTCTCAGAGGAAATGCTTTGTTCTGCATTCCTGGGACTGGGCTGTCCAGACCCCAGGGGGGCAGAACCCTGTCTGTGAGGTGGCAGCAGCTGTAGCTGCAGTGCAAGCCTCAGAGTGCTGGTTTGTCAGTACTGGGGGTCCCCAGGATGCACGGAATTGGCTCCCCAATACCAGATTTGGAATGGGGGACAATTCCATGATCTTAGACATGTCACATGGACATATTCAGAGTTACCATTGTGAAGCTACATATAGGTATTGACCTATATGTAGTACATGCGTGTAATTGCATCCCCACACTCACAAAGTCTGGGGAAATGGCCCTGAACTATATGGGAGCACCTTTGCTAGTGCACAGGTGCCCTCACACTTAGTAACTTTCCACCTAACCTTCAGCAAGTGAAGGTTAGACATATAGGTGAATTATAAGTTACTTAAGTGCAGTGAAAATGGCTGTGAAATAGTGTGTGCACTATTTCACGCAGGCTGCAATGGAAGTCCTGTATAAGGGTTTGACAGAGCTCCCTATGGGTGGCAAAAGAAATGCTGCAGCCCATGTGGATCTCCTGGAACCCCAATGCCCTGGGTGCCTAGGTACCATATACTAGGGACTTATAAGGGGGTTCCAGTGTGCCAATTGAAATTGATAAATGAAGTCACTGGCCTAGAGTGACAAATTTAAAAGCAGAGAGAGCAATAATCACTGAGGTTCTGATTAGGAGAGACTCAGTGACACTGTTAGGCACTACACAGGCATACATATTAGGCCACAAACTATGAGCCCTCGGGTCCTGGCTAGCAGGATCCCAATGAGACAGGCAAAACACACTGACATATAGGTTTTTATCTAGGAGCACTGGGGTCCTGGCTAGCAGGATCCCAGTGACACAGTAAAAACACACTGACACACACTCACAAACAGGCCAAAAGTCAGGGTAACCATACTAGAAAGAGGCTACTTTCCTACAGAACCCCCACCACCAACCATGGTGATGCAGCCACCTGAGGCTGCAGGGGATGGGCAGGAGCCTCCCTCCACCACCACCACCAGCAGCAGGACCAGTACCACCACCAGCAGTGGGCAGCCGTCCGAGGCTGCAGGGGATGGGCAGGAGCTTCCCCCCACAACCACCCCTACCAGCAGCAGCACAACCACCAGCACCACCAGCAGCAGTGGGCAGCCGTCCGAGGATGCAGGGGATGGGCTGGAGCTTCCCCCCACCACCACCAGCACCACTACCACCACCAGCATAGGGCAGCCGTCCAAGGCTGCAGGGGATGGGCTAGAGCTTCCCCCACCACCACCAGCAGCAGCACCACCACCACCAGCACCACCACCAGCTGTGGGCAGCCGTCCAAGGCTGCAGGGGATGGGCAGGAGCCTTCCCCCAAAGCCACTGCCACCACCAGCAGCACCACCAGCAGCACTACCACCAGCAGCGGGCACCCGTCGGAGGTTGCAGGGGATGGGCTGGATCTTACCCCTACCACCACCATCAGCAGCAGCACCACCACCAGCAGTGGGCAGTCATCAGAGGCTGCACAGGATGGGCTGGAGCTTCCCCCTCCTACCACCAGCAGCAGCAGCACCACCACCAGCAGTGGGCAGCTGTTCGAGGCTACAGGGGATGGGCAGGAGTCTCCCCCACAACCACCACCAGTAGCAGCAGCACCACCACCTTCACCATCACCACCAGCAGTGGGCAGCTGTCCGAGGCTGCAGGGGATGGGATGGAGCTTCCCCCATCACCTCCAGCACCAACACCACCACCACTACCAGCAGTGGGCAGCCGTCCAAGGCTGCAGGGGATGGTCTGTAGCTTTCCCCTATCACCACCAGCAGCAACAGCATCACCACCAGCTCTACCACCAGCAGTGGGCAGCTGTCCGAGGCTGCATGGGATGAGCTGGAGCTTCCCCCCACCAGCAGCAGCAGCAGCAGCACCACCACCAGCACCACCACTAGCAGTGGGCAGCCATCCGAGGTTGCAGGGGATGGGCAGTAGCCTCCTCCCACCAGCAGCAGCAGCAGCACCACCACCACCAGTGGGCACCCATCCAAGGCTGCAGGGGATGGGCAGGAGCCTCTCCCACCACCACTACCAGCAGCAGCACAAGTGGGCAGTTATACGAGGCTGCAGGGGACGGGCTGGAGCCTCCCCACCACCAGCAGCCGCAGCACCAGTGGGCAGCCATCCGAGGCTGCAGGCGATGGGCTGGAGCCTCCCCCCACCACCACCAGCAGCAGCACCACCACCACTGAGCATACGTCACCGCTGGTGGACAGTCTGTAGTCCTGCGTCCATTGGCTGTTGGGCAGCCTGCCCCCTGCAATCCCTTTGGGTATGATACCCACCTGAGAGACTGTGACCTTGCACTCCCCAAGATCTGCATCACGGGGCACAATGGCCAACAAGTGGTAAAGACACCCACTTACCCCATACTCCCCAGGATGAAGATCACAGGGCACAAGGGCCTCTCCAGAATCAGTGAAAAAGACACCCACTCACCCCATCCTCTCCGGGATGAAGATCACAGGGCACGATGTCCCCTCCAGAACCAGTGGTAAAGACACCCACTCACCCCACCCTCCCCAGGATGAAGATCACAGGGTACAAGGGCCCCTCCAGGATCAGTTGTAAAGACACCCACTCACCCCATCCTCTCCGGGATGAAGATCACAGGGCATGATGGCCCCTCCAGAACCAGTGGGTATGGCACCCACTCACCCCATCCTCCCCAGAATGTAGATCACAGGGCACAATGCCCCCTCCAGAACCCGTGATAAAGACACCCACTTGAGAGACTGTGGCCTTGCACTCCCCAGGACCAAGCACAGGGCATGTTGCCCTCTCCAGAGCAGGTGGGCAAGTCACCCCCTTGAGAGACTGTGACCGTGCACTCCCCAGGACAAAGCAGTGGGCAAATCACCCACTTGAGAGACTGTGGCCTTGCACTCCCCAGGACCAAGCACAGGGCATGTTGCCCCCTCCAGAGCATGTGGGAATGTGGGAAAGTCACCCACTTGAGACACTGTGGCCTTGCATTTCCCAGGACCAAGCACGGGCATGTTGCCCTCTCCAGGACCAGTGGTGTTGTTCCATCTGCGGGCTGAGGTGCACCCCGTTCCCCTCCCCCTGAGATGCCTGCCTATTTTCGAACTGATGCCCCTGCAGTGTTCTCTCTGTGTTGGTGCAGGAGTCAAGTGGGGCCTTGGACTTTGTAATGTGGCACTGTGGCCCCCGCAGATTGAGGACTGGGCAGTGCCCCTTGATTTGTACATATGTATATACTTTTAGATTGGATGTACATGTTTATGATGTATTTATATTATTACACTCACTTTCATCTATTCCTGTGGCTGTTGCATTATTCTTGAGGGGTACGGGGTAAATATGTTATGTTGCTGCATCTACTTGTGTGTATGGTGTTGAGGGTGGGGGTGTGTGTTGTGGGTGTGTGTGTCACTCTCTTTTTCCTCCCCTCCTCCCTTGTGTGATAGGCGGCTGTACTCACTGTGGTCATCTTCGCCGTCATTGGTGTTCATGGTGGAGCAGGACTTGAATATCATGGGAAAGATTTAGGCTCCATGGTGGTGTGGTTCTTCCCTGAGTCTCCAATGGTGAGTCGCTTCCCTTCTGTGCAGTGTTTCCGCCAAGCTTTTGATGTTGTTGGTACTGCCCCGGAAAAGGTGGTGGATTGGCCTGTCATAATACAGTGTGCGGAACATTGTCTTCCGCCTGGCTGTTGGTGGCTTCCACCGTGGTGACTGTTGATATCACCCTGGCAGTCGGTGTGGTAAAGTGGCTGTCTGTCTGGGTCTTTCCGCCATGGTCATAATTTGGCGGTATTTGTCACCATCCTGTTGGCGGTATTACCGCCGCTTTATCACCGACCACCAGGGTTGTAATGAGGGCCTTATTCTTTATTTAATTCTATTTGTTAGGCTGTAACTAAAGGCATAATACATTTGTAAAAAATAATTGTGTAGCACTAGCTGTGCCAAACAATGAATACTAGTTTACAATATTATTGTATTTGTCAAGGCGTTCATGATTTAAAACAATAGAAGTTGCACTTTTTTTCTCAGTACAGCCCCTGCAGCCTGACCATGGTGCTACAGAGCGCATATATTAGTACATGGTGATCCTTATATTTTCATCAAGTACTGTGCGATCACTGGGGTGACCGAATCTCAGATTTCCTATAGACTTCTGTTAGATTGTGCCAATGTGATTAATTTGTATTTCTTGCCCCTGGGGAATGCAGAGCAAATCCGCTGTCTGTACTCTCCACGGTTAAGCTGATAAAACACTCATGAAGTCTGATTGAAAAGAACTGCGCAGATCACGTGTATTTTGTGTATAGGGGTGGATTAAATACTGAATCACAAATATTGCACTTGAATAGTAAATAGGGAAGAGGGGAGTGGAGGGCCCTGCTTCTGTCCTGCTGTGCTAGGAAGTCACTTCATCCCTAACCCCTCCCATTCCCTTACTGGTTCTAACTCTGCCCTCATGTGGTACTCTGTAGAATTTGCAGAGTTTCTCTGTAACTCCGCTCTATTATAGGGAATGAAACTCCACCGAAGCCTATCCAAAACCACAATGCAGGGTTCCAGAAGCTCTTAGCCGCTCTTTGGGAGTTGGGATTACAATTCCCACAATGCACCTCATCAAAGTCAACTGGATGCTGGTCAGCTGGGCATTTCTTGCAGGACTTAATGCAGGGGACTCTTGGTAGCTCTGTTTTGTGGTGAAGCTCAAAGTGTGCAGTAGGTTCAGTCCTTCAGATTGTAGTCCTTCTTGAGGCAGAACAGGGGTTCAGCAGGGCAGTCTTTCATCTTATGATTTCTTTCAGCAGGGATCTGATTTTCTGGGCTGCTGTTCCATTTATAGATCCAGGTTTCTGGGCTAGCAAGTAGGGTATGCACCAAACCAATGAGGTGCAGATTGACACCCTTTGTGGTGACTACTTTCTGCGAAGTGCAGTACATTGTTGTACAAGAAAGCACTCTTTTTCAAAACTTCAAGATGAAGAAAATCTCTTTTGGAAGTTCAGGTTTGGCTAAGCCCACCCACAGGTGAAGCTAACATTCCCCAACACTCACCTTTGGGATCCTCTCCTAATCTAATAAAAGGGGCTCCTATCTGGTTGGGGTGTAGGAAATGGGTGAAGTTGTGTTTCTATTCTAACTGTCTTTCCCTCCTATGAAGAGCAGTTTGGCCACCAAACGCCCTTCCTGCTCTGGCATCTGCTGCTGCAGTCCTCCTTTCACTAGATGGTTCCCTTGTTTCATCCCAGGCCACTTCACGCCTCATTAAGTTAGCTTGGCTTGACCTGTCAAAGACTGGCCAATCAGAAAAGGCTACTACAGGGCTGATTTTAAGAAACTTTAGGAAAATGTTCTGAAACTCTTTCCCTGTAGCAGTTATAATAAATCCAACATTGGCAAGTTGTTCCATTTATTCTAATGATAAATTTGGAACCTTCAATGTTATTTTTAGCCCATTCCTTCAAAAAGAGAGACTTTATTAATTTTACATAAAGCCTTCCTATGTTAGCCTATGGAGCTAATGCACTGTAATGCAGAAAAACAGAACTGGCAGTTTTCCCTCACCAGGGCTTATGAAATAACTTTTATACTGTTTCTGCTTATAATCACACTGCACTCTACCCATGGAGCACCTTGGATATACCTTAAGGATGACTTATTTATAAACATAATGTAGTTTAAAGCTTTTGGAAGTTCTTTTAATTCTAAGGTCTAATTTGGGCTTAATGTTATTTTAAAAGCAGACAGCAAAGCAAGCCTGCCTTTAAAAAGACACCACACACCACAGCAGTACACTCACAAATGCCTTCCCTCCACTGGAGTCCATAAAACGTACATGTCCTACCACATATTAGGGTCTTGCAGGTATGTTGTTGGAGCCAATTATCATTATGCCTAATTACTATATACATTTAAACAGAGCACTGGTCCTGGGCATATTTAGCAGAGCCCAGGGCAATGGCAGGGTTATTAACAACCTTTATTAGTCAAAAACTGGGAATGATCAGGGCCAAAAAGATGTCTCGCTCAAACAAGTGAAGGCATAAAGTTAAGGAAATAATAACACACAATTTGACCAGAACAAACATCATATCTGTTTTCCGCAAAAAGATGCAACTCAACTTCTAGAGTGAAAATATAAAAAATGCTAACTCCTCCTTTACTCCTGGACTTAGGGCAATATGCCAGTAACCAGATGTCAGAACTAATGTGCTCAGATACTTGGCAGTCCCCAACCTATCAATGAGCTCATCAGCACTTGGTATGGGGTGAGCATCAGCCTTGGTGACTGCATTGCAACCTCTGTAGTCCATACAGAATCTTAACTTCTTCTTTCCCCCTTGGAGATTAGGCTTGGGTACCAGTGCAAATGGACAGGCCCAAGGACTATCGGAGGGCTTAATTACCCCTAGTACCAACATCTTGGCTACTTCAGCCTTGATGTTGGTTCTGACCCGGAGAGACAACCCATACAACCTGTTTCTGAAGGTAGGCTGTCACCAGTGTCAATGTCATGGACACAGCAAGTGATGAGTCCAGGGGTCAGGGAGAGCAGCCCAGCAAACCGCTCCAACACTTGTTTGCAGTCTTTTTACTGCAGGTCTGTCAGCTTAGGAGAGAATACCACTCCCTCTACTGATTCATCTTGCATATTGGTAGAGAGGAGAGTTTTCAGAGGCTCACCCTCCTCCTCTCTTCCCTCATCTGTGACCATCAGCATGGTCATGTCTGCCCTAGCTTCGTGGGGTCTTAGGGGGTCATTCTGACCCTGGCGGCCGGTGACCGCGAGGGTCACCGACCACGGGAGCACCGCCAACAGGCTGGCGGTGCTCCCAAGGGCATTCTGACCGCAGCGGTTCAGCCGTGGCCAGAAAGGGTAAACTGGTGGTCTCCCGCCGGTTTACCAATGCCCTACAGAATCCTCCATGGCGGCGGAGCGTGCTCCGCCGCCATGGGGATTCTGACACCCCCTACCACCATCCTGTTCCTGGCGGGTCTCCCGCCAGGAACAGGATGGCGGTAGGGGGTGCCGCGGGGGCCCCTGCAGTGCCCATGCCAATGGCATGGGCACTGCAGGGGCCCCCGTAAGAGGGCCCCACAAAGTATTTCAGTGTCTGCAAAGCAGACACTGAAATACGCGACGGGTGCAACTGCACCCGTCGCACCTTCCCACTACGCCGACTCCATTCGGAGCCGGCGTCCTCGTGGGAAGGTAGATTTGCCCTGGGCTGGCGGGCGGCCTTTTGGCAGCCGCCCGCCAGCCCAGGGCAAATCTCAAAATACCCTCAGCGGTCTTGTGACCGCGGAGCGGTATTTTGACGGGGGAACATTGGCGGGCGGCCTCCGCCGCCCGCCAATGTTAGAATCACCCCCTTAGTCTGTTGACATGCAGAATCTGGTGGGGATTACATGAGGTGACAAGGTCTACCATGTAGCTTACCTCAGCTTTTATCCAATATGGGGTAGGGCTAGTCAACTTCTCTTGGAGGGCCCTGGAAGCCACAGGCTCCAACACCCATACCGACAGACCAAGATGGTACACAGGCACAGTAGACTTCTGGTCATGTCAGAGCATCATGAGCTTTCAGCTGTCCTCCAGGTTGCTGCTTGCCTTCCTCACATACTCTGCCATGTGGGACCACAGGTCTAGCACATAGTTAAGCACATTCTGCTTGGACTCCTTGAGAGGCTTCTCCCAATTCTCTCCCACCAAACACAAAGGCCCTCTTACAGGGTGCCCACATAGTAAGTCAAAGGGGCTGAAACCAACCCCCTTTATGGCAGCTCCCTATATACAAAGAGCAGACACTGGAGGAGAACATCACGTCGACTCCTGAGTTTGTCAGAAAAACCCATGATCATGACATTCAAGGTCTTATTAAATCTTTCTACCAGACCATTAATCTGGGGATGATATAGGGGGGTGATCTTATAAGTAACACCACATTCATCCCACATCACATTCAGATAGGCTGAGACCACCTTCTTTGGGAAACCCACTCTGGTGAATAGACCAAGTAGGGTCCTAGCCACTGTGGGAGCACTGATTGTCCAAAGGGATATTGCCTCTGAATATCTGGTGGGATGATCTAGTATCAGGGGACCTCTAGTGGTACATTCATAAATCAAGGATGTTTTGACTGGCTCTAATATGGTTGGTACCCCAGACATAGGTGGTCATTACAACCCTGGCGGTCGGTGTTCAAGTGGCGGTAATACCAGCAACAGGCTGGTGGTAAAAAATTAGCAATTACGACCGTGGCGGAAACCGCCAACAAAGACAGCCACTTTAACACACCGACCGCCATGGCTGTACAAACAAACAGCTTGGCGGTCACCACCAACAGACAGGCAGGAGACAATGTACAGCCCACACTATTATGACAGGCCAGTCCACCACCTTTTCCGGGGCGGATTCACCGCGGATAAAAAGACGGCAGAAACAGGAATCCCGAAGGGAAAACGCTCACCTCTACACACCCCACGAGGAACGAGGACGCCATGGACCCGGAACTCCAAATTTTCCCTGCAATAGTCTTCCTGCTCCTCTACCAGGAGCACGAACGCCGGCGGCAAAGACCACGGTGAGTACTGCTCCTACAACACAGGGGAGGGGGGAGGGAAAAAACAGGGACACACACACACAACACCCCCACCCTCACCCACTACAATACACACACTAATGCATATCAATACATCACAGTTACACCCCCCAAACACCCCGGAAGAATGCAAAGACAATAGAAAATGAGTGTAACCATTGTAATATATTAAAAGAAAGTAGGCAGAAATATATATATACACCATGTACAAAATATATACCAAGCATAGTAGTCCAGGTAGTGCTCTAAGAAAGTCCGTGGAACACTGGGACCAGACGGTATGGGTGAGGCCCACACAAGATCCCCGACCATGATGGAGAGAACAAAGCAGAGGCATCAGACAGCAACTAAACAGGCACCTCAGGGGGAGGAAAAGGGGGGGCACCTCAGCCGATTGAGTGCACGACGCCAAATCCACGAGGGGGCCACATGCCCACTGTTCAATCTGGGGGAGTGCAAAGCCACAGTCTCTCAAGTCTCTACAGTGGGTGGGTTGCCCACTGTCCAATCCTGGGGAGTGCAAAGCCACAGTCTCTCAAGTCTCTACAGTGGGTGGGTTGCCCACTGTTCAATCCTGGGAGTGCAAAGCCACAGTCTCACAAGTATCTACAGTGGGTGGGTTGCCCACTGTTCAATCCTGGGGAGTGCAAAGCCAAAGTCTCACAAGTCTCTACAGTGGGTGGGTTGCCCACTGTTCAATCCTGGGTAGTGCAAAGCCACAGTCTCACAAGTCTCTACAGTGGGTGGATTGCCCACTGTTCAATCCTGGGGAGTGCAAAGCCACAGTTTCACAAGTGGATGACAGTCTCCACTGGTTCTGGAGGGGGCATGGTGCCCAGAGTGCTTCATCCTGCTAAGGACAGAGGTAGTGGATGGATCTCTCCACTGGTTCTGGAGGGGGCATGGTGCCCAGAGAGCTTCATCCTGCTAAGGACAGAGATAGTGGATGGATCTCTCCACTGGTTCTGGAGGGGGCATGGTGCCCAGAGTGCTTCATCCTGCTAAGGACAGAGGTAGTGGATGACAGTCTCCACTGGTTCTAGAGGGGGCATGGTGCCCAGAGTGCATCATTCACCCCGTGACGGACTCAGTTGCGTCAGTGCCCCTGCCGCTCATGGGCTAGCGGTGCTTGAGACAGCGGTGACCTGTGCAGCGGTGCTTGAGATGCCGGTGCCCTGTTCAGCGGTGCTTGAGGCGGCGGTGCCCTGTTCAGCGGTGCTTGAGATGGCGGTGCCCTGTTCAGCGGTGCTTGAGATGGCGGTGCCCTGTTCAGCGGTGCTTGAGGCGGCGGTGCCCTGCTTAGCGGTGCTTGAGATGGCGGTCTCCATTACAGGGTCTCAGCTGCTGGCGGTCCTTCATGGCACAGTGGGGCTTTTGCTGGTGGTCCTTCATGGCCCAGCGGGGCTTTTGCTGGCGGTCCTTCATGGCCCACCAGGGCTTTTGCTGGCGGTCCTTCATGGCCCAGCGGGGCTATGCTGGCAGTCCTTCATGGCCCAGCGTGGCTTTTGCTGGCGGTCCTTCATGGCCCAGAGGGGCTTTTGCTGGCGGTCCTTCATGGCCCAGCAGGGCTAGTGCTGGCGGTTCTTCATGGCCCAGCGGGGCTTTTGCTGGAGGTCCTTGATGGCCCAGCGGGGCTTTTGCTGGCGGTCCTTCATGGCCCAGCGGGACTGGTACTGGCAGTGGCCTCCTGGGCAGCTGGGCTGGTGCTGGCGGTAGCCTCCTGGGCAGATGGGCTGGTGCTGGCTGTGGCCTCCTGGGTAGCTGGGCTGGTGCTGGCGGTGGCCTCCTGGCCAGGTGGGCTGGTGCTGGCGATGGCCTCCTGGGCAGCTGGGCTGGTGCTGGCGGTGGCCTCCTGGGCAGCTGGGCTGGTGCTGGCGTTGGCCTCCTGGGCAGCTGGGCTGATGCTGGCGGTGGCCTCCTGGGCAGCTGGGCTGGTGCTGGCGGTGGTCTCCTGGGCAGCTGGGCTGATGCTGGCGGTGGCCTCCTGGGCAGGTGGGCTGGTGCTGGCGGTGGCCTCCTGGGCATCAGGGATGATGACGGTCTTCTCCGCTGTGCTGTTCTTCCCAGACTTGCAGGGTTTCTTGTGGCCCTTCCCCACCTTGGAAGGTGTCACAGCTGACTCCACACTCCCACCTGTACCCCTGGGAGCAGCTTTGGTGGCTGAAGTCTTCCCCCTCTCCCGCCAGGCACTGGCCAACTTCTGATGCTTCACAGGTGGGGGACTGTCAGTGCTGTGGCTCCGTGCTACACTGGCTGCCCTGGTGGCCGGTGCACTCCAGATTCCGATGAATACAGGCACCACTGGTCCCGAAGATGTTGTGGCTGAGGTGCTAGTTCGAGACCTATGAGACGGACGGGGAGGGGGAGGTGTGGGAAAGAGGTCAAGGTTGGACAGGAAATGTTTTTTGGACACTGGGATGGGTAGCTGGAGGGGGTTTGGGAGTGGAGGAAGAGGTTGTGGTTGTAGGAGGTGAATGTTTGGTGACTTTGGGTGAATGTGCATGCGCTGGAGGCTGTCGTGAGGTGGATGACTGTTGGGTGGGTGTGTGCCTGCGTTTGTGTATCTTGGGAGGGGGCGTCACAAACACACTGGGAGAGGACACAGGGGACGTGTGAATGGTAGTGGGGGTGGTGACTGCACGTGAGCGGGGTGTGGTGGTGGGTGTACTGGAGAGGGACGTAGTGGCTGTAGAGGTAGTGCATGCAGGTGTGAGTGTAGACGAGACTGGGAGGGAGGAGGGAGATGAGGAGGAGGGGGACACAGTGGAGGCAGTGGATGTTGGTGTGTCTGCATGGGTGTGATGCTTGCGTGAGTGCCTGTGGGATGTGTGGTGCTTATGTTTACTTGAGCTTCCCTTGGGTGTTGAAGTGTGTGCATGTTGGTCTGTAGGTGTGCTTGGGATAGGCTGAGGTACAGGGGATTGGGTCGGGGTGGTGGAAGTAAGAGGGGGGAGGCTAGAGACGGGGACAATGGCTGCCATCAGTGCTGAGGCCAGAGTCTGAAAAGCTTGCTGAAGGGCCGCCTGACCAGAATGAATGCCCTCCAGTAATGCATTGGTTTGTTGCAACTGTCTCTCTACACCCTGGATGCATTCAAAATGGTAGACTGCCCAACAGTGAGGGACCTGAGGAGGTCAATGGCCTTCTCACTGAGGGCAGCAGGGGTGACTGGGGCAGGGCCTGAGTTGCTTGGAGCGAAGGTGATGCCCACCCTCCTGGGTGAGCGGGCACGGGGCGAAGGCTGAGGGGCTGCTGGGAGGACGATGCTGGTAGGGGGGGTGGCGGCTGTACCTGTAGATGCGGGTGGCACAGATGTTGCCGCACCACAATGGAGCTCCTATCAGAGGACGAGTCCGTGTCGCTGGTCTCAGCTCCTGTCCCCGCCATGGAGCTCCCCTTGCCCTCCGTCCCACTGGTGAATTCAGACTCCGTAGTGTCGCCCTCCAGGGCCATGTGGGATGCAGCTCCCTCGTGCTCCGGTGCCACTGCTCCTCCGCCTGATGATGCTAATGCACACAAGAACGGGGAGACCACAAAAAGGGGGGGAAGACAGAAGAAAGACATGTTGAGTGCATGCATTACCGCTACCGTTGGCGTACACGACAGACACAGAAGCCCCCTGCACTACGCTGCGCTCTTGGGCTCCACTGTTCAATTCCTGGGAAATGGCCTACAAGGCTATGGACGACATCTGCACACATAGATGACACAGGGTCATGACTAGGTGTACTTGGCACTCTACATAAGTGGGCTGGGGTGCCACATGGCCTGCCTTACGGAGGGGCCTTGCCCACGGAACTCCCCCTAGCAGAGGGAAACCCACAGCCCACCTCCCCCATCCAGACCCTCCACTGCGCGCAAAGTCAGATGAAAGTGTACTCACCCACTTGTGGCTGCTGTGATGCCCTCAAATGCCCATCCAACTCCGGGTAGGCCACCGCCAGGATCCTAAACATCAGGGGGGGTTATGGTGCGAAGGCACCCCTCCCACGTTGGGAGGCCATCCCCAGCTGAGCCTCCGCCGTCTTCTTGCTTCAGCGGCAAATGTCCTCCCATCTTTTACAGCACTGGGTGCTCCGTCTGTGGTAGACCCCCAGGGTCCGGACGTCCTTGGCGATGGCACGCCAAATATCTTTCTACTGGTGGGCGCTGACCTACATGAAATGTACAGGGGAAAAAGAGAAGTTATTACCAACTGCACTGTCAAACTGATTGGCCCCCATCCCTACCCTTGCCATGTGGCACGTGCATTCACCATCTTTCATGCACGCAGCACTCTCCCCCCTTTCTTCTTACATCCAGCCCTCTCCACACAGGCATAGCCGATACAACATGCTCCCTGTGCTCTTACCTGTTTGTCTGGAGGACGTAGAGTAGCGTGTACTGGGGGAGGACCCCATCCACGAGTTTCTCCAATTCCTCCGATGTGAAGGCAGGGGCCCTTTCCCCAGACACTCGAGCCATTGTCTCTTCCGGACCGAGGTCACAGCAGCACTTGCAGTGTAGGTCCTCTCCTGTCGAAGATCAGGTATTGAGTGATTGAACAGATAGAAAATGGCGGTCACGTCCGTGGCGGTGCGTACCGTCACCGCCGGCGTACAACGTCATTGGCTCCTGGGACCCATAGGGTCCAATGTTAACCAATGCAGCATTGCGCTGCAGTCTTCGACCGCCTACCGCGACGGTGTACAATGCCAGCGCAGTTACCCCATGTCCCATTGTCCCACTTTAGAGGTCAGGCAGCTGCCATTTCAGGGCCCCACAGGCTTCATTTCCAACTGCGTCACACATACCTAGGCCTAGACTCTACACACATACAGGCCACCTTTTGTGTATGATTGGTGTTCTGAGTAAACTGTGGGTACGTACCTCTGAGTTGTTTGACTCTGTGCTCGCTGTTGTCCTTCATAGGCACCGTCCGCTGGGACATGTGAGGAGATGGCGGCATCCTCCGGTGTACCAACCGTTGGCGGACCTGTCGACAATGGAGGAGCGACATTTGATTATCACACACAGGCTTGACCGTGCCACAATCCAGGAACTGTGTAACCAGTTGGAGCCAGACCTGATGTCAGCAATCCGCCATCCCACAGGAATCCCCCCTCAAGCGCAGGTGCTTTCAGTGCTCCATTTCCTTGCAAGTGGGTCTTTTCAAACAACAGTGGCCATAGCATCAGGGATGTCCCAGCCTATGTTTTCCAACGTATTGTCCAGAGTGTTGTCTGCCCTTCTGAAACACATGCGGAACTACATCATTTTCCCTCAGGTGGAGGATTTGCCACCAGTGAAAGGGGATTTCTATGCCCTGGCACACATCCCCAACATCATAGGTGCCATTGATGGGACCCATTTGGCTTTGGTCCCCCCCCACCACAGGAGTGAACAGGTGTACAGAAACCGGAAGAGTTATCATTCTATGAATGTACAGATGGTATGTTTGGCAGACCAGTACATCTCCCATGTGAATGCCAAGTTCCCTGGCTCAGTGCATGACGCCTACATCCTGCCGAATAGCAGCATCCGTTATGTGATGGGTCAACTCCAGAGGCACTGTGTGTGGCTATTAGGTGAGCACCTGGAGCCAAGTCAGTGGGAATGGTTGTCTGGGTCTGGGGATATCCCTCCAGGTTAGTGCGTTTCTAACAGTTGTCCCTCACCATTTGCAGGTGACTGCCCCCTGTCGCACAGCAGTCCTCCCAGTTCCCCTGTGTTCCTGGGCCTCCGTCCCCTGGACCGTGTGCCCACTACCACTGCCCCCAGGTCCCTGTTGTTGTTGGGGTGGTGGGTTATCCTAGGTTCCCTTTAGTGCTGGACACCCTGCTAATTGGCGTGTCCTGGGGACAGAGGTATGAGCCCGCTGGGTGGGTGCTGTCTGGTGTTTCCAGAGGGGGGAAGGTCTGTGGTGGCCTGTGACTGGGTGAGGGGAACCGACTTTCCCGAGGTCCCCGATGGGCCGGGCTGGTCATCTAGATCCAGTTGGACAGAGCTGCTGTCATCATTGTGGGCCTCTTCTGTTGGTGGTGTGGACATGTGTGGACCCTCCTGTCCGGTGACGTTGGGTAGGGGTCCTGCAGGGGTATAAAAGGATGGTTATTACACCTGTGTGTGTCATGGTGTGCAATGGGTGGGTGACTGTGTACCCCAGTGCTTGCATTCCTGTGTGGGACCTTGTGTGAGGATAGTTTAGGGGGTTGTATGGGTATGTGCAGTGGCCATGCTTTAGTGATGGGTGTCCATGCTTTGTTGTTTACATGCAGGGCTTGGTATTGGGATGGGTGGTTTGTGATGTTGGGACATATGTGAGGAGTTGGGGTGCTGGGGGTGAGGGTGAGGGTGGGGGTATGTGATGGCATGCAGGTAGGGTGGGGGATGTAATAATTAAGATTTGTCTTACCAGAGTCCATTTCTCCATCTACTCCTGCGAGGCCCTCAGGATGCAGAATCGGTAAGACCTGCTCCTCCCATGTTGTTAGTTGTGGGTGAGGAGGTGGGGGTCCGCCGCCAGTCCGCTGAACCGCCTGGTGGTGTCTTGAGACCACGGAACGCACCTTCCCTTGTAGGTCGTTCCACCTCTTCCTGATGTCCTCCCGATTTCTTGGGTGCTGTCCCACTGCGTTGACCCTGTCCACTATTCTTCGCCATAGCTCCATCTTCCTTGCAATTGAGGTCTGCTGCACCTGTGATCCAAAATAGCTGTGGCTCTACCCGGACGATTTCCTCCACCATGACCCTGAGGTCCTCCTCCGAGAACCTGGGGTGTCTTTGCCATGTCATGGGGTGGTGTAGGAGATGTGTGGGGTGGAGTGTGTGGTGTTAAGTTTGCTGATATGTAGTGGTGTGTTGTGTGAGGTGCGTGGAAGTTCTGTGGATGATGGTGTTGTGTGCCTGTGGATGCTGTTGTTCTTGCTGGTGCTATCTCTCTCTGGCGTTCTTTCCGAATTTTTGGTCGTGGGGGTTTGTGGGTGATGTGGGTGTGTGTTTTATATTGTAATGGGTGTGTGGGAGTGGTGTGTGTATGTGTATCAGGTGTGTGTATTTCGAATTGTCCAATGTGGCTGTGTTTTGTAAGAGTGTGTGTATTTTGAGCACGGCTGTGTGTACCGCCAATGGAATACCTTGTGGATTTGTGTGTCGTGATAGCGTGGGCGTATTTCTGTTGGCGTGACGGTGGAGGTTTTGTTTTCGCCAGTTTATCACTGACCTTTGGTGTGGCGGACTTGTGTGGGTGGATTCCGAAATGTGGGTCATAATAGCTGTGGGGGAATTCCGCAGCGGTGTGTTGGCGGTCTTCTGCACGGCGTAAGCGGCTTTTACCGCCAATGTTGTAATGACCGCCATAGTCTATGTTCAATGATATCCTCATCTGTGCAGTCTCTTGCTGAGGTTTTCTCTTCATTGCTCGCAACTTGCTACTGTGATCCTGCAGGTGTGTCTCCTACACTGCTGTTGTAGTATTCATATTGGTGACCTTCCTGCATTTGCAACATTGCCTATTCTTGTTGGGGACTTCAGGTTCCATGATGCTCTGCTTCCGTTTCCTGCACCAGGAGGTGCCTGCACTGGTGGAGTGGGAGAAGGCACCAACATGACCCAGCGCTTCTAGTGCTTCAAGCAGTCCCACAGCGTGGGACCATTCTTGTTGAGACTTCAAGTCCCAAGGCTCTCTGCTGCCATTTCCCATACCATGGGGCACCTGCACAGGCTTAGGGTGAAAAGGCACCAACACCCCCAGCTTTTATACCACTTCAAGAATTTCGACAGCATAGAACTATTCTTATTGGGGACTTCAAGTCCGATGATGCTTTGCTACCATTCCCCGCACTAGGGGCACCTGCACTGGTGAAGGGGGAGGAGGCACCAACACCCCCAGCGCTTATAGCGCTCCAAGCATTCTTACACCATGGGATGCATGCAGAATGCGCACAGGTGAATCCTGGGCCAAGGGCAGGCCTGTCTTGTGCCCTTCATTGTCCCGAAGAGGCTGGCCTGGACCATCCCTCTTACCTCTGCTCTATGACAGGTACAGGATATTTTTTGCACTTTGGATGTTCCCAAAGCCGACTGTTTGCTTTTGCATATGCCTATATCCTAACTGTTAACAGCTATGGGGAAAAAGAAAACATCTGAGATTTGCCCTAAAGCGACGTGGGGCTCCACCCTGGATGTTTTTTTCCAAAGAGTAGCAGGGCTCATTTGGCAAAGAGATAGGTTAATTAAACAGAGTGCAGCAAGCTCATAAAGAGACGCATCAATCCCTAATAGTTTCCAAGTAATCACACTAAACACAAATAATGTTGAAAAGTAGAATATAGTGTGCACCTCCACCAAAATTCCTGCTGCACCAAGGAACCACAGGGGTGAAAAACACACCCCAATTGTTAAAGAAGAGAGGATTGGGTGGTGCACCACTTTAGGTTGTAGACATATTATTTATATAATAATTATAGAGGAGTCCCAAATAATTAGGCAGGTGATGATACAAGGTTTCTGTTCTTTTTCTTCCAGAAATTCTTTTTATTTGATCAAGAATACTTTATGCAACAGTGAGTTAATGAGAGCAAGCAGCCAACGCGTTTCGCCCTATACAATTGGGCTTCTTCATTGCTGCAAGAGTAACATATAACCATAAAAGAGTTGAATGACAGTTTTGTTCCTAATGTCATACAATATGACATAAAATTACATAGTGCAAAGCACAAAACGATATCTATATACAGGTGTGAATTGTGTCCCAACGGAAAAAAAGATTTTTTATATTCGCCATAATTCCATGTATAAGTCAACCTCGAGTTATAGAGTAGAACCGACAAGGAAAAAAGTAAGGAGAAAGAGAGGAAAAGAAAGACGGGGGGAGGAAAGGGAAATGATGGGTAACAAGGAATAAAAAT